>NW_027175832.1:3703724-4253724 GCF_023055335.1 Clinocottus analis
AACCCACCTCTTCTTCTTGATTTCTTTTGCGGGTTTCTTTTCGTGGCTGGGGTTTGCTCGAATGGAGGCGTGTGCTTTTTTGTACATTTCTTCGACCTGACAAAAACATGCGTGTTATTTGTGCCATCATCAAGAAGCAGAGGACCAGCAAACACAGCAGTTGAATATTTGACAAACATAGGTGATATAAATAATGCATGTGTGAAAGTGCTGGTTTATGCAAATGTGTAAATTCGAGCGCTGGCTTCATGGTGGCGCAGCGTGAGTCCACAGACGTAGCATTCACTATCGTCTTAGACAGGTTTGAAGGTTAAAATGTATCCAGAATCAATGGTGATCAAGATGTGTACCAAGCGACAATCTACAGTGTCAAAACTAGTTACTGCTCTCTGGTGGACAAATTATGTCTTTGCTGCCGTGTGTTTCGTTGAGCGAAGAGCTCCAACTTACTGCGTCCGGCGTGACTCCGTTCTTGATGAAGCGAGAGAACTGTTTCTTGTAGGCGTCCTCGTCCTCCTCCATGAGGTACGACATGTAGTCGGCCACGTTCATGCCCATGATGTGTTTCCGGTGCATATCTGCGTTGAATTCTTTACTCTCCGGGTCGTAACCGGGGAACCGTTTTATACTATAAAACAAGGCGGAGAAATCACATGTAAACCATTTGAATCAATGTACTCCGTTTATCCTTCTCTGGTGCACCGACAAACATTCACACTGGGATTCGGCAGACGGGCGCTTTGGTTCGTCTCGCTTCTCTCAGCCCCGTCTTGAAAGGACAGTAAACATCAGCTAATGCAAATGAAGGACCAACTACATTTTGCTCAGCGGGATTTGTATCATCACCAAGAAGCAGAGAAGAACCGATGACCACAAACAGCACCAGTTTTTCCAACTGGGCAAAAAAAAAGATTTGCTTTAGGCAAAAGGAAAACTAATATCCTTTCTCAAAGTGTTACTCAAGGGAAATTATCATTTAAAAATCAGACATTTTGATCCAGAAGAACTTCTCTCAGTTGAAACCGCACAACTAGTGAAAAGGTCGTACAATATAACCTCAAACTAAATGAGGCCATTCAAGTTATCGTACCGACCTGTGGGGAATAGCCAGCCCTCCGTCCACGGCCCCCTTCAGTGCTCCGAACACCTTGTTTCCCGTCGTGGTTCTGGCGAGGCCCGCGTCCAGGTAACAGGTAAAGGCACCCGGCTGCCCGTCAACGCTCTCTACGTTAAACTCATCTCCGGTCACCTCCACCTGGCCCTCGTACACCTGGTCCATGCCAAACTTGTGCAGCAGCTAAAATGAGACCGATGGGAAAGAGGATGCAAGAAAACGTGATGATTACACACTTTTTTTTAAATGATTTGTGAATATGATACAATAAAAACTGAGCTTTGAAACTGCAACGTCAGCACAAATCGGACGATCCTCTTTGTGTGCTGACATCAGCAGCTTTCTGTGTGTGTGTGTGTGTGTGTTCTTACCCTGCGAGCCAGCAGCAGCCCGGTGCAGTAGGCCGCAGCATAGTTGGTAAGGCCTACTGCGATGCCATACTTTGCCAGCTCGTGAGAGTAAGCGGCGCACACAATCTGGTCTCCTTCGATCTTTGCATAGGCGATCTGGACGAGGCAAGACACGTTTTGAGTTAAGCCAGGTCAGTATTTAAAAAGATGAGACCACGTACGTGTCAGCCGGTCTCTCTCCCGTCACTGACCTGGCAGCAGATATCCCGGTTTGAGAACCGGACGATCATGCGGTACTTTGGCGTGTTGTACTTGTTTTTGTCCTGCACGACCAGACGCTTTCGGGCAAAGAAGTCGGTTTTCCCCTCTGTAAACAACCAAAGAGTCAACTATTACTGAAGCAGTTTTGTTTGATACACACGAGCATGGATGTGTGGTGCACGAGCACAATCAGGGCTGTGAAGACAAACTGCTTCTCACCTCTCCTCCTCCTGAATTTGACTTGGTATCTCTTGAAGTAGGACTTGTTCTTCACCACTTTGACGAAGCCCTGAGAAGGAAAAGTAGCCACAATGTTACACACTAGAAGTAGGGCGGGAAAGTATCATGCGAAATGTTTTTAGCGTCACGGTGTCCTGTATAACATTATTTGGTTTAAGCTAGCTGTGAGCGCTCTTCAGTGAGGGTCATCTGAGGTGTCGTCAGCTATGGAGGCGCCACGCTGGAGCTGTGCGGCTCACCGGTCAAACATCCGCAAACATCTGCCCCCCAGACCGCGAGCCACACTCGTCCACCATCAAACGCATCTCTACACACATGGACCACCTGCCCTGGACGTTTATTTGAAGTTTCAACCCACCATTTCGGCGCGGATTTATCAGCCGTTCCTCCTGGATTCAGATCGACTCTGATGCGGAAGCTCGGCCCGGCAACGTCTCTACGTCTGCTGAACGTCTCGTGCGCGCGCAGCGCCCCCTGCTGCCCCGGAGGACGAGCCACTGCCGCCGCCAGGGGGCAGCAGCGGACTCACACACTGCGGCGTTCACACACCTTCACCAACAGTGATTTAGTGATTATTAAGTTATGACAATATAAAACAATATCATGGACATAGTTATGTAACTTATTAACGGTTCATGCTGGTAAAAAACAAAATGGTTCTGACATTTTCTAAATAAAGAACATGTGTGTATATCTACAGCTGGATTTTACATCAGGCTAATACACAAGCGAATTTTTTATTATTAGCTATTTCCAATTAGGCAATGATAGCAATGCTAAAAGTCACATCCATGCAAATCACATTGTATACAATAAATGCCACAGAAAGTTTTACGAAATAGATAAGAGCAGACAATTTAATAATGGTTAAGAATTAAATACATTTGTTAAGGTATGAACAATTCAAATGAAATAAGTTACATCAGCTTTGTCTCAACCAGTTTAGGGTGAGTTCATGAACGCATGAATAATTAATAAATAATTTACATTATTATTGATACATTATCTGCAAGTTCATGCAGGTTGTTGTCACCTGAAGGGAAACCCAGAGGGGAGGGAAGAACACGCAACACTGACACGCAACAAGGACCTTAAGTTTGCAAATTGAGATTAAAATAAATCATTTGATTTGTAATTTTCCAATTACAAACATGTTACTTGATGCACTTAGTGAGAATGAGGCACATTTTTCCAAATAACTTGACCACTGTAAAGGGCAGATCTGCTGATGTATCATCCATCCGTGTTGCGAAATCAAGCTATTAAAAAAAAACGCTGATGATTTGGGACGGAAAGGTCTAAATGATGAAATCGCTGAAACTTGGGTGGATTTTAAATCCAGAGAGAGGTCACAATATTTGACTGTTGAATAAGAATCTGAAGCAGATCTTTATCTAAGTTAGCCGCCCATGATAAGATGTTATCTCCATATCTACCTTGTTTAACATTGTGAGTAAAAAAAACGCTCTGGATCTTTACAGTCCACTAGTTGAAACGCTGTATGTGTGTTTGTGAAATGTACAGATTTACAGTCAAACTCCCTCTGATTTAGAAAATAGACTCAAGCTACTGCTGGCACATTAAAGTCCTCTTGGACATGAGTGCTTGATACAGTATCAGTACTTATTAATATTAACCTCTCACTTTGCTGGGGTCAAGGACTGCGGATGATCCAAAACCTTGTTAGTATGGATGGAAATTTCGTATTTTTCATCTATAATTCTTCAGCTATTATTTCAACGTCTGATCACACTACTATAGCACAACCTGGACTGCTGCTACTGCTATTGCATACCAGCATGACTTATACACTGACGCCACATCCCGACTGAGCTGACATTCAGGAGTGGTTTGTAAGAATGACATCATGTAACAAAAAATGTAAAACTAACATGTGGCTTGTACTGTAGATCAATCTATTTCCAAACACCAGACGGGGGTTGCTCCTGTTCCCCTTCCCATTAAACTCTGTTGTGATTGAACGATGAGCGTCATGCTTTTGGCGTCATTAAAGGGCTCAGCATTACTCAACAGACCCACATACCAGGAGCAATATCAAACAAATCAAGCCATCGGGATTGCCTGCCTTGTAAATTTCTGGTTTGAAAAAAATGATCAGGCTATCTTGGTTATTTTGTTCAGGAAAGTACAACATCAATTAAGTTATTAAGATACCCTTAGTTAATACAGTAGTAAATAACTGGTGTTCTTTTTATTTAAATAATGGTCAAAACAAGTATTGAGATCTTTTACTAAGAGCACAGGACTGGGACTGACGGTGTTGAATAGTCACATACTCTCATTTTTTTGGACAAATCTGCTTATTTTTTGCTAAAGAGTGAGATGAGAAGACTGATACCCGTCTGCACTGTAAAACTGAAGAACAGGGGAAACGGAGAACAGTGGCTAAGCTAAGCTAACCGGCTGCTAGCTTCATATTTATTTCCCAAACATGAGAGCGCTATCAATCTTTAACCTAAATCTTGGCAAGAGCGGAAGTAAGAGTGTTTCTCAAAATGTCAACATGTCTTTTTGAAATGGTGCCGACGCAGCTTTGGAGTTGCTGCAAGGCAGATTTGGACAGAGCCAGGTTAACTGTTCCAAACTCTTTCACATGTGTATGCTAAGCTAAGCTAACTGCTGGATGTAGCTTCCTATTGAACCTACAGACATAATCGTGGTATCAATATGGAGGGAATAAGTGCATTTCCCAAAAATATTTCAAAGTAGCATCAATATGAATTACCCAAGTAAAGAGCAAGAATGTAAAATGTAAATCTAAAATAAAGAAGGTTTGAGTAGCCTAAATGTAGGCCTCTTAGTCCTGTGCCACCACTGCTTTTAAAGCTGCTCATTCTTTTGATGACAGGACTGTCGTCTGAAGTTTAGACTTGTTATAATGTGTGATACATATTGTGTGTTTCCTTAGTGTAGGACCAACAGAGCAGGAGGCTAAATGTCATTAACACATTACGATCTATCGTCTTAAGTCCTATACAAGGGTCAACTGTCCATTTGATAGGTTTTAAACCCCTCAAAGAACTACCGTCAAATGGCGAACCAGTGTGAGGATCTGTTAGCTCTATGAAAAGCTCAACTGAAAAAAGGGAACCAGTGTCTTCTGCTTTTCCATTCGAGCGGCGATAGATAATATCCTACACCGTCAGTCTCGGTGCAGATGTTCTCGCTGTTAGATAAGAAATGTCAAAGTCACGCATGTGGACAGCTTCTTTTTTGTAGCCGCCCAAGCTCTGTTTCTGCAGAACTGATTTCACAAGAGAAGAAACTGTCCAGTCACCCGTCTGCAGCGGCGATCAGCGGTTAATAGTGAAGATTCACACTGAGACAGAGGGTGTGGTGGCCGTAATAAGTGTTAAACTCGTAGTACGTCTGTCCACTTTCAATGGTCATTCCACCGATCTCAATTTGAAATTGTTTTTCTCATCCACACATTTGAATATCTTGCTTTCTGCCTTCCCGTACTAATGTAATGTCAACAAGGGGGTCCGTCAGTACTTGTTTTGTTTGCGGCCGACACAGTGATTTCATCCTAAAACGACTTAAACGTTACAGTTGACTAGAAATGACTTGCAGAAAGTCACATGTCAACAAATGTGTTAACAGGCACACCACTGATAAGAAGACAGTTGACAAGCGACACACACTGTTGTCTTTCCTGCCTCTTTCTCACTGCTAATTGCATTTTCATGTGCAGGTTGAGGCATTGTGAAGATCAGCAGCCATTTCCCCCCTAAGTCCATAACAATAAAGACAAACAGGTGAAATTACATCTGCAGCATGCAGATACTTTGTGAAGCGGCCCCACTTCATACAGCGTTGGAAAGATAAGGATATAAAACACAGTTAAAGTTATTTGTCCTGGATTACACACTGTGGCACACATTTCATATACTCACCAAAAAACAAATCACTTCTGCAGAAATTAAAATGAGTTCTGGTAATTTAATGACTGATAAAATATATCTCAGGAACATGATGGTGCGAGATGTAGATACCACGTAAAGGCAGAAACCTTTTTTCTTCCCTCGCATGTGACCAGTGTTTTACACGATATGCAGATAAGAGCAGTGTTTTCTGTGTGAAAATACATTTAAGACACAAACCACAGATTTAAGAGCATAAGATAAAAGAAACGGACACTTGGAACAGTCCAGAAATGGTGAAGAAATTAGGTTAAAGGTGTAAATAATAAAATAAAAAAATAGAAAACTTTATTTAACAGCCAAGATGAGTTACATATCTCCAGTGGAAACTAGCTAGTTATTAAAAAATCTAAACAAAAAATCCAACCCAGCACAACGCGACATAAATGCATCGACACACACATGAACTGCAGGCTCGAATATGGTTGTTGAACTCTGACCTTTCAAACGGCCGCTTCACCCCCCAGGACAGACACACAATGACCGGGAAGCACCAGGCAGGTTTCTTCACATCCACACACCGACGTCCCCCGACGAGATTCGTAGTATTTGAGGGGGGAAATTTACAACCAGAAACGGGCTGGCTGCAAACAAGGGGAGCTGATGATCACCGTGATGGATGAGGAAGGTGATTTGTGGAGTGTTTACAGCATAAATCTAAGCATCTGTTTAGTGTAACGTGAGAGTTTCTTTTCAGAGCTTCTTCCTGGTTGTTGTTTTTTTCACACTTTTAAGTTGTTGTTTTTCATAGATAGTTTAACCATGCTGACCTCGGGGTGAAGTTTAAGGATATTTAAGGTACATGATGGTACATAAATAGTCAGAGTTAAATCAGAATGATAATTAAATTATTAACATAAATTAAATAAAAGTAAAACAGATGCAAGCTCCCCTGTACCGCTGCAGGAAGAAGAGATGTGAAGGGGGCGCAGGCGAGAAAAGCAAGACATTTGTGAACCTCCTTTGTGAAAGAAGAACTGTCTTGCGGTCAGCAGCGTCCAGTAAATCATTCATTGTGTTCACACTCGGTTCCTATCTGACGGCTGCAGTTGTGGCCAGCTGAGAGCTCATGAGGTTCGGACTGGGCCGCGTGCAGTTGAACTGAGGAAAAAGGAGTAAAGTCAGATTGTAGCTGGAGGAAAAGGGATGGAGATAGTTGAAAAGAAAGAGGGAGGGGGTTGTCACACTGTGGTTAGAGTTCTGGTGCCAAAGGAACCTGTGAGGGGATGAGATAGCATGATGTGGTTTTCATTGAGATGCCGCAGCAGAGTGGAGGTGCAGAGGTTAACGCTCAGACTGAGAGTCTGAGACCAAACACAGACATCAACCATGGGAAAGTCTGTTTAGCCACAATAAGCTACATTGACATGTATACTGAGTCTGCGTTGTATTTTACAGTAAGGTACAATATAAAAGACCACTAGTTTAAAATGATTATCCTAAGTCTTAAGAGTATACAACTGCAGAAAGGTTGACTGAATGTCTTTTTACACACATTTATATTTGTATCTACAAGGACAAAATCAGTTTCAGTTTCATTTATTAACAGTCTGACTTGAAGTTAAGGAAGAAATATCTCTTTATGTCTCCTAAAAGTTGAATTCATGGGAATTAAAACAAACCTTTGCTCAATTCAACTCTAGTACCATTTGCTATACGCAGACTAATGTTATCTTCTGTTAGCAAACTTTAGCTTGATATTGTTACGTAACAGTAGCACAAGCAAAGAAAACATATCGAGTCACTGGATTGTCTTGACTTGGGCTACTTTTTTGCATAATCATCCCCTGATTGTCACACGTCGCCTCAGTAGCATTTCAGCCGATACTGTCTTGCTCTAAACTGGATCACATCGGGTTCAAATCAAGACGACGTTTTGACCAGCTGCTGTGCAACTCTGCTCCTCTGGTCAACGTTCACATGCATGTGGTACAAAAGCTGAAGCTTCAGGTATATTTAAACACAGAGGAGTCCCCCTCAGTCTGTCCTCACGAGGGCCTGAAGAGGCCAGACTTGAGAAAATATCCTTGTGGCTCTACAGCAGTATCTTTATTTAACCGTGCGACTGTGATCTGCACCTTTAACAAGGTATAAGCGGAAAGCCAAGCAAAAGTACAAGGCCCCTCGTCCGCTCCCCTGGCTGTGATCACTGCAATTGAGCTTCTATTTCAATCTTGCTGTGACTGAAAGAGCCAGAATCAAGGCCTGTGGGGAGGTGAGGGGGCTTACACAGACATTAGTCTGTGGTAACAGCGATAGCGTCTCCTCGACTCTGCGTTTGGTTTCCTGTTCTGACTCAGTGTCACTCTGAGTTTGAACCCACTGCATCTGTGTCTCTCTCACTGTTTTGAGAATAATCCGAATGCTGTTAATGTCATTTCAAACTGGGCTTGTGTATAATATGTGGACTGAACGCACTGAATACATGTTTAAATATCTGGTTGAATGTCTTTGATGAGATGTGAGTGAGCCTCCCAATCTAGAGAAAGTGCTGCATTTTGTTATCTGTCCATATGCCTGATGAATGTTGTGTATATATGTTGGCTCAAGTCTAAAATCCTGTTACTTCAAAAGGGAAAACTGAAAATTAAAAGTTTGGTTTTGTCTTTACTCACACTGTTTGTGAATGAATTGCTGTCTGCTCATTGGTGGAAGATTCAGATCTTAAATATTCCATGAAGTCCGATAATTTCTCTTTTGGACACAGTGGTGAAACATCTAAAAACCAGAGTTTCTAATGCAAGTTTACTGGCATGAAAGATGCCAATTACCCACATGAAATGATCTAAAGTCAAATGAACAGAGAACTGTATCGTTTTGTATTAACAATTCCACAAAGGAACACAAAAACAACATGAATAATAAGAATAACGAATGTATCCATTCTTTAAAATAACTTTACTTTACTTTTTTGTACAAATGTCCAAAGATGGACAGTTATGAATCAGTGTTTTTGTTTGACTGTCATGGCTGACTAACATGGACATTTGCTCAGGGAGGGAGGGGAAGGAAGAGTGCGTGCGTCTTCTGCGGAGCTGAGGGTTTCGTGGTGTGTCTCTGCAGCTCGTGACTGTATTTTAACATTCAGACCAAATGTGGACAGAGTGCGGGGGACAGTGTGTGTTTGTGTTTGTGTGTCCTCAGAGCGGATATACAGCCACCTGCAGTGTCAGTGCTGTGTGAGTATGTGACATGTGTTCCAGCGTTATGCTTTGGCTATCTGCTTTGCTTGCAGGTCACTAACTTGTTGCAGCTGCATCAAACAAACTCGGTTCCCACATGGGAGCAAAAATCGATACCGTTTTGCTTTGGTCCGACCTTGAACGGAGCCCAAATCTTCGCTATGATTTGAGCCTGACAGATTGAAAACTTTTCCCCGTCTGATGGTTCAGTTCTTTTACTTGTTTTTCATATTCCAGTTGGCACTTGCGTCTCCCGTGTTTCCTTCAGCTGACAGCCTAATTGGGACTGCGTATTTGGTCGGGAGGGGGTTTTAATGCTGTGAAACAATAAGCTTGGAGTCAGTGCGGGTAAACTGAAGCAGTGTAACTGTAAAGGGATACGCCGGCTCCCCACCAGCAGGCTGTTGTGCAGAGCGGCCGTGCGCGTCTCATTAACAGGATCACATTACAACCAGTCCAACAAATAGGACAATATCCATCACGGTCTGCCTGTTTATGGACCCTAAAACACACGTTTTTATGTCTAATGACAATTAAATGACCATCGTCACCGGCCGGTTTAATCATCAGACTTTAAAGAGAGTTTTTTTTTAATGTATTTTAAATTAATTTCGAGTTTAGGCAAAAATACAAACCATTGCACAGACTATCAAACGAACACATCCAATCTCGGTTTTAATATAAATCTACTTTGTGATGTTTAAACAGCTTTTCCAACTGATTGGACATATAGATAAACATTGTGTAGAAATAATGAATTTGACATAATAGATTGAGACAGTAAATCATTTGTATCCATCCAGCATAAGCCTGTGTCGTCTTTAAACATCCACGAACTTCCTCTTTCTGTGGTCCACCCTCCATTAAGGTCTTACAATACGTCCTCTTCACTCCCGTGTACTGGGATCCTGGGGTGAAGGGTGAGGAGTGGGGGGGGGGGGGGCTGCCCAGTGACACCTGGTAAACGATACGGCCTCTCTGCGCGTGCGTAATAGCCTGCCAAAAATCCCAACACCGTCTAGCTGTCAACCAACAGAGTTCCAATCTGTCCAGAGATAAAGTCAGAGCAGAGTGGAGCTGAGAGAAGTGAAGTGGAGGATTTCAGACCTCAGCAGCAGCGAGACACCAGACCAACATGCCGAGGTCTTTCCTAGTGAAGAGTAAAAGGGCCCACAGCTACCACCAGCCCCGCTACCTGGACGATGACTACAGCGGACTGGACACTATTCTGGCTAACGTGTGCGCAGGTAGGGTTTCTTGTGCGTAATTACGCACCTACATGGTTGAATAACTCCAGTAAGAGCGTGGATCCTATCATATCCCATCTTCCACCATCAAAAGTGAAATATTGTTCCTTCTCCCGTTGCACAGTTTCAGTTCAATTGCTAATCTCTGTTGTTATTAGAGACCAAAGCTCTCGCGGAGTTTGAGTCCAACTCGGAGCCTCAGGAGGATGTGAGCGCCGGCGCTGACAGACTGTCCCCCGGGTCCAGGCTGCTATCAGCGGGGTCGCTCTCCTCCAGCCCCCCGCTGAGCTGCACGGGCAGCGCGTGTGACCGATCCTCCGACTGTGATTTCTGGCGTCCCCCGTCTCCCTCCTCCTCACCGGGTCTGTTTTCATCCAGACTTTATGTGTTTCAAAAGTGTCAGAGGAGTACTGTTGTGTTTGTTGTGTGTTCTTTGAATTGTCAGGGTGGCATTACCCTGAAGCCAGTGAGCTTATAAACATTGGCATCTTTAGTTTCCAGCAGTTGGCATCCTCGGCTTTGGGTCAATACCTTAAATATGCTCAGCACCGTTACAACCGATTAGTTTTGATTATAACGAAGAACAAATAATAAGCACATATATATATATATATTATTCTCTATTTAGGGGTCAGATGAACATTATAGTCATTGGTATGCCATACTTTTTTTATTTGTTTGAGTTAACAAACTATTTTAATTGTAATCGTGGGGACTTTAGGGTTGTAGTTGTTCTCTTTTTGTCTCTACTATTACGCATGACGCATTTCCAAATGATCACATTTTAAAACACGCAGTAAAAACATCCACTCACCCTATAAATCCAAATCCACTTCCAGATTCAGAGAAATGCTCAACTCCCTCAGCGGAGGACGGCCACAACTTCAACGTCCCGATCTTCCCTTACTCCTGGACGGCTTACTCTGGCTCTGAGCTGAGGCATCTGGTTCAGGGGCCGTATCACCGCCACAGGGAGCCTCACTCACCGACCAGCACCTACGCTGCGGAGGACGGCGGCGCCGAGCCGCTTTACGCGCAGCGGGGCCCGGTGGCCGGATGCTACCAGGAGTTTTCTTCCACGGCAAACCAGATCTGCAGGATACGGGACGTGGACGAGCTGTATGTGGATGTAAAGCAGAAGTCTCGCGCTGCAGAGATCAAGTCTGAAAATGAGTTCATTTGTTCGAGCATCGAGTCAAGTGGATCCTATAAGTGCATTAAATGTTGCAAGGTGAGTGTTACATGGCCGAAACCACGATAGCCACATTGTTTTGATATGTTGATATTGTTACAAATTAGAGATGTTGTTTTAGTGTTCAGGATATGACATTATGTCCAATTTCAAACCTACAATGTAACCAGCAAATAGATGAGCAGGCCTCTGTTTATTTTCACATTTTAGTTTGATAAAAAAAAAAAATGTATTTTTGTCCAAAGGTGTTCTCCACGCCTCACGGGTTGGAGGTGCACGTGCGGCGGTCACACAGCGGGACGCGGCCGTTTGAATGTGGGATTTGTGGGAAAACCTTCGGACACGCAGTGAGCCTGGATCAGCACAGAGCGGTCCACTCACAGGTAGAACACTCCAGGCTACTGCAACAGTTATGAGGCGCACACCCTGATGGCTGTTTGCCACCACAACGTCCCCATACACGCAGTGCTGAGGCCTTCCACACTGACACTTCACATGCTTTGCAGGAAAGGAGCTTCAGCTGTAAAATCTGCGGCAAAAGCTTCAAGCGCTCCTCCACGTTGTCCACGCACCTGCTCATCCACTCGGACACGCGCCCATATCCGTGCCAGTACTGCGGGAAGAGGTTCCACCAAAAGTCAGACATGAAAAAACACACTTTCATCCACACAGGTGAGACACTAGAAGTCCTCGATGAATGCAACGAGTCATTGTTGAGTGTCTCAATGATTGATGCGTAAAAAAAATTGTCTCGGCATATTTGACATATTTTTAACTGAGTGACCTCGTTACCGCTGCAGGTGAGAAACCGCACAAGTGTCAGGTGTGCGGGAAGGCCTTCAGCCAGAGCTCCAACCTCATCACGCACAGCAGGAAACACACCGGCTTCAAGCCTTTCGGCTGCGACCTCTGCGGGAAAGGTTTCCAGAGGAAGGTGGACCTGAGGAGGCACAAGGAGACGCAGCACGGACTCAAATGAGCAGACTTCGATGCTTTAGCACGAAATCTTGCACTTTTATTGGACTCTTGACTATATTCATATGGTCGTGTTCTATTTTATTCTATCGTTTGTTGCATTGGCCTTCTTTACCCCATTGTTGAAGAGTTCAATATTAAGATAATTTTGCTTGATTTCATGGAAATAAGTTTATTTATTGATTGTGTATTAACATTTTTATTAAAATATGAATGATACAATTCTAGAATTGCTCTCTCCTTTCAATTTAGTTAATTATAGTCAGGGATTATTACACATCACACACTTTTGGGGCCCAGTTTTTTTCTTATTATTGTATTTAGTGTGTGGTAATGATGTATTCTCTAAATTATAAGAAAACATTTATCAATCATTCACAACTTATTTTGTAGGTTTTAATCAACAATAACACATTCAAAAACATAAACAATTCTCTGCCTCAGTCCACTGACGTTGTAAAAAACGAGAAGCTGTGTTAAGCCATCAATCACGTCCGATGTCAAAATGATATCTCCAATATTAAATTAAAAAAAAAACGTTTTGCTGCGTGCGCCACCTGTTCAAAACCAAATATTTTCAGACACAAGCATTGTTAACCTACCCATATAACACATTACCTTATGGTGCCATAAACCGCCATGTGAAGGAAGTCTGCAGAAATAGCTTCACTTTTATTACAGCAGCTCCTGCAGCAAAGCGCCGGTCCACATGGTGTTCATGGGAAAAGCTGGGTGTGATTTATTTGGTTAAACATCCAGAGCTCTAAAACTTCACGGATCTGATTTGAACACATCTCACCACAGATTGTGTGTACAGCAATGCTGCTACACAATGTAGACAGTAAAACGGTGGTGGGGGAAGTCTGATGCTTTACTTGAGTGAATCAATGAAAATGTACTAGAAGTATTGAAAGTGAGAGTAGTCAATGTTAAAGGTCTCATGCAGCAGCATTTTATTGTTGAGGTGGAGCTCATATAGTTTTTGAAATAATTATTTTCTCCATTAAATAGTTTGGTTTGTTAAAAAAAAAAAAAATCAGACAACTGCTGTCACAGAAACTAGAACCCAAAGTGTGACCTTCACGATGTTTGCTTTGTCCAACAACCAAAACCTCAATATTATAATGAATGAATTAAAATGATTAAAAGGAAAAAGCAGCAATTTCTCATTTGAGAGGCCATGAAATGTTTTGCAATGCATATTTATATGATAGAAATCAGCTTCAATTCCTTTTTCTTTTTAAAGTAACTAAGTAAAAAGTGCAATGTTTCCATCTGGGTTGTTGTGAAGTAGAAATACTGCTGCAGACTCCACTCCTGTATCCTGGAAGAGGAGTAAACACATAAAAGGACACAAGCTTTCCTTTGAAAAAGTTATTACAACCAAATTTATTTGTGGAAAACAAACATTATAGAAAATGTCGGATCCATATATCCACATAGATATTTAATTCAGTTGGTGATCTTGAGCGTATATTTATTATTCATATGTCCATGCCTAGCTGTGTATGTGTGTGTGTGTGTGTGTGTGTGTCAGTGTGCCGGGGTTTTAAACAGCTGGACGATGTTCAGAAGGTCCTGCTCCTGTAGACCGAGCTCTTCCATCAGTGTGTTCAAATACTCCGCTGACGTCGGCGTCTTCAAGGCTTCTCGTACCACCGGAGACACCTCAGACAACCTGAAAAGACGAAATACACAAAAAAAGTACACACAATTACATTCATTCTATCAAAGGATCCCCTTCACTAAGACATGAAGCGCCGACCAGGGTTCATGTTGTTCTGTAAGAGTCGGGCTAAGTCAACTAATCGCTTGTTTTTAATACTTTTTTTCATGCTGAACTACTTCCCTCTCACATCTGTACAGAAACTGTGCCATGATGTATCAAATCAGCACAGACCAGCGCCCCTAAAGAGTGTTTACCTCCCGCTCTAGAGCCACTGTTTGCAACCTTCCACCTGATCTCCGTCACCTCTCTAACCCCGTCCCTCTCCTCCCCCCTTCCCCCATCACTCCCCCTCTACCTGTCCCGTCTACCTGTGTGGAGGTGCACTGCTGGTTTAATCTCCGGTTCACCCCAGGGTCTAGTGTTGCAGGGGGGGCATCCATTATTCAGCCGGCCTGAACAATAGCAGCCAGACGAGCTCCACAGCTGCCACGCAGCAGACAGATAAGGCGGCGCAACAAATTATTCATGATGGAGGAATGGAAGGATGGAGAAGCTTGAAGTTGAATTGGAACTAATGAAATCATGATGAATACAGGTTATTTAAGTGGTTCAGTCAGATGAAATCTGAGGTTTTAAGCATTTCAAAATGAACTCAACGTCACATGACACCTTCAAATCAGGTCAAAGTCAGTGTTCAGTTAACTAATCCTAAAAATCTTTTTTTTTATTTATTCATCACAACCCCAAAAGTTTACTGAGAATTTGTAAAGGACGTATATTTAAGATCTATTTCATTCCAACCAGCGGCATTTCATATACAACCTAAACTACACAACGTTTTACAGATTTTTAAAGACAACATCATTTATCTAAAGCTTCAGTTTGTCCACAGATGAACTCACTTTTATGACTTAATCATTTTTATGTACTGCGTTTAAGGAAAGTTTGCCGTCACAAGGATCCCTTCATTCAAGAGTTACAGATTTGTGTCGTACTGCTCATCACGCTGCACAACACTTACTGTCTTCTTTTATTAAGTTCCAGAAAGCTCACAATGTAAGTTATGCTGTTGATCCAAACTAAACTTTATGGCCACTGAGAGTCACAAATCAGAGTCGGTTCTGCGTCAGGTGAAAGTTTTCCCAGCCAGGGCAATTTAAAGTGCTTATTTTGCTTGGATGTATACGAGGAACTGTGTGTGTGTGTGTTTAACTTGTACAGGGCTGCTTGTGTGTGCCTTCCATCCTGGATCACGGATCTGGAGAGGGGCAATCAGGAGGAGATAAGGCCATGAGGCGTCCGTGTGTACTTAGGCGGGAGCAGCACGGAACTGTCCCTGAACTGCCGGCAACACACACGCACACGCACACACACACACACAAAACATCGCCACACTATATAGCATCTTGTCAAAAGCAATATGAAGCTTTTGAACCGTGAAGTGAATCCAAATCAGTTTGCTTACGTTCGTCTTTGAATGACGAGCAGAAGCAAAAGTTGTTGCTTTGATTTGAGCATCAATCTGTTCATGCAAAAGCATTTTTTGTCAGCTTCAGTTCTAATATGTGGATCGTCTTGCTGCTTTAAAAGTTCAAAGAACACGTACATTGCATCGACATTTGACTGCTGTTAATGTCAGCTTTATTAATATCACTTAGCTTGTTCTTTAGGAGACATAGTCGCTGTAGAAACACACACATTGATCATATACTCACACAAACAGATGCACGCACCCAGGCAGTGAGGAACAGTGGTTTTGGAGTTTGCTGACTGGGCGTATTTTCTGGGAGACAATGGCCCTTGATTTCCTCGTCATATATTTTATTGTCTCTCACTTTTACAACTACTCAGCAGACTCTCCAGCTGTCACGTTGCATCCTCTTAAGGCTGAAGGAGTTCATTCACACACACAGACACACACACTGTAAACTTACAGATGGAGGAGCACGACTGAGAGGAAGGTCCACTCTGGAGTTTTGTGGATGATGTTTGTACTCGTGAACCTGTGGGAGGTTCAGAATAAAAACAAACTGGTCAATCACAACTGAAAGATGATGTCATGTCAGGGCATTTGTCTGTGTGTTGCATATCAATTTAAACACTGAATAAATGTGAACATGCATGTAACTCTAGGGAGGAGCAACCTTCTCAAAAGGCAGGTGACAAAAATCACAAGATTCTGATGATAAGTGAACTATAGAGAAACACAATGTGCACAAGGCCGGACCGACCGACACAAACACGGCCTGCAATAGTGCAGTGATGTATGTTTCTGTGACAGCGCGGTGTATATTCTCTGGTTTCGGCCTCTTGTCTGGCAGCAGAAAGAGAATTCCTGGAAGCAGGACCGTGGAAGCGTTACTCGCTACACAGTGATTTAATAGCACTCCCGTTGAAAACATCCGAACCAGCCAATAGGAACCCAGCGTGCTTCCATGGCAGGAAATGTTCAATTTGGGTTCAAGTTTGGAAGATTTCTTAATAAACTGCTATACTGACTACTACTGGACGAGTAAAATGTGTATTGCATTTCCATTATGTAACAACTGTCATATTAAAATGAAATTACAAAAGGCAGCGATCCATCTCAGCACCTTGCTGCACCTGTTGGAGTGGGAGAATTATTCTTAAAGGACTTTCCATTGAAGACATTTTAAATGTGTCACAGTAGAATTACAGGTGTAAATAATAAAATGCATTTTATATTAAGCAGCTTTAGTTGCGGCGTACTCGTAAACATCATCATTATTACCACCTGTGCTTGACCTGCTGTGTAAAAAGCACTATTATTAGTTTGTGAAGTTTAGTGACCTAATGTAATTCTTGCATTACTCCACCCATATTTAAACTGGAGTTAAAACTTGTGTACAGAACCTTGAACACATGTAATACTGCTTGTAGTCTATGCAACAACAGATTAACACAGAGAGTGTGTTTTATACAAGCATCTGCATCCATTGGAAAAGCCACAATGTCGTTCATCACACTAACTATGTTACATTTAAATGTCCCTGTAAGCATTACATCAAGGTCCGAAAGCACCTAAACACAATTTAGATATAATTAATGTGATTTACTTCAACTGTGCTTTTCCTGCGATGACGTTTCAAGATGTCTGCTGTGAAAAAAAACGTCCATCGAGGTGATAAAACTCTTGTCGTCATGTTTCATGCCTTCCAGTAGGAGGCACCAGAGTTCTTCATTAAAACTGCCCATCATGTTGTGGACGTTAAAGAGACAGTTACTGGTAAGAAGACAATGTTTTGATATTTTTGATTTTGATTGAATTGTCTCTTTCAATTAAATCAATTTGTTGACTACGAGTTCTAATTTCTCTCAGAATATTACAGCGATCTCAGGAAGATGAGAGATCCCTGTTTTTGTTGATGCTCCGAGTATATTGATCACACTTTATGAAAGATTTGTTTTCTCAAGACAAAAAAAAAACTCTCCTGAGAGAAATACATACAGCTCAATGAGTTTAAGTAAAACTGTGAAATTATTTTTTACCATAAAGTACCATACCATAAAGTTTTGAATTCAGAATAAATCCTGCCGTATCAAATATATTCAGAGTATGACAGAAGCCCCATGAGTCTCCAGAAGCGGAACAAATACAGGATTTTTACCAGCGAGGACCTTGCAAATTTGTAATTATAAAGTTGGGGAACGTCCACATCTTATGAATACAACAGAAAGTCTGTGTGTGTGTGTGTGTGTGTGTGTGTGTGTGTCGTTATGCAGGCAGACTTGCAGAGAAGAGTGTGTATTTGTGTGAGCTGCAATGACCTGAATGTCTTGACCAGCTTGTTCAGGTCAGTGGAGAAGTCACTTATGTTGAGATGCAGAGGACCGACAATGTTCCTGAGACTGCAACACGACACAGAGACAAAAAGATGAGGGCCAAAGAGAGACAAATACAAAACAAATGTTACCTTCTACCTGTTAATACATGTGAGCTTTTAAGGGAAGCGAGATGTAAAATAAAAGCACACACACCAGCTGGTGAGCTTCTGCACTGCGATTCGTTTCTGGATGAGGTGCTGAGCATGAGAGTCAACAAGAGGCAGAGCTGGGACCTTCGTCACCTGGTGAGGGAAGAAATAAGATTCATTTGACCTCAGTACAGACACATACCTTCTACTGTTTTACTGATTCTCACAACCATCCTCTTTTCCCTTCACTCACGTTGCTTCCATGCAGCTCTTCCTCTTCAGGTAGAATCCAGGTTCCCTTATAAAACTCCCTGACTCGTAGCTCCAGGTGTTGAGTCTCTTGCTGCAGCACATGGTAGTCTGGAGCTGCGGCAGACGGTCTCTTAAGCACCCCAGCACCGGCCCCCTCTGCATCCTCATTGGTCACCTCATCTTCAAGGTCGTCTTCATCCAGCTCCAGCTCCTCCTCTTCCTCCACCTCCTCTTTAACATCAACAAAAGGCGAGCAGAGCGAATGGTCAGCACCGTACAGGAACTTCAGGGTCTCGTCTGTGCTCCAGTCCTTTAACGTTCTTCTCAGGCTCTCGAGGAGATTCAGCCGGACGGAGCTGGGTTTGGCTGCAGCCGAGTAGTTCTTGAGTAGTTGTCGAAGCCCTGCTGCCCCCCTCCTGCTCATACCTACCTGGGTGATGTTAAGGCCCGGCTGGCTGGTCAATGCCATGTCGTGGCCGTTCTGATTCGTGTTGATCAGAGTTGAAGAAGGGAGATGTGTGCTTTCTGTTAAGCTGTTTGGCTCTTTACACGGTGGAGAAGTGAGTAGATTTGTGTTTTCCGTTGGTTTGGCTATGGAGTCAACAGGCGGGGGAGCAGTGTGAGCGACCGTCTCAGATAAATTGGTCAAATTCAGCTTAGCGATAGCCTCTTCCACACTGGGTTCGTCAGGCAGGCCTCTCTCCTCTGACACCAGCTCTCCGGTAAGTTTCTCTGTGATGGATGAGTGCGGACGTTTTTCAGCATCTCTCATTTTGGCTGCGTCCTGACTTCGATGACCCTCTATCTCCTTTTCATCTTCACCCCTCCGTTTCTTTTGCCTCTCCATCTTCCCATGACAATTTTCCTTGTCTTCATCTGTACGTTTAGGTAGGTTGCCCCAGTGCACTCGAGGTCCCTGCCGCTGGGAAACTATACTGGAGACAAAGTCCTGCTCCTCTTCAATGTCGCTGCTTTCACTGGGGCTGAGACCGGCCTCAGCAGAACCCTGCTGAGAGCCGCGAGGGCCCACGGGTTCAGCAGCGAGAGGGCTCTCGACATCCTCCTCCTGGAGACGCCTCTCTAACAGCATCACCACCTCACCAGAACTCCCACTGGACACACATGGGTTACACTGAGTTTGTCTGTTTATTTTCAAACCTACATTACATTTTGAACATCAGAAATGTTAAGATGTATCTATTACTTGGTTGAGTCAGCTCTGATATGTTAGTATTTAAAATATTTACACATAAAGACTTAAGCAAATACATACCCATCTCCTTGCTTCATCAATATAATTTTTGGAGGACTGTTAGTGAGAGAGAAAGAAAAAAACGCAGCTTTAATTTGTAGAGGATTATAATATGTAATGATCAGTTCATAGTTGTGATTTAGGACAGAGACGAGAACAGCACACATACCGCTCATGCTGCCTGAGCCAAAGAGGTGTAGTCGAGATTTGTAGCTCAAACTCTTTGGAGGCTTTGTAGCAGAAGTTACTACAAAAACTCTTTCACAAGAGAAATGTGCACAAGTGTGAATGTTTAATCTCATACAAATGTATATAATATTGACTTTTTAAATCCACATGTTGCACTATTTACCTTGCGCTCTGTGATGTCGTAGACCTTGTTGGTCTTAGTAGAAATTTTATACTTTTGAGTTGGGATCTGTAAATGAACAGTAGCCCTAAGTCAGATTAGAAGCATTCGACACAAAGAATACTATGACATGTATTACTTAAATAACACTGATATAAAAGGCTCTTACCTTGCCAAGTTTATTTGAACATAAGGGATAACCACACAGTTTAGCAATGGATCTCTCCTCAATAGCATCTGTGTAATTAGCTGGAGCAATGAACCTTGCCTGTGAAGAAAGGAGACAAGATGAGATTCTTAACTTATCTTTGTCCATGCCATTTGAGTACTTGCTCAATTAAAACAAATAAAATGTAAAAAATTACTGCTATGCCGAAAACAAATATTAATCTTGAAACTTATGTATCAGCATTTGACCAATATTCAAACTGCTATAAAAACAGTTTCTTAAATTTGTAAAGTACAACTACAATGCAGTCTCGTTCAGACTGACCCCAGCTCTGTCCATGTGGAAGGCCATGAAATCCTACTGTACAGTTTTGGAGAAAAGTGACTTCAAAGTCAGCTTCAATGACATGTTGTTCTGCAAACATGACCTCATGATACATACACAGTCAATCAGGAAGTCTTCAGCCACACGGTCCTCCAGGAGACGCTCCACTACCTTCAGGGCTCTTTTCTCCAGCTCTAACCTCTGCCCTAACGTCTCCATCACGACCTCTCTCCTGATACAAAGCAAACACACACATTAGAAAAAGTGTTGACGTTGTTATTTGTTATCTTTTCTATTCAAGTGACTACAATCTACTACTACAATATTTGCTTTGGATGAAATTGTTTCACACCTTTTTGCTTCTTCTTTATCGCGTTTCCCACCTGTCACACAAACAACATAAATAAAATGCTAATAGGCCTGTTTAATTGCTTTTCTTATGGGATTCAGTACGTCACAGTGGAAACAAGTAGCTAAGCCATTGATGAGCAACTTCACAAAATGCTTGTGTATACCATTGAAACACGTTTAACTAACTATTTAGGCTATAAACACTTTTCAGAAAGCCTAATATCGATAAGAGAGAATGTGTATTTTACGTAAACGAACCTTTTTTAGAGGTTTTAGTGGAGCCTCCGCTCCTTCTTCTGTTCTCGGTCTCCATGTTGTTTCTATTTCCAGCAGGTTCAACTTTGACTTATGACGTATGTCCTTCAACGGCAAGCCCGGACGGACAATTCAGCCGTTAGCAGCGCTCTCTCAACCGCGTTAGTGAGCGTTATCTGTCCGGGACATGTCGTGAGCTGAGGTGGGTATCTGCTTTATTATTGATCTGTTTATCACGTGTTTGCAGCAAGAGTGTGTCCGTTTTTTGTGACTGTTTGTACAGCTGGGACAGCACAAGAAAAGATTTGTTTTCAGTCGACCAACGGCTAACGGCTAATCCAGACATATAACGTGACATCAGTATTCATTGTACTCTGTTTACAGCAGACTGTCAAGTTGTACTGCTCACACAGACACAGGGCTAGACATTAACATACAAGTAATAACTTAACCTGAATCAGGAGTCACTTAGTAATCAAGTAACATGCTGTGCGTTATTTTTGACATAAAGTGTCCTGTTTATTTTCAGTGTGAAGATAAAACCCAACTGAAAACAGCAAGAATGGCTCTGGAGCAGCTCAGTGATGTGGTCCAGAGATGTGTGAGTCTCTCAGGAGTTCACGATCAACTTTCTGCAGTAAAATGTTGTCTCCCCTTTGATCCCATTTCGTCTCTCTTCACACAGCAAGCCCTCTCTGACGACAGCTACACCACAGAGGACCATGACGTGTTCTCGATATCTGGGCGGACCTGCATCGAGAAGGGAGACAGTGCTCAAGTCCTCAGTATTGTCCTGGATGAAAAGAATCAGGTACTCACAGCTGACCTTTGTTTCAACACATAGACTGTCAGTGTTTTGCACGTTGCACCGCATAAACACTCCTCTATCCCTCTTTCTGCAGGACATTGTGAGATGTATGGGTTGGAATCTGCTGCCTCCCCTGATCCAGGTTCTGCTGAAGAAACAAGATGCAAAGACTTATCCGTGCCTTGCCATTTTCCGTCACCTGCTACAGGTTTCTTCTCCTGCTCAACAGTTAACAAAACAGATGAGCTTGTAATATATAAGATATAACTATAGTTATTAGTTACTGACCTAGCAGTTTGTAGAGGCATAGAGTCCTGTTTGTTGGGATGAAATTGTTCTTTGAAGCATGAGTTGTGGTTCTCCAGACCTGCAGACCCAAAGAGCTGCTGATTGGCTTGTTGGAGCAGCTGGAGCAGGATGAACCTGACACCATAGCAGAGAGCCTCCACCTGCTGTTGAACCCTCTACAGAAAGGTACAGAATATTTCTTTGAATATGTAGTCCAATGCACTCGCGTCACATCTCGACTCAAATAGAGCCCCTTTTCATTTATTCTGTGCCTTCCTCTCAGTGTTGCTGTGCCTCGGCAGCCGCAAAGCGGCGTCATTGGGCATGACCCTGTCATCTGTGCTGGACCAGGTGGCCAAACTGCCTCTACCTTACACCAAGGAGCAAGAGGAGGATGACGTCTTCTCACTTTGTCGCTGCTGCACCGATCTGATAGACTTCGTCAAGCCGTTTGTTCACGAGGCCAGGGAACACCTCCTGAAGGTTGAGGAACGAAATGAGATAGAGAAGACAGCAAGGGATGAGCAGGGCAGTGATAACGAGGACGAGCTGCGGACAGAACTGCTAAAGTTGTGAGTGGGAAATCGGATATTCACAACTGAGTCTTGCGTATACAATGTCAGCAGTATGAACCCTGAGCACTGATGCCACGGTTGACTCCGCTGCTTTTATGTTCTTCAGCTCTATGAAGTCTCTGAGTCATCCTCTTCTGGAGTTAGAACTCAAGGATCAAGACACTCTGGTCGTGTCTCCCCTCAGGAATTTTGCCACAGAGATTTTGGTACGGAAAATCCATTCTTTGTCCATAATATTCTGGGAAGTGCTGATGCTGCCCTGCAACCTGTGTGTAAATGTTGAGCTGGATCCTGCAAATTTGACTGGTTTCTACAGTAAATACAATTTTAATGGAGCAACACTGAACTTCAGATTAGCCTGTCAGATAGGATATTAATGGAGAGTTTGTGTGTGTGTGTGTTTTGTACAGAACACCCTCAGTGCTATTGGCGAGTCCGTCCCCAGTCTTGTGTTCCAGCCTGTGTTGAAGAGAAAACATTTTCAAGGCTTTTTGGAGGAGGAGGTGCGGTATCCTGAAGAGTCTTTGGCTAGCCTGGCTCACCTGGTGTTTGTCCATCACCTGGCTGCAGATACATTCCCCATTGTTTACAGGTAGGATAGATACAAAAACACACATTATCATAAGGCACTGGGACACTGATGAACTGCAGAAGTTTCTTCAAACGTTACCAGACATTAGCATTAGACAATACTGATGATGACTTTGACTGTTTGTTTCTAAATGATTCAGAATGGAAAAGCATTATTAACTCTCTCTGTGTTTACAGCTCTTTGTTCTGTCTTCGGTGTAATATGGAGCACATTAGCCTCCTCTTGTCCAGGTGAATACTAAGCACTGTGTTATCTGTTCTGTGCTGTTGTAACCGTTCGTAGTGTTGATGTGTTGAACCTCCATATGACACATTTGTGAGTTTGGTAGTTCATCAGTCAAATTGAGCAGATGCTGATATCTGTAAATGTAGGATGAAATACACAAAACATCTTAACTGTTTTACATTTAAAGTTTACATGACACATTTGCAGTTGAAATCTTCATTTTTTTTTTAATTCACTGACATCAATTACGGACTAAAGCATTTTGTTCTCAGTTCATGAAAAAGCTAATTAAGTTTGTTTATGGAGCCACACGCCATATAATCATATAGATGTACCTGCCCTTGTGAATAAGTGCAGACTTGGATCTACCGTTTTGGCATGTGTTGTGTTTTAGAGCTGAATCAACCGAACAACTCATTTTTTAAAGTATATTTTATTGACAGGCCCGAGGAGTCCAGGATTCAGAAAGGACTGGTGAGTCAGGCAGAAACATTTCTTTAAAGACTTACAACATGCTGCAGATTTTAATTGTGGTGAATGTAAAAAAGCACAAATAATTTATTGTATCCTACAAGACTTTTACAACTGTCCCGTAAAAGGTATTTGTTTATTCTCGAGCCCCTGCAGTCTCTTCTGTACATTGTGTGTGTTTACCTCCACACAGGAGCTGTATGAGAAGAGTCTGGTGCGCTTGGAGGACGGCATTCTGCCTTCTGATCTGCTGGAGATCAAAACCTTCCTCACAGTCCCTCAGGTAATCCTACGTAGCTCAGCTTTTACTCTGTTGGGATTCTCACAGCGTGACGCTCTTCTGATGCTTAGTCATTGATTTCACCGTTTGTTTTTCAGAATTTGGTGAAGGTCATGACGACGTGTCAGCAGCAAGATTTGGTAAGTCATTACATTGGCAGGTCATTTTGCACTTTAAAGTTTTTTATTTATTGCGATGATGAAATGAAGTCACACTGCATAAGCTTCTAATAATCTCTGAATGAAAGCTTTCAGAAAATAATTATACTATATTTGCTTCTTCTTCAACAGAGAACCAGAGGTCTAAAGGTGCTGCAGTTGAGCATCAATAAGTTTGACACTGAAGCAAAGTACCACTTTTTCCAGTAAGTTCCTCCTTTCCTTCCAGAAATGTCTCTTTCTTTTGCACCCTCTGGCGTATTGACCTTTACCGGCTGTCTTGCTTCAGGTACATGCTGAAAACCAGTCAACACTCAGGAGTTGAAGGCTATGTAATCAACAACATTAAGAGACAGATAGATGTCACCCTGAAGGTGAGATCACATTAAACATTTCCTGGAGGCTGTTTGCTCTGTTTTCTTTGCATCAGTTTTGATTCATTAAATAAAAGTCTTGAACAGTAAAGGTCTGTCTGTCCTCAGTCAGGTAACAGTAACACCTGGTTTGAGGGATCTCAACTGCTGCCTTTGCTCCGTAAAGTTCTCAGTCTGCCAAACGGCTCAGAGACCGACCTCCTGCAGTACCTGGACAGGTCAGTACACACATGACACTGCGTCCATCTTTTTTCTGTGCTCCTTATCGAGCTCACTGGAACCTATCCCAGCATGCATTAGGGAAAGAGGCAGAGTACATGTTACCAGTATGTGTCAGTGTAATAACACCAAACATATAACAAGAAAAATGTCAGAGCCAAAGTGAGCTTCCTTCTCTTGACAGCGTGGAGTTAATGTGCATTGCTTAAAGGTGCAGTGCGTAGGATTTGGCGGTGAGGTTGCAGATTGCAACCAACTGAAACGTGTCCCGTGTGCCAAGCATGTAGGAGACAAAAGAAACAACACAAAAAAGCAAATGGCTCGATGTGAAACATGTTAGCCTGCTCCATGAAGAGGAGATGCTGCAAAAACTAAAGAAAACTTTAACTATTTTATTCCATTTCTGTCAATAGATCCCAAAAGATGGAGCTTTTAACTGTATGACAGGATTTTATTCAGAAAAAAAATGTGAGTAAGTGAACCCCGAGTTAGGATGTTTTGTCAAAGTACTGTTTCGTGTCGTTTAAAACAGAGTCATGGAGTCTCTCAACCTGCTGCGTTACCTCGTCATCAGAGACAAAGCGACAGAGAACCAGGTGAGTGATCCAGTAAATATCAGCGACAGTGAACGATGATTTGATTAATTTACCTTAAGTAGCCTGCTATTATCTCAAGGGGTCAGAAGGACAACTAAACAGCCATCCACATGTTTTTTAACTGCAGACGGGGATCTGGACAGAACTGTATAAAATAGAAGACACGTTCCTGAAGCCGCTACGTGTTGGAGTGAACATGTCGAGAGCTCACTACGAGAGGGAGCTCCACAACACCATGAAGGCCAAGAGGGGCAAGACCAAAGGTCAGACCAACACTCGCTTATTTGCACCGATACTTGTGTTCAGTTCCACTCGCTCAAAGCCCTCACATACTTTTTTTGCAGATGTGAAACCAAAAGTGTGGGAATAGAAGAGTTTAAAATGAAAACATGAATGGGTGTTGTTTTTTCCCCCCACAGAGGAATCGGTGCTGTCTGTGTCCGTTGGCAACGAGGAGCTGCCGAAAATGACGTCCGATTCACAGATTCAGGTCAGTGACTCTCGTTCATGCGACAATCTTGATCGTGTGTTTGCACAGCGTCGACCTGATGGATTTCTCATGTGTCCATCCAGGCTCTGCACTCAGCCCTGCACACCTTCGACATGATCGAGAGCGTGCTGGTGCGAATAGAGGAACTCACCGACGGCAAAGAAAATCTTTAGCCTGAGACACAAGTTTTACTCCCAGAGGTCCTCATCGCCTCAGGGCAGAGCAAACAAAAAAGGCCTTCAACTGTTCTGTTGGTGTAGTTTCAGTATCTATATAACATCCAAATAATCATTCCAAAGTTTGTATTTTGCTTCTGTAATAAATTTTCAACTCTTGTACACACAAGTTAAATACAGTGCTGTCCTGTTTATGCCGATGTGTGATATATTTTGTGGTAAAAGTTAAGGTAATAATGGATATTGCATGCAAGGTGCCTGCAGAGTAGTTGGACTTAAAATGTTGAAATGAATTCTGTCCACGACGCAATTTATGAAATTCAAACCTACGTAATATTTACGAGGCTATTATAAATAAGTAAAGAGTCTTAACTGACGGAGTAACTACAGTGATGATTAATAATCTATTGTATTTATATTCAGTACTATATGGTTTGTCCAAGTAAGATGTTACATTAAACACCTGTTTTTTTTCTTCTTTATTAAAACTAACTTTACATTTATAAATTATCACTGCTAAAACAGACACCCATACAATCACATTCATAATAAAAAAAATGTATATTAACACCTGTAAATCTTTAGAAATAGTCACTTCATACAGCAGGGATATGGGGTTAAGGCAGCTTTGACAATAGTAAACAACATATTGTACTTTTCCCTCTTGACCGTGTTCACGATATCAAAACGCCAAACTTGATCCGGAGCATCACACTGGCCTACGGAAATAAGAAGACTCCTCAAATTTTGTATTTTTCTCTTTTGGCCCCTGAGTTATGAAAGTACAGCGTAAAACAATTTAAATAAATAATGAGATAGTGTTCACCTGCAACCAGCTGATCCCTAATTCACAGAGGAGATCAGGTACCTTCTATTTTCGCACAATTATAGTCTGTCAATATAATGCCTCAAGTCAAGACTCTTCCTGTCTTGGTTTAAGCTAAAAGGAAGAATCGCCCTTAAACATGTCCATCTGAAGTACTCTGTAGCTGCCATGAACTGCAGGCATGTGAACCAGCAAGTCAAACATGTTATGAATTAATGCCAATATTACAATCTATGAAGCATTCAACAGGACGATGAGAGAAAATTGTGAACTCTTTCTCGCCACAATAAAATCTATCAGAACTCTATTCTCTCACGCAAACTTTCTCTCTGCTTTGCAGCAGCACTATTTATCCTAAGTGGACAGACTTAGTACTCTGCTGTTAAGTACAACACACCTTTTGTCTTCGCTTCATCCAGTTTATTAAATGTGAAGCGAAGACGAAGGACACTGGCACCTCTGTTGATACGAGCGGCCCGGTTGACAGTCTGCGGTCTCACAGGTCTGTGAACAGTGGGTGCTGCAGGGCCTGAGCAGCTGTGATCCTGGTAGCAGGGTTCAGGTCCAGCAGCCGGTCCAGCAGGTCGTAGGCCTCATTGGGAACGCTGTCCCAGCACTGCTGGTCTTCCTTTACCTTGCAGTCAGTGTCTGACCCCTGCTGAGCGAGGCAAGTGGTCTCTGTCTTCCCTGAATGTTCCCTGTGGTTTTGGAGAAATGAAGGACTTTCACCTGGTTCCTCTTCGTGCTGCCTTAATGTTCCCTCTGTGAGACGGTGAGCGGGCGTTTCATCTTGGACCCTGCCATGACGGGTGACAGCTGAGTCTTTGTCGGCTACTTGAAGTGGTGTGACTTCGTCACCTGGCAATGGCCTCCGTCTTCTCAGCGTCTCACACAGCGTTCTGAGGTCCTGCCGAGGCAGCTCCCGGCTGCACGCCACTGCTTTACCTGGATGAAGTTCAGTCCAAAAAGAGGTTCATTATCTACATGGAGCCTTCAGTGCACCACAGTGCGGTGGAATTCAGTTCTCCTACATTGTTGCAGTGACTCTCTGCTGATAGACTGTCGCTGGAGTCATAATACAGAAGCAGAGGGGTCAGTTTAAAATATGAATACGCACCAAAAGCTTTGGCAGCCTGGATGGTCTCTCTGGAGCCTCGTATGCTCATGATCTGAGTGAGGGCGATCAGGTCATCGCTGGCTTTGAAAAACGGGTAGCGGCCACTGAGCAGTGAGAGCAAGATCACACCAGCTGACCACACATCTATGGCTGCAGTATGGGAGGATAAGACAGGAATGGGTGCAGCATAAGTAACGACTGTAAAATGCATTTTTCTGCAGAAAATGCATGTAAATGCTGGCAGCTGAAATAACAAATCATTACAGAAAATACAGATCTGTATGCAACACACACAAGTCATTTTGATTAGCTGGAAGTTTCCGACTATTACTGATCTCTAACTTCTTTAAAAAAATTTTTAAACAGATTCAAACCGTGAGATGTTGTCTAACGATATAGTTTTAGAAGTTCATTCCACCCAAATACTTTTTATCAGTTTCAACTCCCACCTTTGCTGGAATTCCAGTATTAAATGAAAATACAAACATTTATCTTTATTTATTATTCTGGTGCCTTGCTATCAATTATAATTCTTACAAAAGAAAATCGGAATCGGCTCGTTGGATTTGAATCAAAAATGTCAATGTGTGCACCTCTATGAAAGACACTCACAGTTAAAAACTATGTCGTATAAAAAGAAAAATCCATTTTGAGTTAAACAGTGAGCTTTTGCACAGCCGTCCCTGCATTTGTGTGATGATGAATCATATTAGTCGTGCTTTAAGAAACAAACCTGTTCCTTGGTTGGGACACTTTGTGAGGACTTCTGGTGCTCTGAAGCCCGGGGTTCCAGCCCGGGGAGCCACCTGCTGCTTCCTTTATTAATAAAAACCACACAAAGCAGAGACTTGACACAATTCACTGAGAGAATAGCAAAAACAAACAATATAATAAGTTAGGTTCACACTGATGATGAATAATTATTTGACATATGGTGTGTAAAGGTATCTTAAATATTTGTGTAAAAAATGAAAAAAAGAATTCTCGCTCGCTTTTTTTTTTACCTGGACAAGCAGATGTTGCAGACGCGGTCGGTCCGGTAGCAGTTACAAGTGAGGCTCTGATGTACGGTCCTCTGAGGTCTCTGACTGCTGCTCTGGGTCCTGACGGCCAGCGAGCTCCGGCTGGCTGAAGAGCACCTCCGGTTGGCTGGGTTGTCTGTTTTGCTGGGCTTTACCAACTGAACCAAAAAAGTATTTCATGACAATGACTTAACTGAGATTTCGTCACATGTAAAAACATTTAAAATAGTCTCTCTTGAAAACAAATGGTTTCTTGTCATTTCAATGGTTTTGAAAAAATCTTTTCTTCTTCCAAAAAAGTACTTTTTTTTCGCCTTGCTTACCTCTGTCGTTATGGCAGCTTGTTTGGTGGTGGATGGAGCGCGTGTGCAGCTGTTTAGGTTCCTCTCTCCAAACACAGGACGTGGCACTTTGCGTAGTCCTGTCAAATCCTAGAGAAAACCAACATGGATGGTAGAATTTAGGTAAAGCCAACACAGTAGTGCAGTAAGAAGACAAACAAATGCACAGATAAAAACTTACTTTAAATACTTTAACATACCCGTACAGGAAAATCTTAAAATACCCCCAAATAAACTGTAATTACACTAATTTACAATTCAGCTTCCACTAGACAAAGACCAGACCCAGACACAACAATAAAAGGTCAAATGAGATGTAGAAACCTTTGTGTGCTTTGTGCGAGAGGTGGTCACGGTGGCGGCGACAGAGCGTGTGTTTTTAGCCAGTGCTTTCTGAGAGGCTGAGGAGGGTGTGGTGGTGGTAGAGGAGGAGGAAGAAGAAGAAGAAGAGGAAGGTGCTAAGTTCGTGGACTGCTGTGCAGGCAAAGGTAGCGAGGCTGAGGCGGTTTTGGAAAGGAGTCTCGGTGGTGCTTTGATCCGTTGTGTTGTGTCTAGTTTCCCTGTGGACCCTCCACCTTTTTGCAATGTCCTCTGCCTCACTACCTTCAGCAGCTCAATGCGGGTGTCCGCTGTACCCTGAGCCAGGCCGAAGTCCACCAGCGCAAACCTACACACACACACACAATTAATCAATACATTACACTTTATTATGGCCCCAGAAACCGCGTCCAGAGGAGAATTTCCCGCTTAACTATTATTCTACTGTAATACTAGTACTGTTGTGTTTTGTACGTTTTTGTATGCATTATATTTTGTTCTTTCTGTGGACCACAGGAAGAGGAGCGGCTGCTAAGGCGTCAGCTAATTGGGATCCAGTAAATAAGCTATTAAATTAAAAATTTTTTAAGAGTAAACAGAAAAACAATCATTTACCAGAGGAATGAGACTACTCACATTTTGCTGTTTCTGTTGTAGAGGAAATTGTTTGGTTTGATGTCTCTGTGAATGATACCAAACTGGTGGATGTGTCTCAGGGCCGTCAACAGCCGATAGATGTACAGACGGACTTCTTCAAAGCTCAATGAGCCGATAATGTCCTGATGAATGCATTTTGATTGGATCAAAAGTATTAAATTACATTTCAGCAAACATGAACATGATTTATGTTTTGGGGAACATATTACAGATTGTATCATCGCAAAAATCTAAAAGGCAAAACTAATCTTGACATTGTACATACCACAATAGCTTGATGCTCCATGTAGGGCATGACAATCACTACGTGGTCCTCCTTCCTGAAGCAATACGTCACTCCTATCACATTCTCTTTGCCTCTGAAAAGTAAGAAAGCACAGCATAAAAATAACTTTTAACAAAATAGATTAAACTAAATCTTTAATTCTCTATTTTAGAATTTGTGAGAACACAACTCTTACATATACAATGACTCAACACTGTAATAAGTCTGTATATCGCTAACCCTCTAACTGCAGGACAAACAGTAGGTTTCAAAGGTTTTTCACAGCCAGATAACCCAAATATTAATAAAGATCAGCAGAGGAACATTTACATGGCACAAGTACAGCAATACTGAACTATTAAGAATCTCCTTTTGAGCCAATTATCTATTAGTAGGTAATCCTTACCAACTAACTACATAAACAAATACAGTAAAACATATTAAAAAGGTAATAAAGGTCATATTAAGGATTTAAAAAATACTAGACAAAGAAAATAAACAAGAGCATAAACAATGCATGAAGCAAAGTACATAAATGTGATTAAAGGTCTGACTTAAAGGAGTTTAAATGAGCTGTTCAGTTCTTTCAAAAGGTAGTCGGTCTTACGTCTTTTCATAAAACACACAACAGTATGAAACTCACCCAGCAGCAGTGAGACACTGAAGCTCAGCAGCAATGCGTGTCGGATGGCTGGTGGGGATGATGTGCTTCAGGGCAAACATCTCTCTTCTCCCATCCCGCATCTGAGCCTCACCCAGATAAACCGAGCTGAAGGTACCTTGTTCACAGACACACATCATGAACACTTCAAGTCTTCGGCTCTTATAAATCCTGTGTCTACTGTGTTAATCTTAAACAAACGTTTCTCTTAAAATTAGGCAGAGCAAGTACCTTCTCCAATTTTGTCTATTATCCGGAAAACCTTGGCTAGTTGAGGCACGGCTTTGTAGAGGCTCTCAATGTCCATTTCCACATCCCCTGAAACAAAAAAGATATACGGTCAAAGTTGCACAACACACTTTTTGTCCCACACTTTCTCACTCACACTCCAATAACTGTGTGTGTCACAGGTTGTTGAGCAACAACAAGGTGAAAGAATGACACATCTTTACAGGCAATATAACATTTTTATAATGTAACACCCTCCTAAAATGTTTTGACAGTAAACATATGTAATTATATACATATATACAGATAAATAATGCTATAGGGACCTGCAAATATCGTGTCTTCAAGCCAATATCAGCGTTACCCCTTAACTATGGTATGATGAGGTGCACTGTTGTGTTTTTATGACTTAAAAGTCCAACTTACTTGAGACTTTGCTTCTCCTGTGACCTCGGTCTGGTTTAGTGATGGCTGCGCTTGTGCCGACTCCTTCAGCGCAGACAGGAAACAACTCCATCTGAGACAGAAATGAAGAAAGACAAGTATGAGGCGACTTGACTTTAACGTTGGCTGTAAATGTTATTCATAAAGTAACTAAATGTTAAGTTGGATACTCTATTGAGAATCGTCTTCACTTGGTACAGATGGAAAGGACGTGTGGCCATTAGTCCTCCACATAACAACAAAGCTAGCCGCTGCTGTCTGTCAAGCTAACGTCAGAACAAAAAGACCAGAAACTAAAATAAACTCACCGCTCGAGTTGGTTGGAAAGTCCAATAGTTTCTTTAAACGACAATTTCATGAAAACCGCGTACAGTCCTGAGCGAATGTGGCATCGACGGAAACTTGTATGTGTTTATATAACTCGGGCTGCGGCTAAAAAACAAGTTTGATGAGCCTTTCGGACTATTCCGCCAACAAACTCCGCGCTAAAAATGACGTCAGTGAAATCTCGCGTTACATCAGCCCAAGTCTCGCGTGATCAAAGTCTCCAGGATGAATTAAATCCAAACATACTGGTTTTGGATATACAAAAGAGTGACCCACGTTTGTTTGACAGATCACTAGATGTTCATTAAATAACCACCAAATGTAATACATAAATTAAGCTGATTTCATGGTCAACAAATTACCTGTAAATATGTGCTACATGTTGAACTTCTTCAAACAATAAGGTACCTGAAATACTTCACAAAGATCTCATTTACTACAAGCTGATACGTCTTGCTGACTAATCCCCAAAAACCACACTGAATCATTTAATAAACACAGACTTTATTAAATAAATTAATACACACATTAAATGAGGAAAATAGAACATCAGGAACATTCTGTTTAATTTACAAAATAAACGTATAATAACAACAAGTTGACAGAAACAGTAACAACTCTTCATGTGAAGCCAACCGGTTTAAACAATATGAACAATGGCATACAATACTTTATGTTAATATATTCACAGTTAGACAAGCAGTACTTCTAAAATATACCATCAAATATCCCAAGGAAAGCTTCCTCTTCTTTGCATTCAGTGCTGTTAACATACATTGTGTACAAAAGAGAGGAGGGGTTAATCAGCAGAAAGAGTGTATATTAAAATATATTCATTATATAGGATTATTTGCATGATGTCTTTAGGAAAGAATATGATCATGAGTCAAGATTAAAGCATTGCATTTGTCATTTGTTCTACCTTCTGTTGACAGTTGAGCTGGTGTTGGATGGGCCACTCATTGTTGAGAAGAAATCAAACCTTCTGGTAAGTGGGGCCTCGTGGGTCTCAGTCTGCTTTTGGAGGTAATCTGGTCTTTTGACTGTGATCTCGTCTCTGAAAGTGTTTGATCTCTGCAAAAGGAAGAAGCAGAAGTCCGATATGCCAAGTTAAGATGTTTAAAAGCACCTTTGATTTAGTTGGGAGTCAGTAATTGATAACATTAATTACAGCCCTGTTTCATTTACGTTGGCCACCGTCCTGGTATTGTGCATCATGGCTCACAATGACTGGGACACACTGCATAGAACAGGAGCATGATTAATTTGATCAGTTACATCTGTGTTTAAGGGCCACTGTTTGGGTGAAAACAGTGAAAAGAGTAAGATGTTCAAAATGGTAGCACACTCAATTGTGCCTCTCATGACCACAGTATAAGATCTATTGTGTGAAACAAATAAAAAAGAAGTCAACAATGCAACTATGTAAACAATAGTATTCTCTGTGTATGTAAATGTAGCCACTAAATTGCACAAGTAGCACACACACACACACACACACACACACACACACACACACACCTTCGTATTCCAGTCAAGGGTGATTCTGTTCAGTGGTCTGACTGTAACCAGTGAGGGTTCTTGTTCTCTGACTCCAGGCCAAATCGACCTGAAAACAAAAATATGGCAAATATTTTTACTGCCTTAACCACAATATCGAATATTTTTGGAGAGGAGCTTTTAAGTATTTAAGACCATTAGTGCGTAACTGTCTTACCTCAGCGGTGTTCTGGCTGTGGTTGCACAGGGTTTGAGGAGTTCTGGTGCAGATGTAGCGGCAAAGCCTGCACATGAAACAAAGGTAGGATAATCAAAATTACAACAACAATTGAGGCATAATATAATTCCTCTCGTAACTGAAACTTCACTCCACCTGGCATGTTGTAGTCGACACACTGCTGGACTTCAGGTTCAGCACTGGTTAGACACGAGGCCGATGGCGTCTCGCTGGCATGCACCAAGTTCTCGTCATCAAAGTCGTCCCATTCGTTTCCAAGGTCAAAGCACACAGTGGGTATTTGTGAGGATGAAGCATTTAGGCAGAAAGTGCCTTGGCTTGACACCGCAGCCGAGCTGGTGGTTTTGATCTGGTTCAGAAGCAGTTCATGGTTCTGTTCCTCCGCAACACTGATTCCTGGGTTCATCCACACTGAAGAACATTAACACAAATGAATTAAATGAAAATAATAAATCCACCAACACATTCTTGGATTCAATCTGAAAATCTCAATAAGAACTCAAGAGTTTTTAAAGACCATAATTGGGGGCGTTGTATGTTTTCTACCTTTCACTATGAACAGACAAGCAGATAGTACAAATGATCATTGGGCCAAAGGATATTGATATACAATAGTATTAAGTGATTGCTACAATTCCATAAGCAAAATCTGTGAAAACATAAATGATTCTGTCAGCTTAATCTGCCTTCTGCCATTCATAAAGTTGAATTAGTTTCTCTTTTAAATCGATTTTCCATCCATTTACTATTTGTTTATCTGGGGTCGGTCACTGGGGCACCAGATCCTTCAAATCATCCATCAAGTTTGTCTACTTGTTCATGTCTGTAAAAATAATGCCTATTCAATGTAGTGTATTAAATTATTTGTAACCTTAGCTTTACTTCTTCTTCCAGGAATATGGTCAAAGAATAACTTTTTATAAACCAAGTTATCATCCTTAAACCGATCTAATATGCACTGATAAATAAATAATAACTATGGGACTTTGAGTTAATGTCCTGAAACATGTTCAGAGTTATCATCTTTAATTTGTTTACTCCTGTCAACATCGTTCAGGTGGACGACGTCTTCTTCTGTCAGATCCACAGTCTCAGAGAGTCTTCCTGAAGCTCCACAGTGACTTCCTCCATACCTTCATCAAATACAGTGAGACATGAATATAATTCAGCGTGACTTATGACTTTGTTGACAATAAACTTATTTTATAAATACCAGGAAACAGTGGGTCGCCGCTCTTTGGGTTTGTAAGCAAACTCCTGCATGTTGACAGACACGGACTCCTCGCTCATTTTAAGCTGAGAAAATGAAACAGAACATCAAACAGACCTATTCAGGATTATTATTCATTGTATTTACAGGGATTATATTGCGAAAAGTAGCATAAAAATGCACAAGCTGTACAATAACTTCATCTGAAGTTTTGGATTAACGCACATAATGTATTTAATCTGCATATTCTACACCTTTAAAGCAAATATTTAATTTCTTCATTTTGAAAGCAATCTTTGCATTCTCTCCTCGATGGGGTTTATTATAGCACATCTTTATAATAATCACAGACTAAACATTAAATTGTGTTTTATTTGTTTCGATTCAAAAGTTTTGTGCGCGATGGCTGCAATCTTAAGAGGATATGATGCAGGCTTTGTCCTCACCCTAAGTCGTTTGACAGGAGTCTGTGAAAGTGTGTCACATCTGCTCCTTAGGTCTTTCAAATAGGAAGAGAAACCGGACTCTTGATTTGCTGACCTCTTCCGTGCCACAGTTACACCTACTTTACCTTGAGGGTGGAGAGAAGACCTCTATAATCTTGACAGCTACACAAGGTCAAGTACAGGTGCACATTAGTGCACAAACAGAGACGTACACAGTGAAAGACAAATGATTATACTCACAGCAGTCGTGGCCACAGAGATCCTTATTCTTGCAGAAGTGGTTGCATTGTCTTTTATTGCCTAAATCTGATTATAGAGTCGTCATTTGATTAGAGAAAGTAAAACATATCTCACATATCCACATGCTTTTGAAGACATAGTAATTCGATATACACTCTTTCCCATTTCAGCATTAACAAACTCATCAGTAAAACAGTGTTTTGCCTTGGTCTGCAGCAGATGGAGCATTTTCCTTCTGAGTCGCAGCTTGATCTGGAGACTGTGGTTTCAGTGCAGAGTGCTGTGGACTCTGTCTAGTCGGCTTCAAGGGTAAGTTGTAAAGATTATCATTTCCAAACCTCCTGGCTCCAGAGTAGTAGATGTTAAACTTCTGTTGGATGTCCAGGCCCACTATGGTAGAGGAAAAGGCCAAAAGATTCACTAAATGCACTCCCTACATAGGATTGATAGACAGTCAAGTTCCTACTCAATCTGTTCATTATATACAGAATCAATGGTTATGAATTTGACAAAAGGACAAATGCCTGAGAATAGACATTATTTTTCATTAACACCTAAACGTATCACAATATTCAGCTTTCTACAAATACAAGAATTGAATAACTGCTTTATTTGGCTAGACACAATTGTTTCATAGTGATGCATGAACAGTGAACATTGTTGGGCAAAGGGCATGGTGAATAGTTTAATATATAAATAAAGAACTTTGTACTGAACAACACAACATTTCCATGGTTTACCATATTGTGAGCTGATGAGATTGACACTGATCTCCTCTCCTTGCGAGGCCTTTGCTACCTCAATCTTCTTCGACCAGCTACCGCTCTTCAGTAGGACCAAGTCCCTGGAAACAAACAAATGGTAAATGGACTGACAACTCAAAGAACTTTAACGCAACATGTCATCATTCACACACTGGTGACAAGAGCTACCATGCAAGCTGGGTTTTTTTTCCCCTCACGTGAGTTTCTGTAGGAAGACCACGGCGTTGTCAGAGTTTCCGATAATCAGGGAGACGTAGTGGTTGTCTGGAGCTGTTCTCCTGGACAGCAGGTGTGCTTGGTTTTTAAGGTTCACCTTCACCACAATCTCTGCCGTGGCACAGCTATACCTCGGGAGCTACGCAATGCAAAGACAACTTTAAAGAAACACTATTCAGAATAGCAGCGCTATCAAGTGCAACCGCGCAATAATAGCTCAAAAGTCTGAACAACAAAAAGTGAAAATGATATGACGTAATACGAGCGTACTTGTCCCCTTGTTGATAAAACTCTTTTACCTGCTCCAAAGTAACTTCATACTTCGGGAGATGCACAACAGAGTCTTTGATTTGGTTGCCAAATGGTGGATGTCTGTTAAGAATCTGAATAAAATAAAGTAAAAAAATATGTTTGTGTATTAACAATATTGTACTCAACACAAGCTGTGCCATATTGTGATCACAGTTGAAGCAACACAGCCTGGTGTTTACATTCAGCTCAAACAATGGTTAATCATTAAAATGTTTTAAATATTACACAAACTGACCAGCTCAAGTTCTCTGGCATTGGTTTGCTCTATTTTGCTAAAAGTGGTGAGTCCAGCGTTCACCATGGCAGTCGACAGTGTCTGGCCTGAAAAACACAGTGTTTTATGATAAAGTGTTGCATGTGCATCTAATAGGAAGATTATTTAGTTAATTGAGTCATTTATTGTGTATAAACTAGCATGGAGATTTGACATTATTTACAATGCTTGGATAAAATATGCTATACTGGGGCGATGTTTTTCTACCTATCTTTTCCAGCTGTTTGGAAACATAGAATGAGTTTTCCCAAAGCTTGGCTCTGAAGCACTTCGCCAGGATCAGGGAGTTAAGCAGAGCGGAGAAACCGATCTTAGATCGGTGACTTAGAAACTCTGACAGGCCTAATTGGGAGTTTAAAAAAAAGTTTTAAAAAAACAGAGAGCACTTTGTTTATTTGTTGTTTCTGATTTACCCAACATACATTTGCTGATGCGCATCCCATTCTTGAAGATCTTTGCTGTGTCCTGTGTAAGTCCAAACTCTTGAATTGAGATGGATCCCAACTGAGTCTGAATTAAGCTACAGACAAGACAATAAACACATCACATTGCACAGCGCATCTCCATAATATATATTTTACAATAACATTTATTAACCAGTGTTCCTTTTACATGGAGAAAGCACTGAATGAACACATACCAGTTCACTTTCATCTGACTGGTTTTGATCTTTCCCTGAAGAGGAAACCTGGTAAGAATACAGAAACATCTTATCCCCAATGGTTTGTGTCTGCGTCCACCATCATGCATTTAAAAACAGGAGTTATGATACTTCAGGGGTTATATACGTCGATCCTATGAATGTGTTTGACCTGATGGTGATCCGGTTCTTGTCCCTGTTGAAGGTGTTCAGGGGCCTCTTCTCATTCATTCTCAACTGAATGTCGCTGAACTCTCTGCTCTTCGACACTAAATCAATCTGTGTATACAGTATATATACAGCCACTTCTGATCTGAATAGTACGTTCTTTGCAATGCCATACCGTAATGATAATTTAAATAATTTCCATTTGAAGGAAACCAGTCTAACAATACATTGTGTTAGATTAAAACACATTGCGATGCAGTTTTATGAGGAAACCTACCAGGTCGGACAGGCTCTCAGTGCCAGCCACTTTGCTGAACTGGTCCATGGTGTCAAAGGCAACGCAGTACCGAGCCATCACTCTGCCTCCCTCTGCAGGGGACAGACGCAAACTATTTGTGTAATGGATCAGTTAAAAAACAAAGGGTGTACATAAGTTAAGAAACTAAACTTAATCATTTAAATGTATTTCTCCTCTTTACCTGTTGGTTTGATGTTGATATCTTCATCCATGTTGATCAGACCAATGGAGGACAGAGAGTTGAGGTTCTTCAGACACAATTCTATGAGAGGAAAAATATAAATTACCTATAATAAGGCTGCAATCTCTGGATCTAAAAAGTGAAGCCAATGTGTAAGTGCCTTAAACTTAAACTCTGGTTGCAAAAATAACTCTGATTGTGGTCTATGTAAAGTCTTTGAGAAAATGATCCTACTATCGTTCGTTGCGTGGGGTTCTTGAGAGCTCGGATGTAGAGGAAGGTTCAGTAAATATTGTTAACGTGACTTTATGGCCTCAATCGCTTCAGAACAGCATGATCTTTATTTTGTAAATCAAGGTTGCATTTAGAGTAAAACCAACAATACAGCAGGGTATGCTTTAGGGAGAGGCTACATTGTGTTGGACACGTTGCTGCCACAGTGTCTGAGAGAGATTCTGTGTTTCCTTTTACAATTTTAACCTTTTCATAATAGTTTTTTTCCAGTCATGAAAGTCAATGTAACCTTTTGGCCTAAAAATGTCCTATTCAGTTTTCGGTTGGACTTTCCCCCACACGATTGTGTCACAAGATGGCGACGGACGTCTTCAAATAGAGTGAAAACACTTGTGGCCCACCTTGCAGTTTTGCTTCGATTCCATATCTGTCCAAGTTGGCGGAGAAACCTGAAATTGGAGTCGAGACACGTTGCACTGACTGTTTTTCATATGCAGTCATGAAAAGAAGCTGGACACAAATTCTGAAACAGATAATTTTCTGTGTGTTTGTGTGTGTAGCTGTGACCATAGTGTGTGGGGTTCTTGAGGGCTCGGATGTAGAGGAAGGTGGAGCGTATCCAGTCTAAAGCCATATTGACATCACTGACGGTTTGGAGAACAATCTCAGCATTCAGGTGCTCTACCAGGTGACTGTGTAAGCTGGGAAAAAGATGTATACTGTTACCTCATGTGATAATGTCTCTGAGCGAGCAAGAGTCCGAGAAAGACGAAGAAGCTGAATGTCAAGTGACTGAGTTGTAATACCTGCTCTCAATGATTTCCTCCCCATTTAAAAGGTTCATGTACTTTTCTCTGGTTTGGATCTTGGTCATGATCACTGCAGTCGCAGATGTATCAAACTAGAGGAGGAAGAAACGGAAATTGGTATTTAGTTTGTACATCATACTAAAACCAGTTGTTGCCATCTATTCATTTACTGTATTTAAAAAGATATTGTATTACTTGTGGTCTTCCAGCTCGGCCTATCATCTGTAGCATGTCAGACTCGGAGTACTCCTCGCAGGAGCCTCCCACATACTGCATGGTCGACTTGATCACCACCAGATGAGCTGGCAGGTTCACCCCCATGGCCAGAGTCCTGGTGGTAACTAGGAAATGAAAAATAAGACCACAAGCACAAATTCAGTCCCCAGGAAACCCAATAAAAACTACATTTTAATAGATGTAAATCTTCTGATATATTTATAATTAGAGAGACCAATAAGTTGGCATACAACCAGTCAGCTTTAAAAAGTAATATTATTGTCAGTCTAATCTTATTTTCAACGCTATTTTGTGATTTTGCGTGTGTTTCTTAATTATTCAAACAGAATAAAGGTTTCACTGTCTTATTTGTTACTTTTTGTACTCAGACTTTTACAACTGCTATGGGTAAAAATCATGTACATTGCTCTTGGCATAAAAACATACCAGAATAAGTCATTTTTAGTCGTATTCGCTGCTATTTGTATTTCTATTGAACAGGTATTTCTTCCACAACGTTGGAGTTACAAAGCTCGGGTTGAGGTCCTGCCATGTTGCAACATGATACGGGTTGAAATCATGATCGACGCAGTTAATGTAACCTGCGAAACTCGTCTTTCCTGTTTACGTCTGCAGCGTTACAAAGTAAATGCAGGAGTCACATTTATAGCACAGGATAAAACTGGACTTGTGATAAAGTCTCACAGAGGACGGGCAGGTCTCCCAGAGTGAAGGCCTCTTCTATCAACTTCCTATCAGACAATTCAACACCTGCATGGTGGTAACCAACTCCGAACATCACCAGATCTAGACCACAAACATAGCACCAAATAATGTTAAACAGTCGGTACTTAAATAAACTCTACACTGAAACAGGTTTTAATGTCTGGTTGGTCTTGCCATTTAGGTTTCAAAAATTGACTTACCTTTCAGTTTTGAATCCAGAATAGAGTTTGCGTATTGCGTTAGCCTTAACAAAAGTCAAGATCAAGCTTTCAATAAAATTAACTTAACTGAAGAAAAACACAATGTTTTGATGAATCGCTGCACAAGTGACAACATGCTACAAACATGCCTTTGCTTGTGCTCAATGCTCATAATGAACCGAGCATCCTTGGCCAGAACTGCAGCTGATTGCTGGACTCCTTTCCTTGTAGAGCAGAACTACAAAAAAACATAATTATTGTTTGTAAAACCTTACAATTTGGTTAAATGACATGAGAAAATCAGCACACAAGCAGAAAAAAAAGTCTGGTTTAATTTCCCGCGCACCACTAGAGCAGGCTTCTGGTCGGAGTACGTCTGTATGATGTTGGCCATCTTGTAGTTGAGTGAAAGGTCAAACTTGAACTCGGTTTGGTTCGGGCTGCACGGGAATCCCAGCACCACCTTCCTTAGTTTCACAGGACGGTGGCTCTCGTCCATGTCCAGATATGTGGCAGGGCCGCTCTCATCAGACAGCCAGTCTGCAATCTAAAAGCACGACAAAGCAGATTAAACAATGATCTGATTACTAATTTACACAAGAGATATAGTGCAAACACAGAATTGTGCATTACGGGGCAGGGCCTCATTGAATTGCCTTTCTTAATGTGTTGCTATTTTTATGTTTGTCCTACATAATAACATAACAGAGGACTCCAATTAACCAATTTATCTATGAATCATTTTATTCAGAGAGATTCGCCCACACTGCTGTTTGGCATTTCTGCTGTGCTCTTTCTCAGCCACGTACATCAGAGGTGTTGGGTATGGTGGCTGATACAGCCACAAACCTCATGGAGAGGCCTGTCTCTGGATTGTGCGCTGTTCTGTAGGCATGTACAGCCTTCATCCTGCTCACGACAACTTCCAGCGTGGCACCGCGGGTTGCGTCCTTCACCACATGCACCTGGAACAATAAAATGTGCTACAGTTCGCTTTATAAACGTATTTTAAGCAAAGGAGATGTTGATATGTAGATAATATTTTATTAACAGGTGCATCTTGGTCTGAAAGACCTACATAGACAAGGTGTATGTACTTCCCACAATACATTGGCCACATGATGTACCATCATTTTCTAATAGCTATCAAGTGCTGAGGGCAGAGGCCAATTATGGGCCATCAGCCAGTGTGCTATAATAAAATTTACTGTTGGCAGTACATCTCCGAGCACGAGTCCACCACTGTGAAGGCAGCTTATGAGTCATTATGAATACTTAAAAAAGGAATAAAATAGCTGACCTCATCGATAAGAAAGAGCCTGACCAGCTGCAACAGACAATTGTCCTTCCATTTCCTTGTCAAGCTGTCCCATTTTTCCTGTCAAAAGAGTAATACAACATTACATATTTGTGTAAAATTCTGATCACAATTATATTTTTGATTCTTATTTTTGATTTTCCTTCATTTTTGTTACATGTGTTTAACTAAGATGCAGTATATTGTCACACACAGGTGTGGTCAGGATGATGTGAGAGTCCTGAATCTCAAAGAAGTCGTCAATCTCTGTGTCGCCCGTCAGCTCCTTACAGTTCAGCCCCAGAGGACCAAACTTCTGTTTCCAGCTCTCAAAGCACTGACTGCAGAGGGCTTTGATCGGGGCCACTGGCAACAACAAACAGTGATAAGGTCACACACACACACCAAATATATAACGTCATCAAAATCAAATCTGGAAATGACACACTTGGCAAGTCAGAAGAAACATGTTCAAAGCCCCAGTGCATGATCACATTTGTGTTGAAACAGTGGAGCTCTTCACTCACTTTGTTTAAGCTGTGTTTTGTTGACGAAATAAATCTTTCCTCATGTCTGATTTTTGGTACAGCACAAGCTTTGTTCACATTGGCAACATGTATAAACAGTATCCATCAGTGTTCTACATTTTCGAAATAGGAATCCTTTCCCCTTGTACAGAGACTGGAAAATACAACTTTTTAGATTCAATTACACAGATTTTGTGAATATAAATATTACCTCTCGGCCAAATATAATCAGACTGGAGCTTTATCTGTTTATTAATGGGGTCTATACGATATTATGCTCACTATAGACAGCTTTGACATCTCTCCAGGGCTCTGAGGTCTCCATTAACAAATGAATGATGGCCAGCTCAAACAGCACTGTTTTACCAGATCCAGTAGGAGCACATGCCACAAAGTTCTTACCCGTGTAAAGAACCTGTGAATAAACAAAACATGAATACAGTCACTGTTAACCAATTCTAACAAGGCAATGGAAGCTATCGTGTTTGTCACAATCCTCAACATTGTGTTTAAAAAGGCTTTCAAATCATGCTTACATCATCAAGTGCTTGGGACTGAACGTAGTTGAAAAAGGGAAACTCCTTGAAGACAGATCTGAACTTAGCTGCTGCGTTAGCATGGTTCAGGAAATCAAACCACATTACTTGTGAAATTCCATTCCAATCACTCTATTACAATTCAAACATTGTCTGATATTCAAATTGTGTTGACTTATGCAACAGCAAAAAGGATACGGATTTCAGAAACTGGTCTTAAAAATCCAGACCCAGAGGACCCTAAAATGTGCACAAAACGCAACATAACTTTTGATTAGTCACACTCTCACTGAATCCTCCTTGATGATTATATAAAATCTTTGACATTCTTAAGGGTATAAAATCAAGGGATTATATTTTATAGTGAACGGTAGACCACATTACAAGGGTTTCTACTGTTACTGCACTGCTTGTACTGTTTTACAATGCACCACCTAGTGACCAGAATGCTGCATTACATCGCAACGGTCAAAGAGGATAGCTCACCTCATTTCACCTCGTCACCCAAACACAATGTGGCAGCTGCTGCCGTGGCTAGACATGAGCATGCTCACTAGCTGCACCACTTTACACAAGCTATACGAGTGTAATTTAGTAAACCAGTCAAAAACTATGAGCACGGCGCCTGTCTGTGACTGTGTCAACGCAGTGCAGCACCTTGTATGCAAAGAGGCTGAGGCGTCATGGGCGGAACGAAGGCTCTCTTTGTGCCCTTGTCCTGCGTCTCCGCATGTGCCGCCTTCTGCGGGGGTCGGCCACTCGCTGCAGATGAGCCCAGAGGAGGGGGTGGGGAGGGGGGCTTCGGGGAGCGAGGACAAGCTGCCTGGCTAACTGTCGCCCGTGGCGGCTGAAGAGGAGGAGGCACTGTCGCCATGGCAACCGGACTGAGAAAAGTTTGAGGTCTGGATGCTGTCTGGCTTCTGCTGCTGCTGCTTCTGAGGTCATCTATGTTTGACAAGTCACCTCCACTGTTCAACACCTGAACCTTGAACAAGCTGTTATGGGAGGGAATAAAGAGTTGCGATGAGGAGGAAGGTAAAATGACACTAGGAAAGAAATGATGTTGCTGCTGCAAGCTCGGCGGCTTATGTGAAGAACCAGGAGGATGATTCTGTTTCTTTTTATGTTCTCCTTATGAACCGAACCGTCCACATGTGTAAAAATCAAGCCTCCTGATGATATAATGCAGCTCCATCTTAACTAAACATGTCGAGGATTCCAATCATTTACAAGGATTATAAATGAAACATTTAGTACAGCCAAAAACTGGAAACATGGCTTTTATACTAAGAATAACATTAATCCTGCAAATTTCTGCACTTTTAAAATTATGTTCTTCATCCGCCTCTAAGGAGAGAAAGATCATTGTTGGCCTGCTATTTACAACCTCAAGGCCACATATTAATCTTTGGCTTTTGAAATAAGACACCTGGAACTGTCCACAAGTGGATATTTCTTCTCATATTTCAACATATATACTACAGTGAGACTATCTGAAAACAAGACTGTATGCACACACTATGTAATTCACAATCATATATATGTCAGCTTGACCAATAACTGACTTGCCTTTTCCGTAGAGGTGGGCTTTTGCTGTCGTCCAGAGACAAACACCTCCTGCTGATGGCTGCATGACCGGAGTGCTGCAGGGTTTCATCTCTACTTCTGCCACTCTGACAGGAACCCTGAGAGTAATCCCTAAACCCATCACCTCCCCAAAGGCTGGTACTGGTCCTATTGCTGCCACTCTGAGTTTGCTCAATTTCTTTCTTATCATTGTTATAAGTGTAAGGCCTGTTGATTTTTGATGGTAAATCCTTAAGGCCAGCTGATCCTTTCAATGGAGGCAGGAATGTATTGAGTCTCTGTGAGAAACCTGTGAGTAATATGAAAGAGGGAGAGAGATTTATCAAACAAAGCTGTATAGCTGTAATTTGGTGGTTTTATCGAGTGTGACTTTCCAAACTAAGGTTGACTATTCTCTTACTTTACGTGCTGATAAAAAGTATTTACAGCATATACCTTGCAGTTATACTACTGATTATTAGGCTATTTTATAAGACCCGATCCTGGTGTGTTTACGCAAGCCAAGGGAAATTGGGTACGCTTTTAAGCCTATTCAAGCCAGCGTGTCAGTGAGTCACACAGTTAAATTTAGTAGTTCTTCAATAGGCCAGATACTGAGCAGTTTACTCAAATCAAGTGAAAATGAATCCAACTTAATCCAGAGCACAACATACTGTATAGGGTAGGGATAGACTCTGCCTCCTTCTGCACATCCTGAGTGGCTGGAACCTGAGAAAGGGATGGAGGCACTTCCAGCTGCCATGGGCTGACCTCCTGGTGCAGTGGCTTTCTGCCAAATACAATCCACAGGAAAAAAACATTAATTCAGCTGTGAGCGAGAAGAAGAGACAAGAATAATATGGGTCATCTCTTGTACTCACACTTTATGGACAATGGGTTTCTCAAAAAACAGATTGTCCAAGGACAAGGTGCAGTCATCGGTGTCCAACATCTCATCAGATCATGTAGGTGCTAGTACTTTTGAATGGAAAAACCTAGCCTCCAAATGATTTGTCCATTACAATTAGCATAAGTTAGTGTGTGGATTCAAACTATCTAAGGGATTAAATCATCATTACATTCTTGGACAAACAAAAATGTAAAAGGATACAAATCTGTTTTTATAACTATAATAAGCAATATTTCTGCTGATTAAACTTTACCATAAGCGTTTAGCTAATATTGCTAACGTTAATTGTAATTGCAACAGAACTGAATGCTCTTGAAGTAGCCAGCTTGCTAAACAAAGTTACACAAAAAAAATGTATTTTTCGTCCTGAGTGATGTAGTTTAGTAACACTATCTCACAATAAAATATTTGAATATCTAACTACATTAGCTAGTTACAACAGTGGAGGAAACTATCTTTGCTAGCTTTAGCTAGTGAACAACAAGCTAACGTTAGCTAACGCTACATTTAAATATAAAGACATAATAACTATCTAATGGCTCTATAGCTGCCAACCAGTTTAAGAAAGGACTTGCATGCAAGTTATCTATTCCATTTCCACCCAATGTACCTACCTGTTATAAGGAATACATTGACGGCATAAATATTAACACTCTGAATAGGTCGGAGTTTATCTAACCTTTGACCCCACGAGATACGTTTGACATGCCTTTGACATATTTGAGCGAGATTGAACCACTCACTAGTAACAACTTTCTTTATTAGCATATTTAAAGCAACAGTAACGTCATTGTAGCTATACTTTCTTAAATGTATATTGACTGTAGCATAATGTTTTTATTAACATGTAATGAGGCCAACTATAACAGATGTTTATTGTGAATTATTTGTAAAATTCCTTGAGTGTGTTTCCTGTTTGAAACACACGAGGGTGTGTGAACCGGCTACGAAAACAACAAAGACCTGTGAGAAGACAACAGTCGTGGGGGCATAGTGGCAACTCCTGGGTTGGCATACAATTGTGGTCTGTGCGTCACTGACAGCTTTACATGTCAAAACTACATGTTTTCTTTCTTTTTTTAAAAACAAATAGTAACTGAAGTTTCAATTTATTTCATCAATTATAACAGCGATTAACCGCCATCAACCTAAAAAAAAAAATCTGCTACTCAAAGGAGATGGTCATTAACTCAGTTTTTTTATGCCTCCTATCTGGAATGAACCATTTCGAATCTTTCGGGGGGACATGGCGCCGACTCGTAACATTACGTGACGATATTATACTTGCGTAACCTTTTAACTAAATCTGTTTGCGACGAAGGTTTCAAAATCGAATGCATTCATTTGGGGATGTCTTTGTTTTGTTACAGTAGAGCCAGTTGTGTGTACGGTTACCCTTACAAAAAAAATGATCTCTCCCACACCAGACCACCACGGAAAATGGCGACTGTGAAATAGATGGAAGACGAAAGTAAGAAATTATTCAATGCAGCGTTTAAATTGTGCCCTGTCTCCATCCGCACCGCTTGGAGGTAACGTTTGTTTGTTTTTCATCATTTTATAGATGTCTGTTTCGTGAGTAGCAAGGGACGATTGTCATTAGCTGTAGTTTAGCCTCAGGAATAGGTTTTGCTATGGAACAGTCTTATGGAATGGTCTGCAGCTCCAGCAAGCAGCATCCAACAACACAGCGTGACATAAACGCCGAAGATATGCAATGTTAGCCTTACGAGACGTAGTATCAAGGATCGAATATGCTCTGTATGTAGGCACGTTTTGAAACACAGCCCAACAACTGTGGGTTGGTATAACTGAACTACTGAGTTGAAAGTTTTAACTCTGTACAAAATCCACAACCGCTCATCAAAAGCCATTGACGAGGTCCATTTCTTTGCAGTTTTGGTGCTGCTGTGTAAACCTTAGAAACACCACTTTCTCTTTCTCTCTGTCTCTCTGCCTCAGGAGCATTCACTTGGTATGACACTTTTATTGCCCTTCAAATCCAAGACCTCTCACATTTGCGACCTTGCAGCGTTGTAAATGGCCACAATTAATAATCTGAACAAAGTGTCAAGTGTATATTGTATTTAGCCATATTTATTTTGTATTCAATTAATGCTGATTAAGTCTAAAAGATAACTCTGGTCACATTGAGAGTAACTCGACAATTTAGTTTTACATTTATAAAAAAACACATTCTATTATTAAGTAATAACTACCTATTGGGAACTGTAGCTTGTAGTAACATTCAATATGGTTTATAAAAGCTGTGACATATGCTAAGCATGCTAAAAGTTGTAATTATAATCATAATCAGATGGTTAAAGCATCTCAACCATTACTGATTGACATTTTCATTTAGGGCTTGAACTAATCGTCACTTTCTTTATTGATTAATCCGCCAATTGTTAGCTTTATCGTTAGATGATTAAAATGTCAGAAAACAGTGAAAAATACCATTTTGTAATTTCCTTAAATGTGCTAAATTCCAAATTAAGATAAAATGTATGAGCCAGTCTTGCGCCAAATCGCCGCACAATGCATTAGATTTGTGTCTGCGTGGCCCAGTGCATGATGGGAAGCCAAATCAGAGAGCTGATTGGCTCTTAGTTCTGACAGCAAACACTGCTTGTTGTAGAAAATCTTTATTTTATGTGTAGTTGTAATACATAACGCTTGATGGTTGACTATTAGACTTAGGTTTAATCTACCGGTAAAGACGTATATTGTGTGATTGATAATAATAAAGCTTATTTATATAACACATATCAAAACAAGCCGCAAAGTGTTTCACAGGCAGACATACAAAGAACAAAGGATGCAGCTAAACACACATTTATACACAAATATATATGTATAAAGACATGAATAAATCCGAATGTGGGTTGTAAACTACAAATAGCCTACATATCGTAAGTAACAGGAAGTCATTCTTTTCTGTGACTTCCTGTCTATTCTTTAAAGGTAGCTGAAAACTGTCCAACTTGACCTCAGTTTTTTTATCAACGCCCCCTGCTGTTGCCGTCTGCTCTTGTCTGCATTCCGGACGAGGCGCAGTTCATCTCAAACGAGCCTTATGCTTCATACCTTTTCATACAAAACAGCAAAGTGGTATAATGGCGCAACCATCCCTCCTTGTACAGGGTGCATGAAAGGAGCTGGGGTGTAACCATAGGCTGGGCGTTACGGTCCTGTGACGCTGCCGTAGGTCAGGACTGCATTGTCGGAGGTTGCCGCTCTATGTGAGCAGTGTGTTCAGTAGCAGTCGGTTTTAGCTATCCAGTGGGGCACACACACTGGGAACTGCATACACGCACACGGCCAGACCAAGCCCCAGGAAGAGCGCCAGGCTTTGAAGCTGATTTATTTTACATTGTGGACAAACATTAACATTACACTTTTCAGGTCTTCGACGTGATGCCATTGAGCCCAAAATGACTTTACCCATAGACTTACATGAAAAGATACGTATGTAACTCTCTTCTGCAAATATATATATTTTTTTAGATAAATCATCTTCCTAGATCAAACACTGTCATTACTCCACTCTATCTTAAAAATAGCACCTAAAACAAAGGTTTCAAGGACATCAATTTACTTGTTTAGTGCGACCAACAATCCAAACCCAAGTGTATCTTGTTTACTGTCACATATATTAAAAGAAAGCATCATATCCTCAAAATTTAGAAGCTGAAAGTATAAAATGTTTGAACAAGAAACAATTATCAAAATGATTGCAGATTAATTTTTATACTAATTGTTTTAACTCTACTGTAAAATTTGAAATACAAAGTGCACCTCTTTATAAGCCATACACTAAATTTAACAAAAAAGTTGCATTTAATCATAGACAAAGAAGCAGCAGTTTATAAGGCGCTGTTGAGATTAGCGGAATCTTAACAAACTCTTGAAATGACCCCTCTAAATGAACGAAACAAGGCGGGAGGGCGTGACTTAAGACCGAAATGAGTGACAGTCACACTCAATGCACACTCAGAATTAATTAATATTTTGGATAGTGATATTGGGTCAAAGATTTTGAGAATTTCTTAAAGGCCCGGTTGAGATCGACTTGAGCGCAAACTCATTTATTTGACTAAAGCCACTTTTGGTTGAGGGTTATCTAAGAAAGATTTACTTTTCTTTTTCAGGTCATGGCAGCTGAAATGTCATGTCTGACAGGTGTTGATGAAGACGACAAAGATGCAGATCGTGAGATCAATGCCCTCACACTCCTGCAAGAGCCAGTGAGAATGGCACAAGATTCAGCCTGTTTTACCGATTCTTTCGGCAAACCTTCTCTGAAACAAAGCAGTGTTCTAGATGTTCTGTCAAACACAGATATTTTGTCTCCAGTTGGCCTGGGAAATGGACCTTCATCGCATCAGGCTACACAAGCCCATGAACTCAACATGTCCACAGAGAAAGAAGAGGCAAAGAGCATCACCCCACTAAAAACAGTGCAGCAAATTGATACTGCAGCAATTTGGGGTTTTGATGTGGACTCACCTGAGAACTCATTAGATAATTTTAGTAGCACCAGTGACCTTCATTGGGACCCTCACAAAGAGTTTATGCAGTTTCTGTGGGAGAACCATGGTGATTCACCTGGTGAGGAGCCTAAAGATGAACTCCCTTCTGCTAACAGCCAAAGGAGAAGGAAACGGAAAATGGACATGGTTGTCATGGTGGATCCCTCAGAAGACCTTTATCCTGATCTGAGCCACAAGTCATCTGAGGAATTGTCTGATGCTGAAGACCAAGAAGACTCCATTCCTGTCAGGCAAGTCAGAAAGTCAAGAAAGTTCTCCCAGTCACAGTCATCACCAACAGGGAAAGTGTCCACGTACCCTAATGGAACTGTAAAGGCCATCAAGGAAATTCTTTACAATGCACCTGCAAGAAATTCACATGAGAACAGTATAGGTCATGGGCTTTCACCATTGAAGGGGAGCCTCACCATGAATTCTCATTCAGAGGAGAAGCCATCATGTTATCCTTGCTCAAAATGTAAGCTCATTTTCAAGAAAGAGCATCATCTACATCGTCATATGAAGTCTCACGTTGACTCTCCAAATATCTCGCCAAAGCCTTTTATATGCCGAGAATGTGGGCAGTCTTTCAGACTAAGTGTTTCGCTTATTGAGCACATGTCCATCCACAAAGAAAAAACAGCAAGACTTACTGAGGAGATCAAAGGTGCGAATGATAAGAAGAAAGAGGACAAAAAGAAGCTATTCTGCCCTCAGTGTGCATTTGTTACAAACTGCCCCAACACATTTGTTCAACATGCCAAAACACACGAAAAGGACAAGAGAAAGTTTAGATGCGACAAATGTAGCTTCAGGACACTGAGTGAGACGGATCTTAGGAGACATAACATTATGCAGCATACTGTTATTACTGTTAGAAAGCAAATCCAGAATGATGATGACTCTGAAATCTTTTCCTGTAACATTTGTTCTTATAGAGCTTTTAACAAAAGTATTTTTAAGAATCACCTCCTGCGCCGCCATCAACAAACTTTAGAGGAAAACGAAGTTGACCAGCTCATTGATAAAATTGAACAACCATCAAAGGAGCAGCATGTGCCTACTACTCACACTTCTGTAGAAGATGCAGAGATTACTTCTAAAATCTCAATAAAAAATCAGATCCCCTCCAAAAGAGCTTGTTCACCTTCCGACACCAATGACATTTCTGACTTATTCAAAAATAGCAAGATTAAGAGAAGTTTCAAGTCTCAACTAACAGAGTCAAAGCTGGACAAATCCATAAATGTTCTCCTGTCCCGACAAAAACATGGAAAGAAAACTCCAGAACAGAGGAAGGAAAGCAATCATCTCAGATCATCTGTTCAGGATTCCAAAGTTGACAGTGATGGCTCTGATCAGTTGCCAAGAACAGTGACTATCAAGGTAGAAGATTCAGCTTCATCCCCAAATGGCCATATGATGATGACATCCAATGCCGCCCAAATAGATCAGTCACCAGTGAGAAAGTCGCCATCTAAAAGGAAGATGTCCACCCCATATCGCAACACCTCTGAACAAGACTCATGCTTCATCTTACCAAAACCTCTGCCAAGTCCCAAGAAAATGAACCAAGAAGATGAAGAAGGAGAAGAAGAAGGAGGAGGAGAAGAAGAAGTGTCAGACTACAAAGAAAAAGACATTTTCCAGTTTTCCGATACAGATGCGGACACTGACATTTTTGACAATGGTATCAAGAAAGAAAAACAAAACATAATTTATACCTATAGCAGAAGAATGTCCATGAGGGGTGCTCTGCAAGCGTCTAAAAGGCTATTCGAGAAAATAAAGACTGAAGAGCAAGATCAAACCATCCCTGAAATCAAAGAAGAATGCATAGAAACAGAAGTCTTCCAAGAAACAAATGACCTCCACCAAATACCACTGAGTGACGACTTCGCAGAGGATTTTGATTTGGAGTTGGAATCGGACCGCAAAAACTGTCCTTACTGTCCTGCAGTCTTTGAATCCGGTGTTGGATTGTCCAATCATGTCCGAGGGCATCTCCATCGGGTCGGACTGAGCTACAATGCACGCCATGTAGTGTCTCCTGAGCAGGTGGCATCTCAAGACAGTAGACCACGAATTCGGCGAAAGATTTCAGCATTCCGGAGATTGAAAAAAGGTAATTACGTACTTATTGCATGTTCTTCTATGAAAGAGAATGTGTGCTTCATTACAATGTTGCTTGTATTTGTGTGTCTCTCGCAATATGTTATTATTGAACATGAACAACCTAGACGATTGTATGCTGCCCCATTATACATCTTTTTAGCTATCCATGCACCAATTTTTGGTGAGTTTTATGTTCTCACTACGACTTAAACCAATGGACAGGGCATTGAGAATGAAACCCAAGCTTTAAACTGTAGTTTTCTGTTAAGTAAGTTTTCTGGGTTTCTTTTTCTTCTGTTTTTTCAGCGTTACAGGTGGAGTCAGAATCTGAAACTTTAAAGAGCATTCACTCCTGTCCGTTATGTGGGGACTCATTTGATAATAGGACTGGACAGTCCAACCACATTCGAGGCCATCTCAAAAAGCTTGGTAAAAGTTTTGCAACAAAAAATAAATCCCCATTATTTTTACTCCGGGAGTTGATGCGCGACAAGAAAGAGTTCCAGCGGGCAATTCAAATGCTGGGAAAGAGACGGAACCATTTCCAATATGGTGCTTCACCAAAGGTGTCCAATGATGATAGTTTCACGTCACCACCCATTGGATTTCCAAAAAGTAATTATTTTCCAAACTCCTGCGCTGATGCCGGACCACTGACGCCCACGTTTTCTTTCATGGAAATGGAGTCTGAAAAAAAGCAACCAGAGACTAAGTTGGATGTTAAAAATTCACTCTCGGGGACGACGGCCTTGATAGGAATTCTGAAGAAGAGGAAGTGTCAGGAAGACGGCAGAATCAAGGGGTCTGCTCACATGTCCAGAAACGTGTTTGCAGTTTCTTCTAACTGTGAGCACAGTTCAGGATCAAGAGTCGCATCTTCACTGCCAAAGTCGGTATGCGGTAAGTAGCTTCCTCAGTTTTAACCAGAAGTTAAGACGAGAAGTGGAACTCCCCACTTTGAAGTGTTTTGATTAATTTAGTACAGTTTATGGGACTCCTGTAATCTTCTTGATGTTATGTATTGTCAGAAAGCTGTGTTACTCCACACAATATTACCTAACTTGAAATAAGAAAACTTACACTATGCATAAAAAAATGCAGTTAACAAATTTCCTTTTTTTTTTGAATGTCAACATAGTATAAGCTGATTTAATTGTATCTCTCCCAAGCTAATATTGGCTATCAGTCTGGTTCTGTTTTCATGTTTGTAGATAAAGTAGGTTATAAAAAGTAAACAATACAGATAAGACAAGTGTATTACCTCACCGGTACATTAAAAAAAGCCAACCACATCTACAGCAGCTGTTTTTTGTTTAAATATCTGAGAACTGATTATTTTATGAGTTGGTAAAGTAAGGTGTCATCAGCATAAAGGCATATAATGACATTGTCAAAATACCTTCTGATTGTGTGGCCTAACTGATAAACATGTTACACGGCTAACCTTAATAGCAGAAATGATACATCCATAGTTTGTTTTATGGAACATTTTTTATATTTTGTAATCTTACAATGTTGGACTTTTAGAAATTGTAAACTTGCAAAACAAAGGGCAACAAATAAGCATGATCATATCTATGATTTCACTTATTTGTTTTTCTTTGTATTTTGTGTATTTTTACAGAGAAAGGTGAATTCAACAGGAAGATGTGCCTCCACTGCAATGCAACTTTCCACAGTGGAGTTAGCTTGTCCAATCATCTCCGGGCTTATACAAAAAGAAAAAGGAATGCCTTACTTGAGGGAAACAGTAAGTGTCATCAGCAGCAGTTTGAAGACAATGGAAAACATTCACTCTGAGAGCAACGTAGCAATCAGTGGTATGATTATCCACAAGCAATGTTTTGGGTAATGAATTGATTGTAGTGCGTTAAATCACATTTATTTCTAAAACGGTATTTGCCAGCGTTGTTGTGTTGCCATTGCTCAGCAAAGCAAAACTTTAGTAGAAGTAAAATTTTCATAAATCCTCGTTTGAAACACATGTAATTTATATGTCCTGCTGTTATTTATGGGAAAATGTAAACAGCTGTGTCTCTACAGCAATAATGAGAAGTTACACAAAGTTAACTTTTCAGCCATTACTTCCTTTGCTCGATCTTGTAGGTACCTTGTCGGTATATTTCACATCTCAGACTGATACCTCAAAAAAGCTATAGCCAAAGCGGTCTGTGGGGCCGGAGACCACGAGAGATTGTGATGTCGAAATTATAGTTATAATTAGTGTACTAGTAGTTATTTGTGTCCTCCCCACGGTAAGGATCCAGAAGGCCAACAGCAAGTAAGATATTGCAAAGATTTAAATTGTGGAGCTTGGAGGATGCATCTGTGGGAGGAGCAACCTCTTCATGGCAGAAAGCTTTCAGGGCCTACTTTTCCTTGGGTCACAGATCATCACACGTATAGCTTGGGCCTTCTGTCGCAGCTACACTGGATTGGTCTTATAGAGAAGAGACACCGAGCCAGACCTTCACCTCACTGTCACAAGACGGAAACATGAGGCTGAATAAAGCTCCAGACATCCAAAGTGACAGAAAATGGACAATTTTAGGAACATCACTGAACATGCTAACCTCTTAGTGGTTATCATATACATTGTGTCCATTTCAAGAGTGTAAAATTAGCTGGGCTGTTTTGTGATCTTCAAGATAAGTAATGAAGTTATTCTGTCTTTCAGCATTCGACTGTAAAGCAAGGAGGCAGCGCTCGAGGCCTGGCTCAAAGAAGAAGACACTGCCCTTACCACAATCTCCAGAAGAAATGTACAGGCTCACCTGCAGGTAATGCTTGTATTTTGTGTATAATATACTCATAGTCTTTTTAAATGGTGCATCTGTTGTCTATTTGCTTTTTTTGCCAGTCACTTTATTTATAAAACAAAAACTGCCTCATCTATTGACATGGGTGTACCGTAAAAATGGAGACGCCGAGAGAGGGAAATTTTGCACCCCAAACAATTGTTGTGATGATGTTGTATTATAAAATAACAGCTGAGCTGATACTGGTACAATTAAATCCAAACAAAGGAAAGAAATGACAAAGGCCCGGTGGTTGCACACACTTGTATCGTAAATTGACGATAAACACCAAACTTAGCAAAATGAACACTGCACATAACAGTTGTAGTAGTAATACGAGTATAATTTGTTGTATAGTTTGTCTAAAAATCTAAAACTAAGTAATGTATTTAGTGAAATCTTTGATTTGGTTGGCCTTTTTATTTGTTTAACTCCTGTTTGTGTGCACCAAAGGAAGCATTGGGATCATTACAATAATATGTGACTAAGTTTTGCAGGTATTTGATAATAAACCAAATTATTATTATTATTATTAAAATGACATGTTGGCACTAGATGAAGCATTAAGGGATCGTCGAAGTAATTGCAACAAATCCTACGGGGGGCATGACCAGTACTCGTATCCTAACACGACTGCGTGTTCGGCTATTATTTTCAATTTCATCTTCTTCTCTTTCCAGGTTCTGTGACCTCGTCTTCCAGGGTCCCTTGTCAGTCCAGGAGGACTGGATTAAACATTTACAGAGACACATTATGAACACTAGTGTCCCTCACACTGGGCTGAGCATGGTCGAGGTCCCCTCGCTGCCCCTCAAGACCGACCAAGACAGCTCTCCGACAGTCGTCACACACGCTACTTCATGAAGCCAATGGGGACCTTTTTAGAGTTCACTGACCTGTATGTGTATGTACATTGGATGTTCTTTCACTCTTTTTCAATGATACTGGCCAAATGTACAATATTGCTCAATGATGGAGATATTGTGCATGTTTGGACAGATTCATTTTGGATATTATAAATTTCTTCTGTTTTTACATGGTCCATTTTTTGGGGAAATACAATTCCAAATAGTCGGACTGTTTTGTTTTATGCAGTAATGTAGTGTGGAATCCATTTCTTATGAAGACAACTTTTACCTCAGATTTCTCATGGTTTGAGTCCGTTTTTGTCAACATTTGGTAGCACCTCTCTCGTGTATCAATAGTCACATTTAAAAGATACATTTGAGTCATGTTTCTTTTGTATTGCAACATGTTTAAATCCAAGCCCACAGCCTCTGTTTTCAGGCCACAGAGTTGGTGAGATAAATTCGACTGAAAATGGCGGCACCTGAAAGCTCACAGTTACTGGAATCAAGAGTGGAAAAGAGAGCTACTGTTCAAGAACAAATGAAAAATGTCTGCAAACATATTATGCATAGAAAGTGTGTTTTAGTATTTCAATAACTGAATTGTTTCTAATACAAAATTAAAACTGATGGTGGTTAAGAACAATACACTCAGCACAGCCAGTGCTGACAAAGCCCTTCATACAGGTCATCTATATTTAATGTTTAAATATACTGTTTTTAAATAATTTTATTTCAAATGTACTATATCACAGATACAATGCTTAAAACATGTGTTGTTCTAAATAAAATAAAAGAAACAAGTTGACTTTCTTCAATTTTTTTTTCACACACTGTCAATTTAGAAAATGACACACTGACAAAATATTACTGAGCTCAGCATACTGTAGCTAACATTAATAAGAACAATATGTAAATTGATGGACTCTGCACAATGAATGATACAAGAAAATCCACATTGTATGAACAATCGACATGACTGCGTTCTATTTGAACAGATCCTGAAGGACACAATCAACACACTTTCATAGCAATATATTGTACATTAATGGCGTCGCATCACTTGTGTGGCTGTGGTTGACGTTTAAAATCAGCCTCTCAGTGTAGCATTATTTTGGAGTCTTCAAAGATTTCCTTCAGTCAAATGGGCTGCCACCCTGAAAGAAAAGAGCATCTGGTGTTCACACACAGCCACGCATCTGCTGAAGGGAAACAAACAAAGTGGCTTGGACGACACTATTCCAGCCAATAAGACAGAGTCCTGCATGCTCGTGCACAGGACGACAGACAGGACATACATAGATGTAAATATATGATGGGCTGTATAAAGAGAACAGCTGTGGGAGTGAGAGGGTCGTCTCATTTTATTATTTTTAGTCGATTTGGAAAATCAGTTTATCCTAACCACATCATTAGGGGAGAAAATACATATATATATACACAAATTGGATGAAAGTAACAATACTTGTATTGACTTCAGGAAATTAGTCAAGTAATACATTAAATATTAAGAAAAAGAATGATCTACTGAATTAAATAAGTATACTGCATGTAAAAAATCTTAAATGAAGGAAATATATAAAGTTCTTCCATGTTTTTCTCGGCTCAGTTCTCTCTGTTCATTTTTCCGTGATGTCATTAATGTGTTTGAAATGTTCACAGTCTTGCAAAATACCTTCAGAAAGTGTTCAAATTGAGGTTTCAGCTCCTTCATCATGGTTTCTGCTTTGTCAAGGCAAGACCGTCTCTGCTGCGCTTGAAACTCCTTCAGGAAATAAATCAGCATCATAATCAATCAGCAGCATAATCATCACCACTCATCCCTTCTAGGGCCAATGTTGGAAAAAAAAAAAAAAAATGACGAAAGGCAAAAAAAACTAAACAATGAATAATGTGTTCTGCCATTTCACATCAGTGTTACCTTTATGTTGGTGAGGTGTTCCTGAGAAGTAATGTGAATGTGCACCGAGGATGCAGATGTAGATACGAAGACACTGCAAGCTGCGCAGCGGAACATTTCAATCTTGGTCATGTGGTCATTTTCCTGCAGAGCTAACAAAATAAAGTTCAAGCTGTATTTAGGCGTTTGCTTGTCTCGAATAGAAAATACTGTAACAAGACAGTGTGTATCTTTCCAAGTTTTAAAAGATATTTACCTTGAAGTGCACCATCGTTTATGGCTCGGCTGCACTGCTGGCTTTTATACAGCATGACTTCCTGTAGACATCAATAAAGACTAAACCATTTGTCATCAGAATTGAGATTCAACCCAGGAATCGTCACCAGAATGTACTGTGTTTAACCATACTAGGTATTATCTTACCTGTAGGAAGGCTATAGCCAGATCGTCATAATTATTCTGCTGCTGGATGTGCTCCAGGGTGTCCCAGTGACTCTTGCTCTCCAAGTGATCCTCCAGCTCCTGACTGTTGGCCAACTCAACATCACAAAGGTCACAAGTGATGGGGTTCCTTAAAGAAAAACATGAAGTGTTGCAAAACATTAAAAAGGTCCCATATGGTCTTCTTGCCATATAAAACACTGTGGATGTGTCAAAATGCTCAATCCACAGATAAATGCACGCAGTCCGTACTCAGTACCGTCAAACAAGCTGTCAGGACTTCCATGAGGTTGTGAAGTTTATACGATACAGTCACCTGTAGAAGTGCCGCTAATCTCTAATGTAGTCAACTCAATCCTGAGTAGCAGCAGCAGCATTATACATGTGGAGTTTATTCAATCTGGGCAATACGATTACCCTTTTAGCTGATGACAGCTAATAACTAGCCCGGCATAGCAACACGGTCGTGTGGATTCATTCCTCTCGACAACATACGAGTGATAAATCCTGATAATCTCAGGACTGCAACCACAGCGACAGCTGATGCTGCACACCAAGCTACTGGGACTGACGTCGGCTTCTGTGCAAACCAGCAGGGAAGTGTGTCATCCACCTATATTGGTTGAGGCTCTACATTTGTGCCACAAGTTAGTCCTGCACGATTTTAGCCCAACTGTATAAGAGGACAATATGAAACTTGACGAAAATGTGAGCATTGGTTACCCTTGTTGTTGCTGTGGCCACCGAGTGTGATGTGAACACCCCACATGTACCATCTTTAAACAATCACGCTTCAGTAGCTTTGGTTCTTACTTGTCCATTATTATGTTTATGCTCCTGTTTCGTGACTTCTTGGTGGAAGGTGGGACTCGGTCCCATTCTGCAGAACAACAGTATGCACAGAGTGATTATTAGGCTCACAGAGGAAATACACATGACAAAAATGAAGTACATTCATTAAAAAAAAAAAATCTTGGGTTTCCAAAAATGTCTCAAGAAAGAAAATGATCCATGTAATGTTTCTTCAATATTTATATTAACTTCTACTGTATTTAATTTTTTTTTTTTTAAATGGTGAGACATAACACCAATTTACCTGTGTCCAAGTAATTCAACTGTTGATAGTCCTGCTGTGACCTGGTTGGGGACGATCTCACAGCAGTGTTCATCTACAAAGGAGAGAATAAGTACCAGTGTTATCCCAGTCAATGAATAACAGTACAACAAACAGACCCATAATCCTTTATTAATCTCCAGCTAAACATTGAGTATGACCACAGAAAGCAAACTGATAAATATTGTAATTAAAAACAAACATGACAACCTGATATTTTATTTATTGGTGATACCTCTCTTTTGTATTCTGAAACTAATATCCTCTCCTCCTCCCCGTCGGTCCTCTGTCCTCTAAAAGATGCAGGAAACTGTTTGGCAGAGGCAGCGTGGATAAGGCCGTCGGGGCTGCGGACCCTGTGGTCCGGAGGTCTGCTGATGGAGTCATAACCCGGTCGTGAACCCGGACTGAGACCGCTACTCTGGGCGGGTCTGGTTTCAGGGCTAAAGTCTTGTACGTCGAGGGGCACGTTTACTGACTCAGAGTAGCATGACGCCCAGCGGCGTTTTTTACGGTAGCCTCTGCTCGGAGACGAACCCTCGTGTTCCAGATTGTAATCCTGATCGGGCGAAGAGTTGTTGTGGTTTTTGCCGTGTAGCATCTCGTGCTCAGAGTCTGAAGAGGCAGGGTCGTATGGATCATACATTTCAACCCTGAGGGAAAGAGATGAGGGATTAGTATGAGAGTGTGTGTTATGCAATTTTCTTTTACATAGATAAAGGGCATAATACCAGCTAACACTTACACACACTAACCATGTCCTGACAAACTATTTGAAATGTTGTGCAAAGGGAAAAAAAACTTGCCTTATTAAGATGAAACTAATAAGAGGCTGTGCACATTTAGTGAATTGTGTCTATCTTTTTAAGGCACTGCATCTTTCCTGACTCTTGCACTTTTACCTCAAGGTACCGCCTGGAATAACACATAACGAGGTCACCTTCAGACAGCCCATATTTCAGACAAAGTTAAAGGCTCAAATGTGGGAAGCCCCGCGTTGTGCAGACAGGAGACGCCGATCTGATACTTTAGGCCCTTGTCATTTCCCAGTTTGTACATCCTTGATTCCTTTCCTTGCCTCCTGCCTGCCATCTTAATACTTCCCATGGGAGATACGAGGCAACAAGCATTTAAAAAAATGAGACATCCTTGACTGTGACTCTCACAGCTGCTCTTTGTTTGTGTTATACCGCTGTATCCTATGGTCTGCACAGATTACCATAACAGTGTTCATGACAACTTTTACATTCACTATTTATTCAATTAAAAATGTTACATGATGTGACAATGTATGCTTGACACAACAGACACACAAATGTTTGAATGGAAAGTAATGTAGGAATTAAGAGCGACATATGACTGTGTGGTGTACATTAAACACACAAACACAGTCCTGTCTCTCTATATGACATTATGAAATAGAGCAAATTAGTGCTGAATGCAAGAAAATGTTGTTATTGATACAATAATTTGACTCTTTCATTCGTCGCGAGTGACGGAAAAACGTCTGCCAAAGATACAAAGGTGTTTCCTCGCTTGTGCCTCCTCGCTCCTCAAGATGTATTTTTGGAATTGGGACATCCTTCAAGATGTAGCACTGAGACCGACTGCAAGGTCACAAGCCGAAAGGATTGAGGAACGAGGCAGCACAAAATCAAGAAATGAGAAAGGCCCCATGTCAGTAAACTGTAGACATCACTGACTGACTTACCTTTGTGAACTGTCGGTGCTTTGGTCCAGAGAGTCATCTTCTCCTACTGGTTTGAATGACGACTTCCATTGAACAGCAGAACCTTTCACTGTTTAATTTAAAACGGTAAATATTGAAGGAGACAGACTGGTCAACTCTTACAGCTAAAAAATTACAGTTAGCTATACATACAACTAACTAACAATAAAAGCAAGCGGTGTTTGGTTCATTTTCAGTCAGACTTTCATTAGTTACCGGGACAAGTAACTCTCTAATAAAAAGGCTCAAATTGCCCCAAAATATGTAGAAAAAGAAATTAATTGTGATGAATTACTGTCTATGAAATAACTGTCATATCATACAGAAATTAATCACAATCATGTGATAACAGTAGACGCTCCAGCAGCATGATTGGTTGGATGTTTGAGGTCCTGAGTCCCTCGCTGTGAAGTTACCTGCACGTTTCCTGTCTGGTTGTGTTTTAGCAGCCCGGTCCGATGCGCTGCTGTCTGCGTGACGTGCTAGCTTCACTGGTATGTGGAGCGTTGCTTCTCTGAAGTCCTGTGGGATCCTGTTCATCGCAGAAAAACAGATGAAGTCATTGAACTGAGCACGAATGCGAACAATAACAACAACAACAACAACAACAACAACAACAACAACAACCACCACCGCTCAGTCCAGGAGCTCGTTTAGCAGCGCGTGCTGTTAGCTTGAGCTACACGCAGAAAAGTTAACTGCACATTATGTTTAAAAGCAACGAGTTAGTCTCGCGATGAACAAAAACACACGTTTATTAACCCCAACAACAACAACAACAACAACAACAACAACAACAACAACAACAACACGTGCGCTTTGCTCTGCGTTTTTTTTTAAATGTGAAACTTTCACAAATAAATGAGCGTCGCACGGACGCACGAGCTAGCTTGAGTGGGTCGACGTTACCTCACGGACGGCTGGACGTACACCGGGGCTCCTCCTGCCGGTACCGCGTTTAACGGGACTTTGTTCGGACGGTTCATCGTGTGACGGCTTTTATAGGAGCAGATGTAGCGAAAGAGACGTGAAGCTCGTTCAGCTGCAGACTGCTGGTGAACCAACAAAAGGCTTCTTCCGACAGATGGCAGCACACAGTCACACATGACGGACCTGCCGCTACTTTTTCAAGCGATTAGGACTCAAACACCTGGATGTCGGATTATTGAGCAGCTGCATTGGCTACAGGGCCCCTATTAAACCAGATTTAAATGAGTCTTTCTGCATTATATACAGTTTATATACACAATATACGCACACAAACATACACACACACACAACAGTTGACAAGTTAGAGGCCTTCCGAAACAGGTTCCTCCAAAGGCTTTAGATTATATGTGTGAATGTTGTCTAAATGTGTAAATATGTACCTATTCTATCAGATGAAATGCTCGCAGTCATAACTTGGTCCTGCATTCGTATGTTTTGTCTACCTGTGTTGAACATTTGCACCCTGTGTGTATATCCCTAAATATATTTGTGGTTAACTCAATTACCCTAAATAAGGGGTCATTAGTGTCTCATTTCCGAACCCTCAGTGGAAAAATCTAGTAATGGATAATATAAAAGTTACGCTTTTTCCTGACACACTTTTAGAAGCCATTGCAAATTATGTTAGTATCATCCATGCTCAGTTATACTATATAGTATTTATAGTGACTTCACAATGGAGAAGATTTCGTGGAAATCTGTGACAAACTTCTCAAGGTATATGTTAATACAGAGCATGATCGGCAGAGGAAAGCAGCATTTGCTCAAATGTTATTTATTCTCAACATAGTGAATGAGCGAGCAGTGTGAGCCAACGCCTTTAAAGCCTGGGTAGGATATCTCAAGGACAGTTACATCATGATTTAAATTACAGACAAGTTCCCTTACTCTCAGTCACTGCAAAGCCATTAATTAGTCTGCTGAACAGAAGACTACATACTTGCATAACATGCAATAACTCTATAACCTTGACAAGATGAACGCAGAAACAGTGAATCTATTGTTTCCTCCTCACTAGGACTCACTCACTCAAACAATATTACTGGTTAGCAGAGAATCATCAGGCTCCCAGTAGAAGCCAACCCTTCATCCCTTTATATAAGTGGATGAACACAATGCATACATCTTCATCGTATTAGCTTTAGACACCAGGTGAAAAAGATTATGGATTACGTTGGTTAAGCCAGAAGATATGTCAAGACAAAGACTACAGCTTATTAGGGAACCTTACGCATCCTGTGACTCGTTTGCTCGGGTTTATACAGCTTTTAGGTGTCTCGCTGTAGAATTAGCAGGTTGGGATCAACTTCTTCCTTGTGAGTCACCGAGGTCAGTGTCACATTGTCCACTATCTGTCTCGTGATGACAAATGGCTCAGGAGCCTTCATATGCCTTGTAAGGGGACATGACCAAAGACTCCTTTTTTGTAGGAGTGAAACTTGTGATGAGCATGGCACCAATCCCAATGTCCTCTTAGGCCTCAAGGCCTGAACCCTCAAGGACTTACCGAGGTCATCTGTTAAATAGTTGTAAAAAAATATTGTGTACAATTGTGGGTATTTATTGTATCCTCTTTGATTTAAATGTCTTCTTGTCTCTTTCCTCACAAGATGACAGGTCATATCAAATAATCTATTCACACATGTTTGTCACAACATCTTTAATAACAAAACTAAATGTTTGATCATTACTGTGTAATACATATATTTATACATCTTTAATCCGTAATTTTGCTGTGTAAATGTAATATTCCAGGCTGAACACTCTTGTGCCCTCCTCTTTGTTTGCCTTTCCACTGGTAACTGCTTGTTTAGCATCGCATTGCAATGAATTGTGGGTAATTCCCTTGGGCAAAGTCTGTGTCTAATACTGACTTATGGAAAGAATTCACAAAAGGCTCAAAATGTCTGTCGGGGACTCAAACACTCGACGATTTGACAGTGGGACAGCCCTAAACTGTCTGAAGGTGGAGATTGGGATCGAGCCATCACCTTTGCTCTTCTAAAGGTGTCTTCCTTTTTTTTTCCCCGTGAAAGTTTTTTTTTCTATTTTTTGGGGGAGTTTTTCCTGATCCGATGTGAGGTCTCGGGACAGTATGTGTACAGATTGTAAAGCCCCCCGAGGCAAATTTGTTATTTTGGGCTATACAAAATAAACTAAATTGAACCGTTATACATTTTGACTTATCAAGATGTGACTAGTAAGATGATTAATTGCTGCATTGCAATCATTTCTGAGACAGAGCTGTTATTACATCCTCATGTGGAGTGGAATAAATATATCTGATGAATTCACTTCCTTTCCTAATTGCAGCATACTGTGTGTACCAATAACCATACTACCATAGTATTTAATATGCCAGGAAAAGATTTAGTATGTCCCAATAAACAGTATGTCAAATGCCTAATACCAAAACCATCTTGACGTCTTAATTCATCGGGTCGCATTTTGCAGTTTGCGAGCCAGCATGCTTTTTCTGGCTTATCTGACCCACGATCCTCTGTGCAGCAGATACATGAGCAAGAGGGTGAAAGAGTGCCGTGTTGTACATTAATGCATACTGCATGTAAGGCCATCACTATGTACTCAAGTAAAAATAAAATAGTATGCAATTCCTTGTACAGCTCAAGTTTTTTTTGTGGAGTGCATCTGAAGTACATGAATAATGATTAGACATTCATCTAAAATCGTGTTTTATTGTGCCATAAAGCTGTGAACACAAAGGTGGTACAGCAGCTCTGAAGAACACATAATGTAGATATATATAGGCCTACATAGAAACACATTGAGAAGAATGAAGGCAGATGTGTCGTCATTGTTCAATTCCGACATGTTAAATAATCAGTCCTACCGGTTTTATTACACAAGTTAAACTCCAAAGCATAATTAAGAAGTTCCCTTTTATCAGCTCGCGTTGGTCTAGGGACATGTTATCTCAAAGGACATTCACCGATCTTTGAATCTATATGTTTTCAATGTGCAAATTAACTACTAAAGGCGTTAGTATACAATCTCTAAAACAGGAAGGTAAAGTTTAATTTCTGGTACTTAGTCTCCACCTGAGTTTTCAACTCTAAACTCATTCCTTTGGCTACGAGACATTGAGAAAAATAAAGGTTACATGATTTAAATAAAAGGTAAAGCTACTGTGAAAAAAAAAGTGGTGCATTGTGTCCTCTTCTAAAACATATCAATTGCTTCGTGGATAGTTTATGTATGAAAAACTGACAAGAAAATATTCGGTTTTGGCCTTATGTTTGTGAAAGCCCTCACTGTAAAAAAAAATAAAAAATAAAAAAAAACAGCAGTTAAGGCAAAAAAGATTGTTCCCCATGGTGACAATTATACCTGAGTACAAACAATAATGACAAATCTACATACTGTGTCATTGGAGCAAACAGTTTTGGTCTATAGAGTATTACATAGTGAAAGCTAGATTTCTAATGTTTCATTACTCAAAGCTATGAAAAGCCTAAATGACAAAAAGTTACTGAATTACATACTCAGCAACAAGTAAAACTATCTGTACCATGTCTAATACAAAAGCAACTCAAACAACTCATTAGAATAATCAAGAAAAATGCATTCATTTTCATGGATCTTATAATAATAAAGATTATACATCCGTTACACAGGCTTGTCATGAACTCATGAACCATGAGTCGTGGGTTTTTGTGCTATAAGCCACTCGTGAAGTTTGTGTTGGTCTCTCGGCTGAAGTTCTCCTTGACTTCCACGGGCAGTGCGTCGAAGAGATGGTCCTCCACGACCAGGCCGCTTTTGCGCAGCTGGCGGCAGTTTCCCAGCTGGACGGGCAGTCTGTCCAGACAGTTTCCTCTCAGCTCCAGCTGAGTGAGCTGGACCAGTTGACCCACAATCTCTGGCAGCACGGTGAGCGCATTGTTCCCCAGACACAGCGCCTTGAGCTTGGTGCATCTGAACAGCGGCTTCGGCAGCGCCTCCAGCTTGTTGGAGTTGATGGCCAAGTGCTGCAGATTGTGGAGGAGGCCCACATCTGGAGGCAGCACCGTGATGGAGTTGTGGCCCACGTCCAAGTGCCGCAGTTTAAGCAGAGTGAACAAGGCCATGGGCAGGGTCTCCAGTTTATTGTGAGAGAGGTGGAGAGACTCCAGAGACCTCACCTGGCCAATGGAGGATGGGATGGTGATAATTTTGTTGTGCCACAGTTTAAGACACGTCAGCCTCTTGAGATGCTGGAAGCTGATGATCTCCTCTATCGTTCGGATGTTGTTCGATTTCAGGTCGAGTTCCTGCAAGTTGCTCAAGCTGAAAATGGCGTGGGGAATCCTCTCCAGTTCGCAGGTGTGCAGCTCCAGTTCGATTAGATTTGTCATTTTTTTCAGACTATTTAGGACCATCAGTTTTGTACCGTCGTTGTGGACTACGAGCTTAATCAGATGCGGCGACAGCTCTGTGATGTTTGTCGGCATTTTCGTGAGGTTGCTCTTCAAGCACAATGTCTTTAAATGCCTCAAATCTCGCATAGAGTCCAGACCAATCATCTTGTTATTCTCCGAGCTCAAGTTGCCGATTAGGTTGAGTTCCCTTAAACTCCTGAGCAGGTACACCCATCCGGGGATCTCGGCGACATCAGTGAACTTGACGTGAAGGCAGCGAAGATGGTCGCGGAGGAAAGCAAAGCCCGTTTGCTCCACTTTGGCCGGACAGTGGCAGAGATGCAGCTCCAGCAGGCTGGTCATTTGGGAGACCTTTGCCGAAAACCGCACCTCGGGAATCAGCTCTAGTTTCAGCACTTCCAAGTCTGTGAGGTCAAACACTGCGTTCGGAAGACCAGAGAGCATAAAAAGGTGCAGCTCCTGCTGGTCCAGTGCGTTACGGGTCACAAGCTGTCTGAGTTTTTCAAAGGTCCACTCGTGATTGAGGCTGATCTCCCTAAGCTTGTTTTCACTGACCTCAGACAAGAAGACACCAAAGCGTTTGGAATAGAGTTGGTCATACTGGTCAACCATGTGTAAGAGGAATGCAAAGTCATTTTTGACATCAGGAATGTCACTAAAGCTGCTCTCCTCCCGGACTTTCTCGAACGAGTACTCTTTCAGTGGTCGCCGAAACACCCAGAAGAGCGAGTACAGGCAAGCCATCCCGTAGATCAAAATCAAAGCCATGTAGCTAATGAGCAGCTTGTTTAGCATGAAAGCCATGTTGTGCGTACAGAAGAACTTGTTGTACCCTGTTAGCTGTTTGATGTCCGGTTCACAATGATGCTTAAAATGTATTTTAGCCAAAAAGGTTGAAGTGTAGGATAATATCAAAATAAACTTGACCGTTTTGACAACGGTCTGTGCTACATACAGCTTGTAGATGAAATCACTGTCCTCCACGTGAGCTCTGAATTTCCGTACTTTCTCAAACAAGGCTTTGGCCTGCTCCCCGTCCTTCTTGTCCAGGATTGTCATGCTGCTCGGGACCTCTGCGATGGGCTTATCTGCAGAGAACTTCACCCCGAGCATGGGTGTGGATGAGTTGACGTTCGTCCCGTCATCCTTCCCCTCTAAAGATACCTGCTTTGGTGCGGTGGAGCTGCCGGTCAACCGCTGTTTGTTCTCCTCGGAGTCCTCACAAGCAGTTTCAGACAAGGCCTTCGTAGTCCAGGGAGACTCAAAACATCTACCCAGAATCGAGACAAAATGCTCAATTTTCGAGCTCGTCTTGGGGTATTTGAACCAGAAGTTGCTGCTGACCATGAGAACAATGGTGTGGATGAGTGTGAGGTAAGGAAAGTACTTGGAATACCAGGGCAAGGCAACATGGTAACATATTTGGTTGATGAAGATATATTGTTGAAAGTCCAGGTTGGTCCTGACCCCCGTCGGTTCCGGTTGATTGGCATATTTCGCTGCGTCTGGTAAGTCCTTAGTGATGAGGGGCATCGTGGTTGCCACAGTGGCCGCTGACGGGGCCGCCGTCTGTGCGCTCTGCTGCGTGAAGGAGTCCGGTTTCGCTCCCGAGGACGCCTCCGGTTCCTCCAGACACGGAAGGCAGGCCACCTGGTCCTTGGTGATCTGCATGGTCATGGCGAATATGGCCAGCATGAGCATGACCAGTCCCAGGTAGTCCATGAAGACGTCCCACCACGGCTTCAGGATGCGGTACGTCGGCTGAATGTCATTCAAGGACGCGACCTCAGTGAGCGTGAACATCACTGCAACAGAGAAAACAGAGTCTGTTTATCTACTCTGGTCGCTTACGTGTTAGTATGTAAGAAAAAGTCAAAAAAATCAGAGATGAATATATATATATATATATATATATATATATATATATATATATATATATATATATATATATATATATATATATTCTACATATTTTGCACAATGTTTACATTTAATTTGATTTCCTTAATTTACTGCAGTTATTGTATTAACTGCAGTTATTTGTATTCATTGTGTGTGTGTATGTATGTATATATGTATATATATGTGTGTATATATATATATATATATATATATATATATATATATATATATAATTTTATTATTTTATTTTGTGTGTTTAGTTTATTACATTTGGTGTCTGTAAAGTGTGTGGCGCTGCTACTTTGACAACAAATTTCCCCTTGGAGATTAATAAAGTCCATATCTATCTATCTATCTATCTATCTATCTATCTATCTATCTATCTATAAAACCATTATTTGAATAATCAAACAGAAAATTAAGAGCCAACCAGTTTGATATTCTACTTGCAGAAGTAATATTTTAAGTAAAAATTCCCCTCATGCTTTATGAGGAAATTGCTGCTTTTCTTTCAGTAAACCGAAAGCTTTTGGGTTTCAGACTCTCTCAGATCAAAGACGACATCTGATGTTATGACTTCCATTTTTATAAAACAAACAATTATTCAAGAAGATAAGTCAATGAATTAAACTCTAAGAAAACGGAAATGGAGAGTTTTGATTTGAAACACAATTTTGAACTGAGCCATGTTGGTATTGGTTGGTTCAGGTTTTTGAAAAAGCTGACTTTTCATAATGAAACCGATCACTCATCTCATTGACGTTGAAGCTTTCAGGGTCAAATCCAAAGCAGGTTTCTAAAAGTGGAGAGCTAGAAACACATTTAAACCACTAGCTGTATAAGGTGTGAATGTTTAACTGTAACGGCAACGCTGAGTGTCATCGTTTCATCTTGACGCGCTACATTTAACTCTCACTCGGCAGTGCAGTTTCATTCAGTAATGTTTGAAAGATGTTCAAGCACACAGTCCAGATCATGCTGAATCCAGACTTATTTTAACATACTGTTACTGGAACAGTGCAAAGACCTTTGATGTGGGAAGTCTACCAACTGCTCTGACTCACTTAGACATTTGGCACTCATGGGTTTCATTTAGTGAATCACGGTGTTTACTCATTTAGTGGAAGTGGCATTTACGTGTATCATCTTTCATCCATTTACTGCTTCTAATCCACACAAACAGAATCGAAATGATTTATGCGATTCTAGGAATAAGTAAATGATCTGTCCATCATGATAATGTGTTGTTTCTTTAAACCCTGGGACCTGCACTGAAATAGTTCTGCAACACGTGTTCAATATTTTGAGGGTGATGCCCTTACATGTCATGTGACGTGCAAACGGTTGGTGACTCCCAGTGGCGTTATCTTTAAAAGCCAACAGTAAGAGATTATGAAGTTATGGCTTCTTTTCTCACAGCTAAAAACATCTTTATTCAAGCATACACTTTGCAGATGAGCATATGGCTCCTGCACATTATTCATGAATGTCTCAAGCTTTAGCGAAAGGTCACAAAGGTCTTTCAATGCATTTTTTATTCTGCAAACGAGGATTTTAAGATAATTTTTTCTCTCTACTTAGTTCACAAAGTCAAAGCCATTTTTATTTTGCTTGAGAGACTTGTGTGTTGCGTGTGAAGAAGTAGTTTCGTGCAACTTGTTTCTATTTCAGTGTTTTTTACTAGAGCCTTACTGATTTATCAGCCGGCTCTATTTTAACAGCTGATATAAGTTTATTACATGATATGTAAGAAACTGCAGTACAAAACAAACAAACAGATGAATTCATTTAAAAGCAGGGAGAACAAAATTGACCAAATTTTCCAGATCCTTCGAAAAAATGTTGTGTATTTTTTAAACAAATGTATCTAATCTATTCATTCTCAAATATCCGCACAAACCTAAAAAACATTGCTAACTAACTCGGTGCCCAGCGGGAATGTGATGGGACAAACAATGTAAAGACAGACGCTGTCTTCACATTGTTTGTTCCGTCTAATTACAGCTGGGCTCCACCAAGTTAGTTACCTTCTTGTTTTGAGGAACTTAAAAGGCATTCCTTCTCTCACTGTGATGTGAAAGCCATCTGTCTTGGTCACACCTGTGGAGTAGCACGCATGGTTGTCACCTTAAAGCGGGTCACACTGGTCTTTTCTTCTATTATGGTATTCAATGAATGTCTTTTTCACACAGGACATCTTAACATGCCAACGGGAGTGAGCTGAACGATAATGCGCATGCTTAATGAGCTATCTGGAGAATGCAGGGCCGCAGGTGATGTGTGTGTATCGCAACAGTGACGAGGTTGAAAGGGGCTCCACCGTGGTTTATAACGTCCGACCCTCCCCCAGTCTCTTCTCACTTAGCGGAAGCAACACATCTAAAAAGCCTTTAAAAAAAAAAGGCTTAGTGTGTGGAGGGAGAGGGGTGGGTGGGGGCAACCAGTCCCCCTTTTCTGACAATGCTGCCCTGTACAGACTACATAAAACTAACCACACCATGTGACAGTAGCCACTGTACTGCCTGTTAAGTGTTATTTTATTAAGATACATTAATGAGTATAAGGATGGGAACAATTTAATATAAAATAAGTTAGAGTCAGGTCTGGGATCCACACAGCAAGGAAATTGGTCACAGACTGGCCATGTGGAAAACAAGCTACATTGGTTATTTTCTTATTAATTTGCCGTGGCGTAGACTATTATAACACAAGAAACAGCTCAAAATAGACCGGTACTTCAACATTTTACTTTTTTGGCGCACTGTGAATTTTTTTTCTCATCCCAAGCTGTCAGTACAGTTTTCTTCCCTCTTCATATCAGGTTGTCTGAGCAAATCATAACAGGTGCTGCAATTTATTGATGCAATGTTCACGTGATCTGCTTAAACAACCATAATTATTGAAACATGTTGGTTTTTCAGGTTTTCTGTAAATGTTCTTTTAAATGTACATAAACTGGTTTTACGGGGGCAAATATTTTTAAATACTTAAATGTTTAACGGGCAGACAAAGGTTGTGATATGTGTAAATAATAACATAATCTTTTAACTGTTTCTTTATCTTTAACATTTTGAAGTGTAATATTACTGTTCCAAAATGATGTACACTTGCGAGTCAAAAACCTTCACATTTACTTGGGGTAGGAACCCCCAAAACAATATTCAATGTCTTTTATTTACAATAGAAATTCAGAATGTATGTCTTTATCCTGTTGCATCATATTAATTAGACACAGCTCCTAAATCTGAACGAACAGCTCGCACTCAGCTCTGCACGCTACCTGCTGTCTGAAGTTAATTCCCGGCTGTATGCATCGTTGAATAAAGCATAGAGCGAAACTACAGGCGACAAATAACACAGGGAAGCACTTAAAGTATTACCACTAGGGGTACATTTGCAAATACACCACCATAACCATTTAATATTCAATTGGAATATTATAGGAGTATTATAAACCGACTATAACAGATGTAAAGCACAAGTATACTAATAATCATAAAATCCCAACTGATTATGCTCAACGGAATAATACATATACAGGAATAAACAGTAAGAGGTTGTTGATGCCTCCGATACTCACGCCAACATGTGAATAAAGGAACTGGCCCGTATGTGTTTCTACTTCGAGCCCAGACAAGAGGAAATAAGATATAAGTATGCAGTGTGGTGATGAAACGCTGTTTTCCCTCACGTGAGGAGTTCTTGGGCAGTAAGTTGTCTGCTGTACGGGTCAGGTGACTTGTTGAAACATGTGAAATTGAGATCCACCATATCTCCACGGTGTTAAACATTCACACCTGGTAACCCGGTTTCTTATCTGTGAATAATGATCTGCCCCGGCCACGCGGGGGAAAACAGTATCAGTCATGTTATAGATTATCCAAAAATAAATACATAAATAAAGGATATCCTTAGTTTAAAGTATACATTGACAACATAGTTAAGGTAACTATACTTACTGCCTGTGCGGCGTTATCTCAATCCAATTATTTCTTCCTCAGCCAGCATGCCACTTTTCGCTCCGCTCGTCAGGTGCGCCTCTAACCTAATTTCTCAGCCCCGTTAAAAACTGTGTGAATGACGCCGGTGAGTAAAACAAAGCACTGGAGAACATTTGTTCGTGACAGCGCCTATTGTCGTCTACATCCCTCATACCTGAGCCCCGGGAAGCAGAGCCGGCTGCCCGGCTAGATGTTTGACAATATGCGCAGAAAGACCTCCCGTGCAATGTATTTCTAAGAAAAGGCAGATCCAATATGGAGCCGCACGGACCGCCGTTGTGGGTGTTATGGGTGCTTCTCATTGGAGGACGACGTTACGGCAACTTCCCGAAGACACGGCTTGCTAGCTTATCTGATGTTGCGTTCAAGTTTAATGGGAAACGCGTGGCACAGACAGAGCGACACGGCCAACGGCTGAGCTGAAATGAGCTGAAAGTACGCATTTTACCCATGGTCACATACGTGCTTTTGCAAACAAGAGAGGGAAAAATCGATATGTTGTTCTTTTTTTCCTCCCAGAGCATAAAGTAGACATACATGAGACCACTAAAATGGCCGTGAAGACGAGACTGCTTTTTACAAAGACGAACGAGGAGTTATGTCACCAAATTATGCAGTAACGTGACGTTATGGAGTGAACGACGGGGGTCACCGATGGGGTTACACTTACTTGGGCAGCGTTACAGTAAGGAAGGTTACACGTACACGCTCACAATATCAGTATACATGAAGTGGAACAAATGAGATGTATTTCAGACCAAAAACACGAGGAGAATGCTGTTAAAAATGAGCTTTGCAAGAATACCAACTAAAACTGAGCTCTCGTGTCTACCTTCTTCCCAGCGTTACATGAACGCAGCACAAGCTTCTCCCTCTTTGTTTCAGAGTACCAGACACCACATGCATCGTGGTGTTGAGAGAACTTTGCTGACTAATTAAGAATTCACGACTTCGCCTTTTGTACACACGCCACGTATTTGACAAGATGTCTTGTGTTTGTTGTAAAGCTAAACTGTTATTGACATGTACAACATTGTAAATATTATCTATCCATATCATGTGTGTGTATCTGTCTGTCTATCTGTCTATCTGTCTATCTATCTATCTATCTATCTATCTATCTATCTATCTATCTATCTATCTATCTATCTATCTATCTATCTATCTATCTATCTATCTATCTATCTATCTATCTATCTATCTATCTATCTATCTATCTATCTATCTATCTATCTATCTATCTATCTATCTATCTATCTATCTATCTATCTATCTATCTATCTATCTATCTATCTATCTATCTATCTATCTATCTATCTATCTATCTATCTATCTATCTATCTATCTATCTATCTATCTATCTATCTATCTATCTATCTATCTATCTATCTATCTATAGGACACAGTGTGCTGATGTCATGCATCATATCCAGCTCTTTCTGGATTTGGTTGATGATGCACTGGGTGGAGGAAGTGTCTCCTCAGTTGCAACCCATACAGGTTTCAACCGGTCCTGGGCTGCTGGCTGCAGGCACTCTGTTCTTGCTCACGCTACCCTTGTACTTTGAGAGAAAGAGGGGAAAAAAAGAAAAAGTGAAGCAGGTAGTGGGGGCGTGTCATGCTAGTCTGGCAGGTTACAAGATCAGGTGTGGAGGTGGTGTGTGACCACATACACAGGCAGAACGAGTCCACAGATGATTGTATCTGTGTTCTTTACAGGCTCTACACAAATGTTTGCTTAGAGTTGAGCCAGGCAGTCTTTTGATAGCTGAGTTTATAGTGTCTCTCTTTAAGAATCCCAAACAAAGACCGGGTAGACAAAGTGAAGGAGAAAAGTAGTAGATTAGCGGATGTGAACCCACTTAACTTGACTGGAGGCTCATGAATTCTTTTCAGACCCTTTCCAGAAATTCCCCCCACAACTTGTTGCCCCAACATTATATGCTATAAAGTTTGATATGAGTTGTAAATGATTTTAAATGCTGACATGAAATGACAACATTATAGTCAATGACCTAGTAATACTACTTATGACACTGATTCTGATTCCTGTAGCCTACAGATGTTTGTCTGACTGTGGCGAGACCTGTGGTTGGCGTGGTGAGGCAAGGTAAAGGAGAAATGTATAGAGATTTAATGGTTTGGTTAGTTGTTATACTGGGTGGCAGTGGGAATAGTGGTTGGACAGTATGGGGTTTCCTAGGGGTAATGGGCCCAACAGCTGGGGACCGCAGATGCCCCTGGCAACCAACTCAGTGTGTTGAGAATTGCCTCAATGAGATATAAATAATTCACCATGGACCGCCCTCTTTGATTTGTAAAGAATATGCTGGGTTGTATCATACTAATAAGGATTAGCTGGTGGATGAGTTCTATGTGTGGAAGAAGCAACAAAATGCACCATTATTACATTTTAGATCGAAGCCACAAACTAACAGCAAACCCAAACAAACGGGTTAATGTGATAATTTATTTCCTGTAAGCACACATTTTCTCACCCACACAACCAGTGAACAATTAAGTATTACGTCAAGTGTGTGTGTACCAGTGTGTGTCATGTGACACACACTTCTCCCCACGTTTGCACAGGCGGTTTGCTTGCATGTGTGGATCCTTTGTTATTACTTGACATACAGTATAATGAAGAATGATGACGTGCTGTGATATGATGTTGCAGCAGGGAAGCTGCTGAGGCATCGAGGTAGCTAGTGCTGCATGTGTTTGAGACAAAGAGAGCGTGCCGGAGACAACGTCTGACTTGAGCATACTGATCCCTGCATGTCTTTGTTTTGTTTGATATCTATATCTATCATGCTGGGACTGGTTACTGTTGATGCAAGTTTAGTTTCCACAGTCCTGCTCAGTCCAGCAATGGTTAGTGGTATCAAAAAACATGCATGAAAGATATGTGAATGCTTCTCAGGAACACTTCAGATTAATGAATTGCAAAAGTTTCGTAAAAAAAAAGAAGAATAGCTTGTGACGCACATTACATCACTACATTATTTCCAAATCAAAGCTGTAAACAAACACATTTGGTGGTTGCTTATCATTTTGTTTTGAGACAACTGGTTTTCACCAGGCCAGAATAATTTGCATTGGACCCAGATATCGAAATCATTAAGAGCTGCCAACACTTGACAGACGTTGGATAAGATTGCCCAGATGCTAAATACTCGTCAAAACCTGACTAAGCTCCATAGTAGGTTGAGTCTTATTTTACTATTCAAACAAGTATGATAGCAAAGTTATACATTTCAGTACATTTGACCACTGAGAGAAAGATCAGTGCCAAATGATCTGTCCATGAATTCTCACCACAGTAATAAGTTGGTTATTTAGCTCCACCTGCTGTTGTCCTGATGCACACTGGGACTCTCGACTTGATCGTAATGATAAAGCACTATGATCATCCAGTTACCTTAAATTTCCAAGATGCTTATATAAATGCTTATAAACGTTCCTTATATAAATAAATTTCTCTCCTTCCCCCCCCCACTCTCTCTCTCTCTCTCCCTCTCTCTCTCTCTCTCTCTCTCTCTCTCTCTCTCTCTCTCTCTCTCTCTCTCTCTCTCTCTCTCTCTCTCTCTCTCTCTATCTGTTATTTCATTGATATGTCATTTGTAGACGGATGTAGATTTGTCATTCTGTTTCCACAAAACCTTACCAAATCAACTGACTCTTTGTGTCATTGTGTTGTGTCTTCACAAGCAAGTAGTATGATACAGAGGAGCAGTCACAGACTGGTACAGAGTCAGAGACACAAACTGGCACTCTCAGACAGCAATCTCACAAGACATTTTCTTTTATTAGCAGGCTAGGATAAATCAGTACATTTTAGATATTCCTTGTTGCATTATATAAGTTGTAAACGGCCACTTGTCACATATATATATATATATATATATATATATATATATATATATATATATATATATATATATATATATATATATATATATATTTGCATTGGACCCAGAGAGAGAGAGAGAGAGAGAGAGAGAGAGAGAGAGAGAGAGAGACATATAGTGGTTAATGGTTTAATGGTATAATGGTTTGGTTTTTTTTATGGAGCATAACCACACTGACAAATAATCTCATATTCTGATGAAATCTCTCTCTCTCTCTCTCTCTCTCTCTCTCTCTCTCTCTCTCTCTCTCTCTCTCTCTCTTCTCTCTCTCTCTCTCTCTCTCTCTCTCTCTCTCTCTCTCTCTCTCTCTCTGTACAACTCGCACTGTTACGCAAACAAAAGGATGTTTCGACTAATTTGACCCTTACGGCTTTCCATACTCCAACGGACACGTGATCAGTAAAAGGTTATAAATAAAGGTGGGGCATTCGATTGTTTCTTTGACACACAAGCAGATTGAGGAGCAACATGGCGTCAACAAGCCGGTGCGTAGCTACTTTCACCAAATCGTTCCCCTCTTTCTTCTTCTTGAAGACTCTCCCAGTGTAAATGTGTAAATGGCACCGAGTGAGACGTGATGCATGTTACGTCTTTGTTCCTCCTGTCAGCGTTGGGTGTGAGATGTGTTTTAGAAATGACTGCTACTTCGCTACGTTAGCCAAACTAGCTGGCTAGATGTGTCCAGAAGTCACTATTTGTGTTTCCGTTACATTATCTCACCGATGTGCTGCTATCAATAACATCGTCATTATCTCGCTAACGTCGCTTCGCAGCTTGTTTTCGTCGCTTTGCTCTTGGTTTTCGCCACTTTGGCTCTTTTTCGGTGAACAACAGGTAACGTCAACGCTAACGTCAGTTAGAAGCTGGAGCATATGGCATCATATTGTGTTGTCTCTTTCATCATCGCGGTCTGGGTGAAGATATGCAAAAAGAAGTTGGTCTGGATTTTATTTATATCAAAATATAAATTCAAACTAGGCAGTGGTGATTATTGACATCACGCCCTGTAGTTTATCTGTTATTCCTGACATCATCGTGACGGGTTTATCCGTTTAGCAGTTTAGGGGGCAACGTAAATATATTGTTGTTAGGGTAAACAGTATACCTGTCATGGTCTTATTATTATTTTATTATATAAAAGTTAAAACCCAAATAACCATTGGCATATTTATTGTGAGCTTGTTGTTCGACATAGCTGTAGTTTTGATATATTTGGCATTTTTAAAAACGTAAATTAAAAATTCTGAGAAACTTTTTATTTTTACGAAACAATTGCAAAAAAAAAATCACACACAACTTAATCAATAATAAATACAATTCTTAGTTTCAGCTTTAATTAAGACTGTGATCCTTCTTAACTGCTTGTTGCTCTTTTGACTTGTTTGATTTTTATCCAACTGCTGTTGACACAGTTAATCATGGATTAATCATTTGATCATGTTTACTGAATGTTTACCCAAACCAGTTTCATGCAGTTTTGAGCTTTCAGTTTGCTCACCCGGGTTATTTCTTCACGGCAACAAAAAAGAGGAAAGTAAAGTGTGTAACCAGTGTTTAGATTTTCCTCCCTGTGGTATTTACAAGTCATTTTCTGCTGGCAGTTTGAATTCTATTATTACATTTTTAGCAGTTGAGCCTTGTTGCTGTAAAGTGTGTGTTGTGTCCTCTCTATCTCTTTACCCCAATGTCTTTTCCTCCCTTTTCCATCTTTTCTTTACCATTTGAGCCGTTTGATCACGTAACTCTTCTGCTTTTGTAGCGGAGATGTCCTGGCACTTCCAAGAGTTCAGTGTCCCAACCACCCTGATGCCATACTGGTGGAGGACTACAGAGCAGGGGACATGATTTGCCCTGAATGCGGCCTTGTAGTAGGTCAGTATACACTACGATTATGTGCTCTCTTACTTTTGTATCGTCAGGCTTTCAGTGTTTAAACTAGTGTGGGCGGTAAACTGATCACCCGGTAGGCCGGTTCAAATTTCCAATACAATATACATATTTCATATAGCTGGCAAGAGCACTGCGGTTGGAAAAATGAGTACTGAGAGAGGGGACATTTATCAACTGCGTATACTGTCCAAGAGCAAAGCAATGTCGGGTGTTGAGAAGTTTTTCGGTTTAATAAAATCTGATGTCACTGATGTTGTTGCCAGCATTGTACGTCACAAATTGTTTTGGAATACGGAGATTGGGAATTTGAGGCCATCAGTAATGCTGGTGGACCAGCAAAGCTGAACATCGTTTCCAGATCAAGTCATGGAATAACCTGTCCGAGGACATGCTCGGCAAAGACGAATCAGAGCAGCAATTCTAACACTGGATTATGCCTTAAAAAATGCTTCAGCCAAACTGCTATCCCTCCACTTTACCAACACAATGTGCAGACGCACACGTTTCTATAATAGCAGACTTGTCTTCAGTTTGTAGTGTTTATACTAATATCTTCAATTATTTTTTATGAGAACCATCGTCAATCCATTTTGTCATTTATCAAAGCACATATTGGCACAAAAAGCGGAGATATAAAGTGTATTAGGAAAAGAATCCTTTCAACATGTGACGCAGACTGTAAGACAAAGCTGTCGGGAACACAGTTCTCCTCTAACGAGCCCCCTGAGCAGAGACCGGGTCAGGTGGGAGACGAGAGACGCCAGCCGCTCTCTGAGGCACGCTGAAGTGCCCTCTGCTCCTGCTGCCGCTGCCATAGCTTTGTCTATGGGAGGAGATAAATGTCACTTGGCCTTGAGATGTTGGAGAGTTATGTATGGTAAAAAAAAGACTAACAGGATTAAAATATCAGAAATCTAATCCTCGCCTCTGCTACACGGTTCCAAGAACAGGCATGATGAGATATAAGTAGCCATAACTGCCTTTGTCACACCCTTTATCCCTTTAACATCTCTGATTTGATGCAATTAAATGACTGAACATCTGTTAAGCTCATATTTTATTTTGTATTTCTGCCTCACAACAACCTCAAGGAGAATAAAAGGAGAAAGAAGAGGGGAGGTGATGTGTCAAATGTAAGCTAGATTCTGAATACTGTAGAGTAGTAAGACGGCTGTGGGTGAGCTAATGACAGAACGGAAAGATTCAAACAATATTTACAGTATTTGAGTCTCTGAAGAAATGTTTTCACAAGGGAATTTGTGCCGCTGAATGTGGCACCATCTTCTGGTTAATTATTCCTGGGGGATTTAATAGAGACAGACAAATAAACACAGTAAATACATTTCCTTTGTATGTGCCGCTCATTCACTGAAACAACCATTTCCGATTGGTCGTTACATTTCACTTCTCGTGTTTCAATCATGGCCGAATAGAAGAAAACATGTTCAGAGCAGCAGGTGTAGACGTCAGTGCTCAAGACTGAAAAGCCGACGCCTGCATTTTGATTTCTTGTGTTGGTGCTTAGGCTAAAAATTACAAGGAACGTTCAAGAAGTTGATCTAGTGCAATAATTAGGTTTAATGTATCCCATTGTTTCAAATTGTTACACCATTTGTCCTCAGGTGACCGTGTTATTGATGTCGGCTCAGAGTGGAGAACGTTCTCCAATGAGAAAGCCCTCAAAGATCCTTCCAGAGTGGGAGACGCCCAGAACCCGCTGCTCAATGGGGGTGACCTGACCACCATGATCAGCAAGGTGAGGTGTCCTTTGTTACAAATGAGCCTCGCTGTGTGCATGCGGCTCAAAATTACACTTGTTTCAAGAAGTTGGTATTCGCAGATCAAATGATTATACGTTTTTTTTTTCACAAGATATTTAAGCCACTCAGATTTCCAGTGGCATGAATGTTTTTTGCACGACTTTACCGATCGTGCACCTGCATTGAGAGTTTGGTTAAATATGTCAGCAGTTGCTGCATTTACATTCATATCATCTGGTGCAGATTGCAGGAGTGAGTTTGGGTCAGAGTGACTCTGGTGTCGCACAGTAAACAACGTTCCTCAAAGTCATCATGGCGTCTCTTGAAATCGGACTACTGTGAATTTCACTGCTAAACACCCACTGTTTCCACCACAGGGAACTGGCGCAGCGAGTTTTGATGAATTCGGGAACAACAAGTACCAGAACCGGCGGACCATGAGCAGCTCTGACCGGGCCATGCTCAACGCCTTCAAAGAGATCAGCACCATGGCAGATCGCATCAACCTGCCAAGGAACATCATCGTGAGTTAAAAAAAACCCAATCTGATTCTGCAATGTGCTTTTGACAAGCTGGACCACTTTAAAGAGACGCACAGAGAGCAGACACATGATGATACTGAACTTGTATTTCATTAAATAAAACAGACAAACAGAAATGAAGAGTATGTGAATAAAGAAGTGTTCTGCATTAGCCTCACTTCTCCTCTATCACCATGACTTGTCATCTTGTTTTAGTTAAACGTTTGGTTTACATGGTGTTTAAAAAATCTCTATTTTACAAATGTTTATAGTTCACCTGACGGACACGGTTACAGCAAACACTTTATTTGTGTTTTTTGGAGACAAACACAATCAAATCTATAATTAAAAACTATTTGTTGGAATGTAAATGATAACGTTTCTGTGAATACTGTTTTTGCTCTGCAGGACAGAACAAACAACTTATTTAAGCAGGTTTATGAACAGAAGAGCTTGAAGGGCCGAGCCAATGACGCCATCGCCTCGGCCTGTCTGTACATCGCCTGCAGACAAGAAGGAGTACCAAGAACATTTAAAGGTCAGAGAGAAAACACTTTCTTCTTGAGCTATCTGCCATTTTATTAAGGTTTGTCCGCTCTTGAGGGAACAATTCTTGGCATAAAATCAAAGCTAATTGTGGTACGTCTTAATATATTACGAGTAGAAGTCCTTTGTTGACAAAAATCTGTAAAATTTTAAATTGCTTTAAATTCATGTTTGATTAATTTGTTTCAAAGGATAGGAAATTATAGCTACTTGAATTATCCTGTGTTGTGCTATATTAAAAACACGTCTTCACTTAGAACAAACAAATTGTGGATATATGATGATACTATAATGATATATGATCTTATAATCTTCTGTTTTCTACTATGGATTTCAGTGGAGATTCAATATGGAAAGAAAAAAGGGCTTAAAATATATATATTTCTCTGACGTCTCTTCATCTAAAAAGAACCCGTCTCTCCTCCTACACAGAGATCTGCGCCGTCTCTCGGATCTCCAAGAAGGAGATCGGCAGGTGCTTCAAGCTGATCCTGAAGGCGCTGGAGACCAGCGTGGACCTCATCACCACCGGGGACTTCATGTCCCGCTTCTGCTCAAACCTGGGCTTGCCCAAACAGGTGCAGATGGCGGCCACCTACATCGCCAGGAAAGCTGTGGAGCTGGACCTGGTGCCCGGCAGGAGCCCCATCTCGGTGGCTGCAGCGGCGATCTACATGGCCTCCCAGGCTTCTGCGGAGAAGAAGACCCAGAAGGGTGAGTATAATAAAACTGTGGAAAACTATAAATATGTAGTTGTAAGTGGTTTTAAAAGTAGTTTTTTTCATATAGTGCTTTTCTGAATGCTCAAAGACGCTTTACATAGGAATCATTCACACAGTGATGAGAGGAGCGACCATGCAAGGTGCCACATCAGGACTTTTTAACTGTCATGCAGCTACGGGAGCAATTTTAGGGTTAAGTGTCTTGCTCATGGACACATCGACGCTGACCAGCCGGGATCGAACCGCCGATCCTCTGATTGAAGGACGACCCCTGCGCCACGGTCATATAAATGAGCGTTATGGTCACATGCACTGGTAGTAGAGGTCTTTGTAGGCCAGAGATTTTGGACCAAGTCTCACCTGTAAATAAAAAAAAACCTGGTGTGAATTAAATAAATCCAGACAGTCAAATGTAACTTGAATAACAATGCAGGAAAAAGTTCACTTGAGTACATGCATGTAGACAGTAAATCAGTGTTAAATAATGTAAACTTAATTGCTGATGGTTTTAATAATCATAAACCTCTACTCTGTGTAACGGCGACAAGGTTTTTTACATTTTTTTTAGATCGTGGTATGTAGTGGATGCATTATCTTCGTCTGCAAAGTGAAAGTAGTTGTTAAATGTTTATTTTTCACCTGTGGATCAGCCGAATAAAAAGGAAATAGGTCAAGCTGTTGACGTGTCCTTGAGCAGGACGTTGTCGTACCCGAGCTCCACATGTGATGCTCTTTAGCGCAACGTTTTTATGGATGGATAAAAAAAAAAAAAAAGTAGAATCCAGAAGTGTTTTATTCCAACTTTTTTTTTCATTTTTGCGCTACAGATAAGTTTTGAAAATGCAGGGTTTTTTTTTCTAGATTCTAGCGCTGAACCTCGTCTTTACCGTGTCCACAGAAATCGGGGACATCGCCGGCGTCGCGGACGTTACGATCAGGCAGTCGTACCGACTCATCTACCCGCGCGCCGCCGAACTCTTCCCCACGGACTTCAAATTCGACACACCCGTTGACAAGCTGCCGCAACTGTGAAGACGGCCCATAAACAGTGACGACGATATATATTTTTTTCTGCTGTACTTACAGGATTGTATACTTTCTTTAAAAATCATATTTGTTGGATTTTGAAAGATTTCCTTTGTCTCGTCTCAGACTTCTTGCCTTTAACGAGGCGTCCTCGCAGGAATAAAACGGACACATTCCAGTGCTTAAATAAACAGCTTGCAGACTGTACTTACAGTATTTCATTTGAGTGTATATACTGTCTCATGTATATATGTCCAAATTGGAAAACGTAATTGATGCTTGCAATTTTAGGCCGGTTTCATATTGTATACATATTACGTTGTTTTTGTAGAAAAATTACCTGGTTCTATTTTGTTAGTTTGAATTGTTCTAAGTAATTTAAAAAAATAAATAAAACTTTTCATTAAAGCATGGTAATGAGCTCATGGTTTGAACAATATTAAACATTTGTTTACATTAAACCTGTTTTACTACTCTGGTCATTCATAGATTGAATGTCTTCATGAGAAAGAGCTGAAATACATGGAAACCTTCCTCAAAATGAGTTTAAAGAGAACAAAAAGACAATTCTAGACGACCAGAGTAAACCCCCGAGGACGTGTTCATTGACGGGTACAAATGAAAGCAATCCCACTATTACAAATGTTTAATTTGTGCATTTATGATGGGCAACAACGACTGCAGAAATGCCTTTTCTTTTCTTTTTTTTTTACAAGAGGGTCATCTGCAACAGTTGTGTGACTTGAGTATTTGTGTACCATCTATAAAGTCTTCGTCTGTTCTGGCAACAACATGCACAAGCAAAGAATAAAAAAAACAAAAACTTTGTACAATCTATTTTCATCATTAACAAATGTAGATAATTAAAACTATTGATAAAATTAGTGCTTTCAGCTTGTGTACATACAGTATATATATATATAATATACCCTGCCCTCCCCTGTAGTGATTCATATCAACAGCTCGCCAACATTACGTCAGTTCATATATAACATGCAAGTTGACAGTCAGCTGGTTCCTCTGCCGGATTGAAAGAAGTAACTGATCACAGAACAGTGTGGAAAGCATTTAAATGACATTTGACAGAAACCTGGAATAGTTTCATATGTTCCCAAATAACAGCTCAGCGCTTTCTTATGGATTCCTGCACATCTTCTATGTCTTTGCTTCCTCCGTCATTGGGTTCATGGTCAGTCCATCGATCATGTTTTTACCACAAGGGGTTCACCTGCTCCTTCAAGAGGGACAGGATGAATTTGGTTTTTATAGCTTTTAACTGCAAAAAACAACAACACTGCTTTCACTTTGACTGAGGTAACAGGAAAAAAAAGAATGTGTTCAGGTTCACCACAATCAGATGTTCATTTAGAAACGACCTCCTCTCCCAAAAAAAACAAGAGAAAACAATTGACATCCAGCTGAACTTACCGCTAAAATAATGAACTTTGTTTGATTTTATTGCTCCAAAAGATCCTGCGATACAAAGTGGCACTTAGATCTTTAGACCTGAAGTCAACTGGAACGCTACAGAGCAGCTAAAGGGCAGGAGAATATTAAATATTTAGCATTATTTCTTCCGGCCAACGATTTTTAATCTAATTTCCAACATTAGTAATGTGTTAAATTTAACAGCTTCGGTCACATTTAACACTGGATGGACTACTGCTTTATACAAAAGAGTATTATTATTACTACTATTATTATTATGTGGGTTCTTGTATGCAGACCTGGAAGCAAAGTGGGAAAAACAGGTGAAAACAGACAAAGATCGGGCCCCTAGACACAAAGACGCAAAGGGAAAAGACCCTCTCTTTGATTTCAAGTCGAGAAGCAGCAGTAGTAGTCGAGACGTCCGCGTGGTTGACCGCTCGGTGACGACGCTGTGAGCACTTCAAATCCTCTCAACACCTGGCGGCGGAAATGTCAAACTTTACAGTGAGATTAAATGTCCTTAAACTATGGCAAGGGCTTTGCAAATAAAGAAAAGGGAAAAACACACAAATAAAAATATACGACTGAATATAATCTGTACAGATCAAAAAAAAAACAACTGACGACAGCGACACTGAATAACATGATTGTGATGTTGCTCTCTTCTCAGAGTTTATATGAAAAACATTCTCAGTGGTCAGACAATGGACACGACAACGAGGTGTGCGGGAGGACGAAGCACTTGTCCTCGTTCGCAACAGAGTTCATTTGTTTTCTTTTCTTTAAAAAAAAAAAAAAAAACGTTCTTCATGTGGATTAAAAAATAAGTGGGGGTCCTGTGGAGGCTTCTGGACTTTCTTCTCAATGGCACAAAGTTTTGCCCGAAAGGCTCGGGGAGCCGCCGCGCTCGTTGCTCCTCAACATTTTTGGGGCGAGGATGAGGAAAGTTTTTTAAAAAAATGATGTGAGCTACAGTCATTGCTGTGTTGGTTGGTTCACAGTGTGTGTGTGTGTGTGTGTGTGTGTGTGTATGCATGTGTGTGTGTGTAGACAGGAAGCTAACACCAGTCAGCGATGTAATCAAAGTCAGAGAACATGTTCTGCTCGTCCGAGTTCAGCGCTCGGGGTTCTCTGGGCGGAGTTAAGATCGGAGCCTCTGAGGTAAATTCGTCGTCAAAATTGCTGACGTCGCTGGCGCCCTGAATCGTCGGCACGAACGGCGGCTTCACCTTTTTAGCCAATAGTCCGTTCCAATCCATGTTCTTCCCAGAAACAGAGGAGGGTCACGTTAGGGGAGTTATTTTTTTTCTTCTAAATTATAAAATGGATAAAATTGATCGTGCAAATGGTGTTTTTTCTGGTTTCTTACCCTGAAGAATAGATGTTTCTTAACCTCCTCTGCGTCCTTATCTCCTGCTCCCAGTCGTCTTTCTGGGTTCCTTCTCAGAAGCTGATCACAAGGGGAAGCATATATTAAACACACACACACACACACACACATACGTCATTAACTGCATGTTATCTCAGTTGTTTTGAATTTGAACGCATGAGACCGATTCCTTCCATCTCGGAGAATCACTACACACCCTCCTCATGATGGAGATGGCCTCGGTCGAGAGGAATCGTGGGTAGCGGACTTCATCATTGACGATGCTGTCGAACACCTCCTCCTCATCGTCGCCGGGGAATGGCGACTGAAAAAAAAAAAGATGTGCCAAAATGAAACAGGAAGACCCGACATCTGCTGCTGAATATGAATCACTGACAGTCAGGATGAATCAAACGGAGTCGCACTGCGCAACGACGCAAAAGTCCCTGAATGTTTGTCACATCGATTATAGATCATTCGTCAAAAGGAAACAAGGACTCACCTCCCCAACCAGCATCTCAAAGATGAGGACACCCAGCCCCCACCAGTCCACAGCGCGAGTGTACGACGTTTCAGTCAAAACCTCAGGAGCGAGGAACTCTGGCGTGCCGCAAAACGTGCTGGTGCGGTCCTTGAAACCCATTCCTGAAAGCGACACAGACGCCGTTGAATAACGGACCGATCTTCTTGTAACCGTCACCGTCTCTCACGCAAAACTGATGTGTTGAGGAGATTCAGGGCGGTGGTTTTTATTTTGAAGCTTTCATTTTCAGTAGAACGTGGCTCGCAGTTTTACCTTCTTTGCAAAGCCCAAAGTCAGCAATCTTTACATATCCCTCTGTGTCCAGGAGCAGGTTATCCAGCTTCAAATCCCTGCAAAGTGAAAAAGTAAAAAAGATCTTTGAGGACTTCACGCTCCTGATAGATGTGAAACTAAATTGAATGACTTTCCTCAAACTGCTCACCTGTACACAATCTTATGGTCATGTAAGAACTGTAATCCCAATACAACGCAGGCTGCATAAAATCTGCAAGCGAAAACAAAAGAGCCGGGATATCAGATTACAAGAGATTTACTGGTCATGAAGAAAATCTAAAATGGTAAAGAGGAATACAAATATTACACACTGGCGATTCCTAATAATAATTTCTGAACTCCTAAATCTAAGAAAAGAACGAGGCGAACCGAGTCGAAACGGCCCCAAAACCCGATTCGGTGACGGTGAGAACGTGCAGTCTGCTGGAGACATCGAGGTACTCACATGGCCCGGGGCTCGGAGAAAACGTCGGCGTGGATGTGCATCATCAGGTCGCCTCCAGCTGCGTACTCCATGACAAAACAAACGTGCTCCTGCGTCTGGAAACACGCAAACAGGTTGACCAGGAACGGGTGGCGGACGCTGTTGACCGCTTCGAAAATCCTCTTCTCGCACATCAGACTGAAGAAGAGAGAAGGAGGAGGAGGTGGAGGAGGCTGTGTGAGTCACGGCAGCATTTTCAAGTGCGGCTTCGCCGTGTATATATTTAGCTGCAGGAGCTTTAAAAACATTTACCTGTCCACCTCATCGCGAGCCACAATGTCGCCTTTCTTCAGCGCTTTGATGGCAAACATCTCACCTGTGCTTTTATATTCTGCTAGCAACACCTAAGGAGGGGAAGCACGGGAAGTTACAGCTTGATAAATACACTTGTATATAAGACTCACATAAAACACACTCCAGTAAATCTTAACTAGCATTTTTTTACTACTCTATGATATTTTTTGGGCAATAAGAACAAACGGGAAAATAAGAGACGGATTAATTGATAATGAAAAGTTGCAGCCTCCTGTCAGGTGATCAAATGAAACTCACCTTTCCAAAGTGACCACGTCCGAGCACTGCCACACATTTGAAGTCTTGGAGGCTGAAGTGGAACTGCTCTTCTTCCCTGGAAAAGAATCAGTGTTCAATTTAGTATCCAGTGCGAATCATTGTTGAGACGGCAGTTAAGCTGTGAAGACTCAAAGCCAGGGGGCAGCGTCTACACCCGTGTGACTGGTTCAGCTGCAGTGAACACTTGCATGTCAGAACATTAGGACGGAGCAGATGATGTCTAAAAAAGCAATAATGGTGACGCCCCCTGCTCACGTAAAATATCAAGACTCTCCTCTCTTCATTGTAAGAGTAAGTGAAGCTTCAAAAAGGAACACGACCAAGAGGAGCACGTGGACCGCTTACCTTATGACTGTGTCTTTCTGAAGGGCAATGAGCTCCAGGTCTGGATGCTGCATCTCCTGCTCCGCCAATCCGTCCAGGTCCGGCTTCACCGCCATGCTGTTCCTCTTGTTCAAGAAGTCAAAGGAAGCGAGGGCATCCTGCACAGAGGCAACACAGAGGAGAGGAAAGGATGTAAAGTTAAGAAATGCAACTAGAAATGATTACTGGAAAATTATAGTTGAATCTGTTGTGTGTGAATAATAATCACAAATATGCTTTGATAATCACTATAGAGTAAGATTGTATTATCGGCAGGGGCACACACATAAAGGAAAACCATTACATTTGTATTATCATTGACTATACATATGTAAAACTATATAGTTTAGTTTAACAAATGCTGAGACTATTACTCCACAAAGTGCTTCTTTGGTTGTGGATGATAAGCCAGTAATTGAGAAGATTTCATATGAAGTTGTTTTCTATACCACTTTGTGGACACATAGCGTTGTATTAGAAGACAATGGTCCAAAATTGGGTATCGTAATATTTAGCTCGCCCCCACAGCAGTCAACAACACCAGTAATGTCTGGATCTCTGTACCTGTACCTCCTCCTTGTCAGGCATCTTGTCCTCCACCAGCGGTTCTCCGATGTCGTCGGCTGCTGGGTAGTGTTTGGGTCCGGGGGTGGGCTCTTTGTCAAAGTCCAGCTTGGTCACCAGCGGGTCACTGTGCACCGGCAGAGGTACACGACTGTTGAGTTTTAAATCACCTTTTCATAGCTTTAGTGCGAGTTACTGTGATACGTTTCGAGTAGCCTCAGATCACACCAGACGCGACTTTTAAAAGCTCAGCCGCTTCAAAAAACGCCTGTGGAGCGGCGCCTGCGCGCACAACCGGGCGATAAAACTTACTTTACAAAATGGATTCAAACAAACATGGCGCTCTTGCCTTTGCTGTGTGTCTTCTGAGCAGCAGAGTCGTGTTTCCATCTAGAATTGTAAAGCTCTTCGTGATTAAATACCGCTAACATTAGCGCCTCGTCAGAGGTTGCCATTTTCTTTTGAATTCCCCGCTGTTCATACCACACAAAACCAGGAAGGAATAAAGCCCGCCTCTTGCTTGATCCGATTGGCTGCCTTGGCCGAGCGTGACGGTGATGAGCTGTGCGACTCTGCGCCTTGCGCTTAAAAGTTGAGAATGAACGCGATGCTTGGCGTTTAAAAAGGCGCGCATGAAAGGCCGTAACATAGGAAAACAACGGTTTTGAGAGTCGCGTCTGGTGTGATCGGCCCTTCGGTCTGTGTATTTTGTGTGTTTTAGTACCTGCTGGGTGTGGGTGAGCCGGGCAGGCTGCTGGGCCCGGTCTCGGCCGCCTGCGGGCTGAAGGAGTTGGTGCTGACGGTCGGTATGGCTCTCCTCACCAGGCGGCCCCAGGTGGCGATGTTGATGTTCATCTGAGGGGCTCGCAGGAAGGTTATACCTGATCACGAAGAGGCAAATGAGACAAAGAGCAAAGAGGGGGGTGACATTTGTAAAGTAAAGTGAGAAAGAGAGGAGAATAAGATGGAACATGTCAATATTACACAAAAATCTCTGTTTCCCTGGAAATGAATGAAAGTTGAATTCTTGATTGAGTGAATCCAAGAACCATAACATCAACACCATCCAGGCTTGTTTCAACACATGTAGGTTGTTATGTCTGAGATCACAATAGAACATCTTAAATAAGTGTGAGGTAACGTTGAATGATGACTGACCTTGCTGCTTCGAGAAAATCTTCTTTTGTCTTTGTAACTTTGGTCGTCTCTCAATGACAGGATTGAAAAATGTCACCTGGAGAAGATAAATGCAAGTAATTTTCAAAACACAGAAAGCTGGTACAACCGTATGGATGAGGAAACACTGACATTACAGACGTGTGCACACATTCAGGGTGTTATAGTCGGTGTGACTTTGTGAGCACCTCAGCAAACAGCATCCCCTGAGGCTCCAGGTACAGACACATCCCATGGCGCTGGTTGTCCAGGAAGTCCTCCAGTCGCAGGAACTTGACAGCGCAGAGCGAACGCCAGTCGCGCCAGTACACCGAGATCTCCAGCTCACGAGACTACAGGACAGAGCAACAACACACACACACACAAAGGAAACAGAGTTGAAACATGCTGAATGTGTTGCTCAAACAACACTGAGATGAAGGTCGAGGGCAGAAATGTGTGTGTTACCCGGTCCAGCTCCAACGTAAACTTCTGGTCCCAGGCCTGGTTACTGACCGACCTCCAGCTCGTTTGGCCGACTACCGTGTTGTCCAGCTTCAATACGGCACTGATCTCATCTGAGGAAACACACACGCGCGCGTTATTCATCAAGTACTGTTGTATGAACGATGGCCCGATCGAGACTGCAATTCAGTCGGCATTGCGGACAAGGTCATTTCTCTTAAAAGTAAATATGTTCCAGCTGTGATTCTTTGTGTAGCTCAATGTAACCGCAGACTTTTAAACGCTTGTATGTTGCAGTGGTCGAGCTCCACTCACTGGAGAGCTCCTCGCTCTTCGTCTGGTTCCGCGAGCTCACGCCGCGGTTTCGGTTCGCTCGGCTGATGAAGGATGAGCGCGTCTCGCTGGGGCTCCAGCCGGGCAGCGGGACGGATGCAGCTTTGGAACGACCGGGGACGTTTTCCAGGAGGTCCTGACAGCCCATGAGCCTCACGTCTAACGTGCCTGGAAAGTTCAATTTAATTCAGTTTATTTTTGTACAAATACAGGATTTGCCTCGGAGGGCTTCACAATCTGTACACATGACGTCTCTGTCCCAGGACCTGACATCAGATCAGGAAAAACTCCCAAAATAAATATAGTAAAAACCCTTTTACGGGGAAAAAAGGGAAGAAACCTTCATAAAGCAACAGAGGAGGATCCCTCTTCCCGGATGGACAGAAGCAATAGATGTCATGTGACCAGAATGAGCAACGTAACAGAGTTACAGCACACTACATGACTGTGACAGAAACTATTCATATAATGAGCAGTAGACATGGACCATGATCCAAATAGCCACAGTCCATGTCACAGTCAAATCATCTACATGCACCCAATAACCATCACTGCGTCTTTGGTGCCGTTACCTGTGAGTGCCGCGGGCTTCGTCACGGTGCTGTACTGGTTCTGCGTGGAGATGATGCTGGATCTGGGGCTGAGGACCGGCGAGGACAGCAGGGACAGCTCCTCCACGATGCTGCTGCTGCGAGGATGGTTCTGAGGCAACTCGTTGAGGCGCTGCTCCAGGGAATACCGCAGGAGGTCGAGCTTTTGACTGGACTCATTAAAACGAGCCTGGGCCTGGACAGAGGAAGGAGGGAAGGAAGTGCAGAAGGAAGCAAAGGAGGGTGGGAGGAAAGGAAATGGTGAAGGATAGAAAGAGATCATCTATTAGAAGGACAGTCTACTTTAATTGAGCGGATCATTTTAATTAAAAAAGGCAATGAAAGTGCACTGCAGGTCTAAAGTGATGCGAATCTTTTTCCTTCTGGTTTTAAATCGCCACTGTGTACACAAAGGGGGGATGATGGAGGGAATTTTACATGGACATGCAAACACAAACATCTACCTCTGAATGTGCTCTTTTCTCAGTGACTTTTCCCGTGCCCAGGAGCTTCATGACGTTCTTGGCTCCCTCGGCTACGGCGGACTCTATCTTGGCGTGGTGACACAGCTCCTCCACCCGAAGGTCCAACGGGCTGATGATGGGCTTGTCTGGAGGACAAGAAAGGAAATCATTGTTTCATTTAAAAAAAAAAAAGAGAGAAAATGTTCATAAGACCTTGGCGTGCACTCAGAGTAGCATTTATCCTCCAAAGTCATGCGGGCCAATTGTGTAAAATGTATCACTGAGTGCGGGCGGAGGCTCACCCATCACGTCGTTGTTGTCGAAGCTCAGCTCGCTGGCCTGGCTGGACTTGAGGATCTGCATCCGGATGAACTCTATCTTCGTCTTGCTGTCCTGGAGCATCTGCTGGGCGGTCGCTAGCAACTTACGATCCTAAGATAGAAAATTAGAAAATTAGAAATGTCTGTTGGTGGGGAAATATCACACGATAACAACCTACATTGTTACACATTAACGTTTAAATCAAAGATTGTGTTGTTTTGTCTTCCGTAAAAAATAAATAACTGGATGTCAGGACTTTAAAGCAAAGCATATCAATGGTCTTCACTTTAGATGAAGTCAACAAACATAACCAATACTTAAATAACGAGAAGTAACTACTGAATTAATCATGAATTCCAGCATCTTTCTATTTACTAACACTTTACACATGATGTTATTCATCATCTATAAATCCTTAATACTTCCTTTTACAAATGGGCAATCCATCATTTATAAAGCACACCATCCCTCACCACTTATTGTGTTTTGATGTTGCTAGCATGTAACACAAACAGACAGGACGTCAGTTCATGCCCTTTATTGGAGCCAAAGAACGAGTGACCACATGGAAAATCGTAATCATCAAAAAAAAAAGAAGCGGAATCTCATTTTGTGTTGTAATTGCCGACACCCGCACACACCCACCCACCCACACACACACATACACACTTAAATCCTGGTTGTTGATGACGCCGCCGCATGCAGGAAAGACCTCTGTCCAGCAGGCATTTCCTCTCTGACATCAGGACTATTTCCAACTGGAAGGTTCCTCCGTCCGTCCGTCCGACCGGGGAGGTCACAGCATTTTGTAAGCGACCTCCCCGGTCAGACAGAGGCTCCTTCAAGACACTGGGGCTCATGTGTCAGTCCCGTTTACTGAACTACAGTTACACACCGAGGCTCTGCAGCGACGTCTCTTTTCCAAACAACACTCACATGAACACAGAGTCAGACACCTTTGTGTTATTGAACAAATAAAAAGGACCTATGTCTGGTTAAAATAAGATATGACGTGAAGCAAAGTTCGACATCACACAGTTTTTAAAGTGCAATCCTAACCTGTCTTTTCAAAAATAGTTTGTGTCAGTTTAGAACTGGTCGCATATTAGCGCACATTTCCATTACTGGACAGTGAAAGTTATGAGCGCATGGTGCAGATCTTGTTACGTTTGGACGGAGCCGGGCTTCATATTCCATCTTCTCATCCAACTCTCGCAGAGAAAAGATAATTAAAGTATTTCCATGAGTGTCAAGCTATTCCTTTAAAAAGGATTCTCACTTGTTGCATTACATCACCGGCTAATGAGAGACTCACGACTGAAACTCTGCACTCCACTAAACCGTCTACTACAAAGTGGCTTCAATTACTACTGAGACGTACACGGGAGGCGGGATGAGCGGCTCTCGCTGCTCCAGCTGTTTTCCTCTGTTCTGGTAACTCGCACACGGGGTCGCAGCTAAATGATAGTTCTGCTCACTCTGCGCATTAGAGGAGCCACAAAGAGCTTTGTGAACAAACAGCGCTGCATATGACACAGTGTGTGTCAGCGTCTTCTCAGCGCCTTCCTCCTCCCCTGCAGACCGCTTGTCAAAATGGGATTGAGCCTTTAATAAAACAAGTCTCTCATAATGACTAAATAAATAAGCATTGGGATTACCGGCGGCACACGTTCATGCCGGTAGCTCCTATGAACTTCACTACATATTGTTCTAAATGGCGTACGACGTCTGAAAAGGAAGCGTGGGGGGGGGTTTGGCTTAGTTGCAGCGAACTTTGAGACAATCCTCACCCGCGGCCGACCAACCAGCCAGACCTGCAGGGCCAAAACACCACCAAACTGCCCCAGAGAGGAGAGCCTAAGGCGGAAGCTAAGCTAACGCAGCTAGGACCTCAGGCTGCTCTACCACCCGGCCTACTGATGACTGTGTGATGGCCAATTGCGGGGAAAATAAGACGTATGAAAGCAGTGGGAGGTTATTGAGCTGTTTATATCATGATCATGCTACAATGAGGTGAAATTCAGGCAGCTACTGAACACTTATTAACATCTATTCATTTAAAATGATGGTTTGAAACTTGAGGGTTTGACACCCCGGAAGGCGGCGCAAAAAAAAAAATAATCAGGGAAAGCATTTTACTTCTTTCCTTCAGCTGTGTGATTTCCTGTTATCATTTTTTCTGTTTTCTGTTATTGAAACAAATTAATTCAAACAAGAGGAAAGATATCGTACAATTTGAGTGGTGGGGCAGACAAACTTTGACACAGGAGTTTGCGTGGCGGTTCATTTGTAAACTGAAGGATTTTTTAAAACCAGATAGTTTGGACGTTAGTTTTAGTATTCACTCGATTTTTCTCTCCTAAATACATTTGGTCAATGTGTTTGTTCAAAATCGTTATGATTGTGCGACTGTTCGAGTCCCTATGTTGCTTTTGCCAAAATACATTGACTACAGAAGTGAGACCTAGCTTGAATGAAAGTGTAATAAACCTCAACACGGCACAGCTGATGTGTCTGCGTTACAGTGACCTCTCGCCCACTGACGCTTACCTTGGAGGGCCCGTTGGAGTACATCAGGATCATGTTCTCTGCACCCTGTTTGACCTTGAGCTCAATGTCGTTCATTCTTTTCAGGGCGGCCAGGCGGCTGCTGCTGGTGCACATTCTCGCCTCACTGTTGGGCGTATCGGGGGTCAAAGGGCATTCTAGGGAAAGGCCAAAGAAAAAGTATGTGTTTTAATGTTAAGGCACAGAGATAGATAGAACTTCAGTCCTTGCGTAATATATGCAGACAGGTCTAGTGTTTATAATTTTAGATGGTTTATTCACAAAATACTCCAAAAACTACACAAGACAACGTTAAGATTTGATCAGTAAGAATTTCTGTTCAATAAATGTCTCAATTGGACTGGATGGGTCTTTTACACAACAAGTGTGCGTGTTTATGTAAGGACAAACATTACAAACATGTGATTACAACCCAGAACACACAAATATTCAGTTTAATTTGTTATGATGCTTGGATTGTCAGGAACTATAAATCAAAAAGGCAATCACTGCCTATTGCAAAATGCAAATTCATTTTCTGTCATCTCATTGTCCCTCTCCTGCAACGTGCTGGACAGCAGAGGGAAACCCTGCAGTCATCGCTATTCTGAGCAACTGAAAAAACAAAAAGGCAAAGACAACACCACTTCATATGTTAATGTGATGTAATCATTTATGACAATATCACCAAAATGATGTCAATTTTCGAACTTTGCTTTTGCATTCCAGACTCCTAACATCAGTGCTACTGGGCCAATGTAAATTGAGGCTTTCCAGAACATCATGCATTCACACAAACACACCACGCAGACACACAAAGTGAAAACGGAAATAAGTTCTGGCCGATGAGATCAATGTTTTCTAGTGTTGTTTTTTTTTTGGTCGTGTCAGGACTCGAAAGGTGCAGAGAAAAGCCCTCGCCAGGCCGATCGCTGCAGCTCAGAGCGAAAACATTTTCTCACTCGTGAGATGGGCAAGAAAACCTGCCTGACTTCTCCTGACTTGACTTGCAAGTTCAGTTTCAGTTTTTATTGCATCACGAAGCAACCGCTTTCAGAAACGACCCAAAGAGTCGAGGCCACATCCAGAACACCAGCAACGTGTTGAATCTGGATGAGGGTCCACCATGTGCAGAACTGAAAGTTATTCAGCTCAATTCTCTTCTTTTCACTAAAAATGTAATTGGACTGAAAAAAAAAAAGCAAGACTTTAAGCAGACTTATTAATACACATTCTGAATTCCCTGAAGGAGTCTCGAGTTCATCTATTTGAGCATGAACTAAAATAACAGCGGTGAGGAAAATCATTTATTTTGGAAGACGCCGCCAAACAGATAACAATAACCAGCAAGCGGGTCTGTGATTCATTAATTCTGAATGTTTTATCCAAACAGTTACTAAGAATTCTTTTGAACACCTGCGGGATATGGACAGAAGGGAAGCATGGGACTCTTTGAACTGCGAGCCTAAATGATTCATCTAATGACCCTTAATAAGCTGAGAAGACGGGAGGATGTTAGCCTTCCCGGGGCAACCCTCTTGCACACACAGACACACACAGAGGGGGGCAGGGCTAGACGGGAAAAACAGAGTGGCCATTTCTAGATTCTCATCCAAACCACACGTGTAGAAAAGCCTGTAGAGCGAGGTGAGAATTTACCAGGGACTCGGGGCAAAACTAACTTTAGTGTTTATAAAATCCAGAATTTAACGGTCAAGACTTTGTACTGTCACCGTCGTTACGTAATATCACTAGAGAGTTGGTTGTGCAAAAGATAAAGACACGCTTAGAAACACACGTGTGAAATTTCAGCGCGTGCATCCCGACTACAATTGGGGATTTCCTCTCCGAGTGAAGGGGGGCGGGAGTTGTGTTCAAGGTCTTATCGAGCCAAGAATTCAAGGACCCCCGCCCCTCAGCAGTTCAGCCCACGCTGGGCCAGAGGACAAGATACTGAGCTACCGAATAGCTGCAGGGCTGATGTCACTGCTGGACAGCTGACAAGGGAAACCCTCCCTCAGATTAACCCCATCTGTATCCGACGAGAAGGCAACGAGAGAATCACGCCAACGTGACTGTTAACAATTACATCATGGTTTGGAGAGCTGGTCCTAAAGCCGGCGTGGGTGTTTTGTCATTCGAGATGTGATAACTGGAGGGAAAACAGACTGGACTTGTATTCCCGGATAGGGATGCACCAATCCGATACAGATACCTGGGCTTTGAGTATCGGCCGACGCCGAGTACTGAACCAATACCATCGTTAAATTGATAAGCAGTTTGTCTCTCTGTCTGCCTCAGAGACTGAGAGCATCTTGTTAAAAGTCAGGCTTGACTTAAACATTGTTTTCCAAACTTTGTAAAACTAAATGTAGGAAATTAATTAATAAACATTACTGGAATGTTATTCATCATTAAATCCAACACCAAAAGCTTGGTAAAAAAATTAATCTTCTAAACATGCATAAAAACTGAAATGAACAGCTTTTTGAGACAGTATTGCCCAATATCTGATTTGACATAACTTGGGGAGTAAACTGCTGATCTCGGGGACGAACGACTTTATGAGCGAGCTCATACGTGACACAAGGACCCGACTGGTGACCTCGCATCAGAGCCGCCGCTCGCAGACAGCTCAGAGAGAGCGAGCTGGTCCGTTTCTGGCCTCCGCTGAGCGGCGGAGAATAACCAGAGCCCCCGTCGAACATGCTCCTGGAACCAAAACACATTTTGGCTGCTTGCGGAGGCAGAGCGACTCTTTTCCTACTTAATTCAGGAAACAAGTGCCGCCTCCTGCGGATTCGAGAGCAAAGCGCAGTTCGACGAGTCGCCTCGTGACCGCCGACCCGAGCCGCCCATCAGCTCCGTCTCCATTAATTTTTTGCGACGGCCGGCGACATTCCCCTGGCGTCGCGTCACTTAAAAAGAAAGCCCTCGTTCATCAGATTGAGAGTCAGCGAGTCGGGCTAAATTTGTTCCCACTTAAGATAACCATTTACCAAGATGACCTCCCTTCCCTCCCCCTTCTCATCTACATCCTAATGTCAACTGAACCGGCGGGGGGATGTGTTAGTAACACACAGACAAATACCATTCCTTCTCTTCCTGAATTCAACCAGACCCTCACCACCAACAAGTGCTGCATGAAGCGACTCATGTAACAAAACTACATTATGCTGCGGGTAACTCTCCACAAACTCCATTGTTGTTGACAATTGCACAGGAGCAGGCTTTCAACGGCCTCATTGTAACCGTTGCTGGAATGTGGAATGCAACAATGTCACCCGCTGGAGAGTGAGTCACCTCTAAACACTCGGAGTGCTGTGTGTGTGTTCATATAGGTGTTGGTCTGACACGGCACCGACAACATTATTCACGCCATACTTCCCCGTTACAATAAAACGGTATCTGGGAGGGAACGCTAGACAGATAATGACAATACTTGGAAGAGAAGTCGCCGTTTTTTGGTATTACACCGGGACAGAAATCACAGATTTTAGGTGATTTTGGCTCGGACTCTCTCTACAATCACAAGACAGCCATCAAACAAGTTGGCAAATAAATAAACTGTAATAACTCACTCATGCTTGAAATGATCAGCTAAAATAAATTGTATTTGAACTATAATGTGGGCAATATTTAACTAATCCTACAAACTTGAATGGGACGCTTAGACACAAGGAATAAGGAGCGGATGTAAAAGAGCACAACAGTGATATAATTGTACAGAAGTGATGTATATAGAGCACTAACTCATGTCAACTGTCCTTACTACTTGGTCAATGTTGACTTAATCCTCTGGGGCCACTTTGCTGTCATGTTTCTGTTGTTACCTAGAAGTTCGTCGGGGTCTTTGACCACAATGTGGGCGTTGAGCTCCTGCAGGTCCTGGTGAAGCTCCTCAACCTTCTTGTTAGATTTTTTCAGCATGTTGTCCACATACGCCAGACTCTTCTTGTCTGTGGTGACCTGAGAGGAGAGGAGAGTTCAGAAAAGTTGACAGTTCATCAAATAGAAAAGATTTTAAAGGGAACCTTTTTTAAAAATGTCAGTTTACGAGTAAAGGGAGTACTTTCAGCCGGTGAAAACAGTTGTAAAATGCATTTGATGTCGAACTTTGATCTGCGATCCCGTCTACGTTACCCAACTTTTATGGAAGTGAATGTAAAAAAAAGTAGTTCAGCTTTGAGAGAAAAACTCTCCGCAACATATTCAGAGATTTTTACCTTTCGGAGGTTCTCGGCACCTTCTTTGATCTTCAGCTCTTTGCGGATCTCGCGTCGGATCTGCTCCTTGATCTCATCCAGCTTCTGTTGAACCATGGTGTCTGACAGGTCCAGGTTGTGTCCCAGACCCAGTCGCTCCGCCACCAGCTGGCCCCTGGCATCCCCCTAAAAGGAGGACAGCAGAGGAGGAGGAGGAGGAGAAAAAAAGAAAAAAGACGAGATGAGAAGATAACGTGGAATGTATTTAAGAAGAGGTCAGCAAAGGGAGGAAGAGGCAAACGGGATAATAGAGAAAAAGGAGGAGAGGACATGCAGAGGTCAGAGGACTGGCAATATTTGAGCAGCAACTGACAAACAGGACTCATCAATATAAACAGAAAGCAGCACCAACAATATTATAACAGACAATATTTCAAAACAGCTGAGGCTATTGACCCATAAAAAAAAATGCATTTCCGTTTTTTTAACGAGTGCCAGCTCATGACAGCAGTAAGGAAACGATAAAAACAGACTCATCCCGCAGTGACGGAGTCTCTCATAATAACCACCAACATCAGTTGATCAGTGATAACGTCCAACTTACAGGTTCTACACCGAAATAAACAAAGCTAGAACGACTTAAAATGCACCGCAGATGGGTTCTGTTCCAACACGAGGCTCAGAGATTCGACACCAGCAGCCAAAGCAGAGTTTTGAGAGGTCGCCCCAGTGTGGCGGTGTGTTTTGAACTTGAGCTAACCTCTGGACACGGCGCTTCACTGCTGCCGTCAGTCACCATTTACTTGCATCCTTAAAGCCTTCACCTTAACTAAAGAGGGATTAGAGGTCACTTCCTGAATGGCTGCAGCTTTAAAGTTCATCATGAATACAGTAGTGCACCAGTTATCAGTCATCTGTTATTTCTCTGTTATCTGTCAGTCATGACAGCATAAACCAAATTATGAACCAAAATGTAAAGCCTGCCCCCACTGTGGTGCTACCAACTGCACAATTAGTTATTATATGCATAAACATTGTTATTCAACATCCGTCACGGAGAACAACTTTGATGTTTTGGAAAAAGCATCAATGTAAACTCAAACCGACTTGTCCAGACAACAAAAACGATGAAAAGAGGATCCAGAACTCAGTGGAACTTTACTGTAAAAACAAACATTTCACAGTTCAATTGAAATGTTTAGACATAATGCAACTAGCCTCAAGTCAGTGGGCTGCTGCTAAAAGTACAATTGCCTGACGTAAGGATGGTAAAAAGACGGCTCAAGTCTACAAGGCATGACATCTTTCTGCCTCACCTGAACGTCGTCCGTTTCAGCGAACTCCATCTCCAGATCAGTCGAACCGACCCTTCCTCGCATTTTCTGCTGACCAGCGCCAACTATCATTACATGTGCTCTACTGAAGTTCTGTTGGGTGAAATGATATGCTCCTCCACAGAGGTTCGGCTACACAATAGCTGGCAGAGGCTCAGTCCAAAGCCACACACTCATTTACTCAAACAGTACCCGATTTCCTACAGCTCACTCATTCTGCTCTCTCTTTCTCACACAGATCGTTGACATCAACAGGGAAGATAAACCGTCTGAGCGATGACGGTCAAATCCCTCTTAGCTTCTAACTCTGTGAGGTCAGAGCAGCCCAGAATGGGACCTAATCTCACTCCAGGGAGAGGACTGTGTCTAAAATTAACCCACGTTAAAAACACAACACTGGCTGTCCATTGTGTCCTCCCCCCGTGGAAAGCGACTTGTGTAGAGGAGGAGGAGCAGGAGGAGACGCTGTGAAACAACGTGTAGAAACAACACCCCCACGACTGAAAGGAAGGTTCAAAGCAGTCAGGAGTGGTGTTCAAGTCTGAGTTTAGATGATGGAGTTTTATCGATTAAGAAAAGCATGCTTCTTTTTCATTGTTTAAAACAGAAGAGCTCGTAGGAATCAACCTTGCAAAGTTGCCACTAAAAAGGCACAAAGCAGTAAAGCGCCATATAAACTGTTATCCTTACTACCGGTTCAATGAAAATGCAAGGTTTCCCAAAATGTTGTATTTCAGAGGCGGCCATCTCACCTCAAACAAAGACCAGAACCACCTTCACTCCAGGAGAAGAGGCCATATTTCACATCATTTAGGCCGTCATCTACTGACTCAATTGATCATCATCAAGCAAGTTGCGTCATCGGTGTGCCTCGGCTAAATGCTCCTCAACTGAAGATTTCATATAGGTACAAATCATGACAAGTAAAATATGGGACTTCCATGGGCCCTTGTGAAACCCCCACTCTCCTATAGGTGCTCACTTGAGAGGAAACTATATTGCACATATCCTGGACTGAGGCTGCTTGATGACTCACAGGTAAAATGGAGGTCACAACTCCTGGAAGTGGAAGAACAGTGTGTGTGGGGGTGTGGGAGGGGGGGGAGAGCAGCTCTCTTCTTCACTGCCCTGCTAAACTTGTTTGCACTGTAGCCGTGTTTGCCCAATGCGGTATGAGGACAGCATGAGGACACCCTAAAGGGCCTATTTTACTGTGAAACAATGCAAGGAAATCCATGAAAGGCCGATCAGATAAGGTGGAAATAAATCAGCTAGCGGACCCGCAGGGTCTGCATTTTAATTTGAGATCAAAGAAAGAAACTACAGCAAAAGAAGGAGAGCAGGAGCTTATTTGCAGGATTGGTTTCACCTCTTGTTTCTTTGTGACTGCAATACTTCCCCGAGTTGCTCATTTACCTGTGTGGCCCTTATCATTTCATAATGCGTTGCCTTGTCAAGAGGAACGCCGCCACACCAAGAACTCCAGACTTATGAGGTTCAAAGACGAGTGAAGCAGGAATTGTAAGCAAATGTTTCCAGTCATAGCACAATGCACACACTTTGTGATGGATTGAGGGAACTTGTTCTTGTCAGTGTGGCTCTGCTTGCTGCTCTGTGGATTGTTTAAGGCGTACAACAAATGAAAGTCTAAATGCTGTGTTTTATAGTTTATATGTTGTTCTTTTTCAAACTTAACTGTTTTGCACTTTATTATTATTATTATTATTATTATTATTCACTTTGTCGAACAGAAGAGAAACGTACTTTCAATCTTCTGTGTGTTTGCACAAATGTAAAATTTACAATAAAGCTGACTTTGATTATTACAAAAATTAAAAAGGAGGTGCTTCGTATTTTTTTATTTTGTTGACTAAAATCAAGATATTCATCTTCACAAAATAAAAACAATAAGCTCCAGCTATGAACTGCATTATACAATAATGAAACTGGTTGGAAAGCTCTTTTAGTGCCTCAGACATAAAAGGAAACTGAGGTAAAAGCAAACATTAGGTCTGAGCCTCAAATGTAAGCAGGTTAACTTGCACTTTAAGCCTGAAAGCCTCAAGTCCAACAACAAGAGCTCCATTCAGACAATAGGACAATGGAAAAAGTTGAGGCCACTATCCAGGCTCATGCTTAAAAAGCCAAGCCGTCGCCATTACTGCATGAGGCCTACCTCAGACCTACAACCTGACACCCGGCTGTCTGACCCCACAGCTGGCTGCAGAGTACTGGCCACAGCCTGGTGCTCTGCTGCCACCAGAAATAGCAACACGGGCTAATAAACACGGATCCTACAAATGCTGCCTTCACACAAGCCTTAGACATATCCCATGTCAAGTCAAACTTCAGGTAACCAAATGTATTATTTACATTTGAAAACATTCCGGCCTCACAAAGTTGTTGATGCATGCAATGAGGGAGACTACTTCTGTAAACATGTTCCCCTCAAATACATTTGATTTACAATTGTGTTTCAGTCCAGAAAAGCACAAGTTATCAAATATCATTATTGGACCATAACAATTATTGCATTTGGGCTTTAAATATTTTTGGATAGCCGTTTTTCCTTTGGGTCTTTTGCAGTCCACTCGGTGAGATTGAAATGTTTTGAAATGTGATTTGTCAGTGCGTATGTGAAGCTGCTATTTTAACAGAGCTAACCATACACTCACCTTCTATTTCTGTTGTGCAGTTTTAAGATCAGCTTCGCTTTAGCAACACACCTGTTCCTATTGCAGCTTGTTATCGGTGCACTAGACACTGAAACAGGAAGAGCTCTCATTCAAACCAAGCTTCCAGTTTCTTTTACCAATGACTGGTGATTTATTCTATTATGGTTCAACTGTGTTCAGAGGACTTTTGTAATTTTTTTTTCTCTACGCTTTCTACAAACTAAAAGCCTGAAAGACCAGAAAGTATATGGAGTGTTCCACTCATACATTCGACTAACAAATCAAGCCTTTGTGGCAGGTGACCACACACTTTTGATTCATCAACTCTGAATCATAATGTGTTTGCAATATGATCAATCATTATCAGCCAGCTGTGATGGTAAAATAGCATGCACTACTTTACATCACCTAGTCTGGCTTAGTTTTAAACTGTCCTAGTAGTATGATTGGATCCCAAATAAAAAACATGTTTATCCATGTCTGCCTACAGCAGTTCTGACATCAGCTTATGGTTTTTAGACTGACCATTTAAATTCAATACAGCCACCGTATTAAAATATTGTTCATGACTAAAATAAATAAAGTATCCTGAGCCGTATTATTATTTAATGGTCCAGTGAATGCATCACTTACATGACAACAGGGTAGGTCATCCCCACCTGTTGCCTCAATGTACAACAGCAGCGAGGATCAAATGAATACAAAACACTTGGATTTACGCCTCACACAAGTCTTAGCTCCTTTATCTGCTGTCACCACTCTCCCGCCCTGTGCAGATGAATAATAGCGTGTGACTTATCATACTGGTCTTAGCTTTGACGTGAATACAGTTTGGGCACTGTAATGCTGAAGCTAAGGCGAGACTGCACTCCAAGAGGGATTAGATACAAGGTGTGGATGACTTGTAGGTCTTTGGATGTTTTTTTTCAGAAAGACTCATTTTAGGTCTGACGTCACTCAAGTGAAACCACATTAATCAGTGAGTCATGACTGTTCATGGAGAAGAATGAAACATGACTGTAATGCCTGTGTGCACTTGGTCCTTATTTTAAATACCAACATGAGCACTTGCAAGTTAGAATAGACATTTTATGACTTATTTTACATTATAGTAAGGTCATCCGGTCTATAACGTGTTCGATAACTTAAAGTCAAAGTAAACCAGCTCTTTATTAAAAAGAAACCTGAACAATTTGAACTGTGTTCCCAAAGCGCGTGCACATAATAAAAAAGAAAAGTGTGACGTTATCGGTATCTTACGGCAACACACGGAGGACACTGTTTATTTTCCCAAAGTAACGCAGGTTAACTCAACGGTAGCTTTAAGTTAACGTTCAACAACCATGATTTGACTTCATCGACAGCAACACTAACGTTTACACGTTTTTTTCCACAACGGCCGTGCCACGAATTAACACAGCACAAAACCACCGGTTTAAAACTTGGATATTTCAGGATAAATAACTTTGGATAATTGTTTTCCAGGCCTCAATCCATCGATAATTCCCAGACAACTCTTTGGGATCTGACGTTAGCACAGGCCCAACACACACATACAACACCACCGACTCCCAGCGACCCGACTTTGACACAATAATACTGTTTACGAAGTTGTGCTTCAATCTCTGGAGCGAGTTTGCGCACTTTTCGCAACAGTTGTCAACTTTTCCTACCTGCACGGAATCGGCGGCCATCTTGGTTTTCGCCTTTGAATCAAATCCTACGGGGAGAGAGGAGGGGAGGTGGAACTCCAAAAACAAGCCTTGTTTTAAGTTTCCCTCTCTGGCGACCAAAAAAAGGAGATTATTTTGACCAAATCATCGGTCATCTCGGGCCCATGGGGCTTTCCATGTCGTCTTCGCACTTCATTGACGCCGCCACGCCGTCCTGGAGGGTGGACTGGTGTTCATAAATAATAATAAAAAAAAAAAAGCTGAAGCATAAATCTGTCCCAGAGCAGTTGGAGAAAGAGGCGGTGGTTAGAGTGGAAGCGTCCGCCCAGAGGAGCTGGAGTGCCGCTGCCCGCAGCCCGGACAGTTGGCTCACACGTGATCCAAAACTTCATTGAGTCTGGTCCCCTCACTTCATGCTCATAACCTGAAATCATCCTGGGGTCAAATAGGGGGGAAAAAAAACATGTAATGTACGTCAGGGTGATTCACATGTTGGATAAAATATAGTAAAATTAATGTGTAGACAAATTAAATCCTTCATTTACGATAGACAATCCTAACTTCATAGATATATGATTTCAGACGAGGTCGGCCTATTGAGAATATCACTGAAAAATGCTTAATTATTAGTAAAAGTGACATCATTTTACGCAGGTAGATGTGCAAAGGTATTACTACTGAGGTAAATTTAAGAACAGTAGCAAAAGTAAAAGTACCTCATGCAGAATGGCTACAGCATTATAATTCACATCTTGACATAGTCTCTCAATTTGAGTACATAAAAGTACTTCAAAATACAATAAATATTGTAGTTCTATTGTAATTTTTTAAAGCATTAACATGTATACAGTATCATGTAAAGGTGGATATAACTTCAAACGTGAACTGTCTATTTATAGAAAGGCATCATATATCTCTCTCAAAGTAACAACTAATTATACCAGGTATCTACAAATGGGTAAAAAGTGTAATATTTTCCTCTGAAGTAGAAGTATAAAGTGGCATAAAACAGAACTGCTGTGCTCAAATAAAGTTTTGGTGACTCAAAATTGTAGTAGAACATTTTGCGTGAATAAGCTGCCGAAGACTGCACCCGTTTAATATTGATAATTCAAATCTAAAGGATCATGTAGATGATGTATAAACTTGCTCACAACTAGCTGCAGTGCAAACAAAAGGTCATATTAAATACTGTGGGAACCACAGTTTACTTTTGAGTTGCCAAGCCAGATGGATAAGGAGGAGCAACTATGAAGAAACCACAGGACAAACGCTGAGCTGTTCTCCACTGGGGCCCGTGCATGACATGTCACACCTAAGGAAGAAGACTTACTGCTGCATTACACAACCCTCAGGGACACAGTCATCACAACCCATATGTCTCAGAGACTGGGCCCTCTCTTTGCTTATGTGATGCTGTCTCAAATATTTATTGGTGGGGGACAACAATGCTGGCTCCTCACACATTAACTGGGCATTGCCCACTGAATAAAAATGGCAGAGGCCTTGTTGGCTAGACTGATGAATGATGTGCTACGGTTAAAATCCCTCCACATTGACGCCGTGCAGAGGCTGACTGAGGACAGGTGCTTCAGACAGGACGCGATGGTCTTGTCTTTCATGTATGGATCAATATGGCTCCGTCAGCAATAGCCACACATACACTTACAATGGGCACACTGTGAGGGAGGAAATAATGATAAGATATGGTGTGAAGCTGTTTCTGTGCCTTTGGGTTAATTAATACCTGCCTTTATCAGAGAGATACATGTCTGTGTTGTTCAGCCTTTCTCCAGCTGTTACTCCACTCTGTTTTTAGTAGAATGAGCACAATATCTGTGGGTTATTATACACACATGGCACTGATTAATGAGATGCTGACTAAGCTCTATTGGGCATGCAGGTGTTGTCCACAAGGTTGTATCAGTTCTTGCCACCGCAATATACAGTATATTGTAACAATATACTGTATACTGTGGTGATATAGCTGAGCTCATAGACATACCAGCTGTGGACATTTGTTGTCTTTTGCTCTCTCACTTTGTTTTTTGGAGGCTCTCCACTGTTTGCTATGAAATCAAAGCTAAACTGACAGAGATATTCTCAAATGTATCAATTTCAAGACATAAAAATTAGTCTTTGGATGCTATGTTCATATATTAGTTTCAGAAGTTGAACACAATTCTCCCACTTCACTGAAAAGACCTTTGTCAGTGTTCCCTCTTGTGTAAGTTGTATTTTGGACCATGACTGGCTTTAAGTTGCGACAATGTCACAAAATCATTAGTAGCCTACACGTGTCGAACCCCCCTCCAGCAGATTAAAGTGAAAACAGCTTTCTGGTCTCAAACTTTGCACACATGTCGCCCTGCAGGTCAAACATACATGTGAGTGTTGGACCACACTGCCAAAAACATGTGGATCGGTTGAATTTGACTCAACCTAAAAGCCTGATATCCTTACTCAAATATGATCGTAGTGTTTGTTATACTGTAAAAAAATTAATCTCCAAACTAATTTGAATTCTTTAAAGAAGATGTGGTGTTTGCAGAAGGTGGATGTTTTACACATCCAAACATTTGAAACTACAGATCATAAACGGCAGTGTCAGCCACATCAATAATCTCAAAAAGACTAAAAAAGGTAACAAATAACACCTGGGACAAGGTTGTTTTTTTTAAGATACATTTCTCTACAGCCGCCACCTCTGAGGTGTTCCTGTTGTAACCTCTCTAAAGGCCTCACAGGGGTTAAAGCTGCGTCCTGCTTGTTTACAAGGGGGCACCCGCCATGTTTATCTGGGTCAGAGAGCCAAAACTAGGAAGCTGCAACTGTGAAACGATCTGAGATTAATAAGGATGAGTCCAATAGTTGATGACTGTACAGGGATTATCTGAGAGCAGGGGTGAGTAACACAGAGTGGCGGCACTGGGTCATATAAACACTTTCTCCAGTGACTCATCTCACTTCATGTTGCAATGATCTTATATTTCAGTGCTCTCACTTTATTTTATTTTTCAGCTGCAAGTATAGTGACTTCCACAAGAAGAGAAACATGTACATACATTCAGGTTGGCGAGACAACCTTTTGCGTTTTTATATGAAATTGTTTTAAAGTATAATTAAGTTTGATGTTCCCAACATCTGAAATCACCATATCAAATACTGACAAAAGACTGGAGGAGATGGAAAGGATGTTAGGATGGATCAACACACAGCCAGTCGGAGCAAAGCTGGCAGCTCTTTATCTCCCTCTGCAGGATACCAGCCCCGAAATAATCCATCAGACGTTAGCTTTATCTGTCTTTACCACTCCCTGCTCTGTTGTACTGGATGATGATGGTGCACCAACATTTACACTAAATCAAAGAACACACATGTATCTCTGGTACTTTAAAAAAAAGAAAAAATGTTTACGTGTATTTCATTTGGCAATAAAAAGATTAAAAAAACAGTTGTTTTTATGTTCCAGCTGACAAAACTGCAACAAAAGGAGAGCCGGCGTAGAGAAGGCACACAAAAACTCAGTGGCAAATTACAGTTTGTCCTCAGATAAACACGAGTACCTAGTCATATCTAAACAGTTGTGATGCGGTTGTATATCCAGGAGAACATATCTGTGCAGCTCTTTCAGGTGAATTAGTTGAGGGAACAACATTATGTCACTTTAAACATTTCCAAATTTTAGTAAGCAATTTAGAAAGGATAAGAACTGTCATCAGCCGATAGCCTTTAAAACCCCAATAATCCCAACCTTCAAGAATCGAGATGACAACTACACAAGCAAATTAGCAAAAATATTTCCAGAGCAAAAAAAAACAGCAAAGATTTAATGAAAAAGTTCCAAGTTTTTGGGGAAGTTCACATAGTTGCTTCCTTGCCAATTCGTTGGAAAGATTGACAGCACGCTGTCGGCTATTTAACGCTTACATCTTGTGGGTAGAATGTGAACCAAAACGTATGCGATGAAACAACAATTTTGCAGTGTTATGGGATGTTTAGGGGAAGTGACAGTCTCACTGTTTACAGTCTTTATGCTAAGCTATGCTAACCTGCTGATGGCTGTGGCCTTTTGTCTCAGGTAAATGACAGCAGAGTGGTAACAATCTCCCAGTATAACTCTTGATAAGAAATAAGATGAACGCATTTCTCAAAAATGTCGGCATAATACAGATCTGGTTCTACAACGAAAATAAAAAATGTAAGAAATGAAATGGAGACTAAAAAGTGAAATGCGTTTGAATGAAATGTACAAACTGTATAAATGGGTTAATCTTTCATTCTGCATGTGAATGAATCAGACTGGAAAAAAAGTATTAAATATTTACAGCAGCAGCATCTTCACTATAGTCTTCTACACATTTTAATACCATCATGTCTTCCTTCATTACGGAGGAATAGCCGCTGGGCAAAAGCTGCGCAATTACATCCAACAAAACACATCAAGTACAGTATAAAACATACGCACTTGTCCCAGTAAGTAGTCCAGGGTCACAGGATTTTTATTTCATAAAAACCTCAAAAGCTCTCATTCAAGTCCAATAATACAGCACAGTAGTCAGTTTCGTACACTTAAAGCCTCTTTAAGTTAGTAGCGGTGGTGGCGAGGCATGGAGGAGTTGCGTCACCATGGACCACGTCACCGTAGGAAAGAGTTCAAACACAACCAAACACAACCAAAAACGTACAGAGCCAATGGAAATGTTTTTGTCTGGATCGGAGAACAGAGAAGCCAATTAGGAGACGAGGACTGACCAGTCGCTGGACAGGTCATCTCCGGACACGTGCCGACAGAGGTTCTCTGGCCCGACGACCTTTGACATAGAAGTGAAGTGAAATGGAGGCCCGGGGAGAGGGCATGGGGGGGGTTGGGTAGGAGGGGGGCCTGCTGGGAACACAACCTGCCAAGGAACACAAGCTCCTTGTCCAGTTGGCTGGCACAGACGTGTGTGTAAGGCAGCTGTCACCAGAGGCAGGTTGTTCTGCAGCTCCGCGTTATGTTCTCAACCACAAGTACAAAACCAGCCACACAGTCGCCTGCCGTCTCACTTTCCTTCTCCTTTTCCCATCTCAAACCGCACTCGGAGCCCGTACCAGGTGTCCTCTACGGACATTGCGCCTCTTTAGTTTTTGGGGTAGATTTTCTCATAGAAGAAGTTTTGTGCCAGCAGGTAGAGCTCCCCGTCCTTTTCTCTGACGGCGTGTGCCCGGACAAACTGGAACTGCTCCAGCGCAAACTCGTAGAATTCGTTCTCCATCTTCCAGATGGCCGACTGCTGCAGCTTGGCGATCGACTCCTTCGTGGGCGGCTTCTTCTCGCTGGTCTTTCTCAGGTGGGATTTCTTCCCTGTGATGGGAAGAGGAGGATCGAAGAGGTCTCAGTGATTCAGCCATAACATATCATGGTCCGTCATGTTAAATGGTACTACAATGCAGTTTTTTTTAGAAGTATTTTTTCTTTGGTTCAAGGATTTAAAATAGTTTCTTAATACTGGATTTAAAAAACAACAACATGGATACTACTGATAATAAGACTATCAGCATAACTGAACTTACTAAATCAACCTAATAGCTTCAGTATCAACAACATGTGCCTGTCATTGTTATTAGCCCACAAAAAGAGTCTTTTATGCTCATAACTGACATTATAGTCATTTTAAACAGTATTTCAGGTTTAATGTCATATCCATGTATATCTTCCATTGCAACTCCTACTAACTCATGCCACTAATTAAGTTGGACTTTGGTATCTTTGTGTGTCTCCCACTAACTAGTTAAATTTAACTGGCGGTTAGCGCTGATAACGCAGTCCCGACCTTTGACCTCTGGCCGCCCTCAGCCTCAGCCGTGTTGAGAGCTGTGTGTGTGTGGAGGCAATCCCGGAAAACACAAACTGAATCAAAGATATGGTCTAAATTCTGAAAATGTTTTAATGGTATAAGTTCATTTAAATACTAATAAAACATTTAACTATTAAATCCTGCATAGTAAAAGTGCAGCGAGAAAGATATACTTAATATTTGTTCGAGGTTCAGCTAAATCTAATTGATGCTGGAGAGTTTCATGAAAAATGATACACAGAAAATATGCAACTCAACTGTCTACTTCTTACTAAGTGCTTTGGGAGTATTTTGTTTGATATTTCAGGGTAGAATGAGTAAGACTAGTAACACAATTCAATCATTTTCATAATAAAGCTTTAGCTGTCTCAGGTCCCAAAGGCCCAAACGCTGAGTCAACGTTCTCACCCGTTGCTCGGCCTGTGTTGTTGCCGTTCTGAACAGGTTTAAATCCGGCGCTGCGCTAGCACCTGATTAACTTAAGTTCTTGGGTGTATCTGCTGCTAAAAATGATGAACATACTTGAGCCATAGTACATTTATATCAATGTCAGATGTAATTCTTCTGTGCTCTCCATTATTCATTCTGGCTGCACTCATAACTAATCTGTAACTACATCAGCGAAGCGGCATGAGTGCATATTGATCACAATTCAATTCTCAGAGGAGCAATTCAGAATGCTAATATGCAACCACAGCACACAAGACACTTTGAGCATTGAAATGTGAGGGAGCCATTTAGGCGCTTTTCAGTATATTATACAATTGGTGAGGGGAGAAGCAAATGGTTTCTAACTATTCAGCAGATGTTGGCACCTGTTTTGTACAGCTCCGTGGCTCCTTTGAAGAAGCGAGGCAGCGCGGCCTCCAGCATCATGACAAAGTCCTCCAGCTCTTCCGTTAATCCAACCAGCATGTATTCATTCACCAGGTTGTATTTGGCCTGCTCCAGAGCCCACTGGCTGCCCACGTTCCTGCACAGATTAAATGCATTGGATGTGGTTAGTTTTCTTCGTATTGTGCTGAAACAGTGGGCAGTTCTGCTGCGTGTGTAATGATCGTCAACATTCGCAAATGACAGAAAATGGAGGGAAATTGTGAAGGAGGGGAGTAAGCTGAAAGGGACAAAAGACAGTGACAGGAAAATGTCCAGAGAGGTTTGGGACAACAGAGAGAACGGAGAGAAGCAGGAAGGATGGAGAAAAGTGGTCAGGAAATGAAATAATAAGGAAGGAAGTAGATGGTTTAAGTATCTTTTTGGCAAAGCCTCGTTAAACACAGTATTAGAAGACTGGCAGCAACTTCAGCTTTTTGTCTTCAGTATTTATGTAATGTTTCCAATACGCTCTCCGCTGCTTTAATATGCTGCGAGTGCCCCACATTGCATTTAATCATGGCAAAATCCTGGCAACGGCGGCTCGTCTTTGCGACACTATTTCAGCTTTTCAGTGCGAAAGAGGCTTTACGCACTCAGACCTACAGTGAGTTACCTGCTTCAGGAGATGGTTAAAAGATTGAGGGCAGAGTCGAGGAGAGATTAAACGAAGGAAAGGGAGGGCGGAGAAGAAGAGATTGATACAGATCATCATGTCGAGATAACAAATCAGGGCTGAGATAGCTTTCAGAGACCTTGAGAAGATGAGTGATAGGAAGGGACTGTGAGGCTTAATGTTGTGCATTTTGAAACAAAACCGATACAGCGTCTCTTCTGAACTATCTGGACCGCCTCAGGTGGGAAAAAAGACAAGATTGCCATTATTCTATGTTTGTTTTAGTCATTTCCAACAAATCCCACTCGAAAAGACCAAAACCAACAAGGAGTCTGTCTCGCTGTCACCTTTTTGTGGCACATAAACCCTCAGACAATATTTCAAACTTAAGACTTTAACCTAAAAAGAAAAACCTCACAGGAATAAAGTTTCTCCTTAAAAGTAAAAGTACAAAAAGACTAAATCCTTTTTAGGCTAAAACAGCTGGCCACTGTTAACATAAAGGAAACAGAAGTAAACAATATTTGTTGTGGATTTAAACCATTAAAAGACATTTGGTGCTCTGAATGTGTGGATTAAACTTCACGATGTGTTTATAGTTTTTGGACAATAAGCCCCAGTGGATTAGATACACACAACAACACCCGTTAATAAGATGAATTCATTGTTGATTTCATTTTTTTTTACATATATTTGTTGACAATAAGAAAAATATAGATTACGACCAGCCTTATGAGCAAATAATCAAGTTTTGTTTTATAATTAAAACATATCAGATTATAATTTGGAGTGTTGTGTGTGTGTGAGATGTTTAAACACTTACCAGCATTCAGAGTAGTGACCACAGAAAAAGGGGATCTGGAGCCAGAGCTTCTCAGGAGCACAGTCTGAGCCGCCGGCTGATACACATTCATCGAACGTCTACAACACAAACACGTTGCGTAAGCATCTTTGGAGGAAACACAATAATTTGATTTCTTTTTTGAAATAGTCGTTATGAAGAGGAGGACTGCAATAACAAATGTGTCTCCATCTAACAACAGCATGAGGCAATCCATGCATTTCAACCTTCTTGTCTCCTTGTTTCCTGCGTCTCAAACCGGGCCGGTAGTCGTCTCCGAAGCGCAGGAAGTAATAATAGGACACCAGCCTTTCGATGGGGTCCCGGATCACGTTGATGTAGATGGGCTTCCTCTTCACTCCAAACCTGACAGAAAGGACAGCGACTGGGTTGAGGCACTCAAAATGTGGATTCAAAAAAGACAGACAGAGATCCATAACGGGCTTCTCTTTGCGGTCCAAACATGCTGGAGGTCAGAGGATCAGCAGTGTGCTCCATTCGGATTACTACACTGCACTGCAGGGGTGTCAAACATACGGCCCGCGGGCCGGATCCGGGCTGCCAGGGGTCCAGTCCAACAGAAGAAAAAAAAAATATATATATATATTTTTTAGCTCAAAATTAGCAGATCTGGGATTCATCTGCTTTAAGACGGACATGCAAACCATTGATCCACAGTCGCAATTGATGTGAGCACTGATATTATTGTGTTGGAAGTCGTTAAAAATGGATCACGTCATGAAAGTGGCGTCATAAACGCGTCACAAAGCGAGAGACTCTGCAGAGGAGGAGAGCCCAGGCAGATACAAAGTGAGCTCATGTCTAAATTTTTGGTCTTTATGTTTCTAGTTAATTGTTAAAAGACCTTAAAATAGGGTTTATCATCCAAAAACCTTCACCAATGATTTAAACATGGAGAAATATTGTTGTTATGTCCGCGTTATTATGCTGTGATTTTACTGGTCCGGCCCACTTGAGATCAAAATGGGCAACATGTGGCCGTATTCACTGAAATGAGTTTGACGCCACTGCTCCACTGTGTGAGTGCAAAGCTGTTAATGACCACAAGGTGGAGTCACCTGCACAAAGCAGCGGGAATACAACCGTTTTTTTTTTTAACTTTAACTTTTTTTTTTTTTTACAATTTTACCATCATAATGCAAGACAGTGTATTTACTTGGTGAAGTCCAGGAAGGAGACGTGACCGTGGTAGAAAGCCGGCTTCATTTCCCTCCACTCCGTCACATTCTTTACAAACCGCACCTGAACCAAATTATGATCGTTAATACAGTTGTTTGTGTGTGTGTGTGTGTGACAATACTATAGAAATACCAATAAACCAGGTCGCTCCATTACAAATGAAAGAGTGAATTCATGTCAGAGACGCCTCTGACCTGGTCCTGTATGGACATGACCGGGTTGTTCTTCGTGGTGTTGATGTGCAGGACATGGTAGCGGTTCTTCCCGCACAGGTCGTAGGCGATGTTGGTGAAGGAGGTGCTGGCCGTCTTGGGCACGCGATTGTAGATGATGACGATGTCGTCTTCGCCCTCGGACGGCGGCGCGGCCGGCGAGTCCCGTTCCCGCAGGCCGTCCTGCGTGTGCCGCTGCTCGATCTCTCGCACCTCGTGTCTGGCGATGGCTCGTTCTGGAAGGGAACGACAGGAAGTTGGACGCAGGTGAGTTTGAACTTCAACACAGCAGAATGAAAAAAAGTAGCGAGCGAAAAAGTCCTTCAGCGAGTTAATCATTACACAACAACAACAACAACAACAACAACCAGACCCAGGTGTGTTGCTATCAAGCTGACCCTGACCTCTGACCTCTCAGAATAACTCAATAAAATAAACATCTCTTTAAAAAAAAGTACCAGAAAGTATTGCATACGAAATGCTGCATAGTCTAGACAGGAGGCAAGAAAAAAATGTTTGAGGAGTTTAAATATGTGCAAGCCAAAAAGTCCCACATGCCCAGACGTTTGTTTACATACGGGCCAATATTTAACAGGTGTTACACTCAAATAGCACTCAGCTGATGCATTTTTTGACATCTCTGCTGCTACATATTGAGAATTAAGTATAAACCTGATCCACTTAACATGAGCTACACCTCCAAGATGTTATTCTGTCCTTGACACAAGTAAAACGGCCGTGTGTGAGCCGTAATTTCACTTTCCATTCAAACGTTGTCTCTCCCGGAGAGCAGATCGCTGAAATCTCCTTTCCTGCTTCACACCAAAGGATAAAAAATAAATAATGTCAAGCAGGAATATTTTCTAATCATTTTTGAGAGCAGCCTATTTCACGCTGCGGTGCCACCGGTCTTGTTCGCTTATCAGATTGCACTTTAATGTCAGTCCACTACCCTAACTTTCATTTTCCCTTATTTAACCGCACGGCAAAGTGTCGGTGTGCTCCTGTTTTAGATCAAATAAATGTACCGTCACATGGCCGAGTACATCTTTGTGCGTTTGAGACAGACTCTAAACAGTGTGTATTGATTTCTCTACCCTAGTTTCCTCTTCCTCTGAGAATAGCGTTGCGTAACGAGGGTACAAGGGTGACGAGCGAGAGGTTAGAGGTTGGTAGTTACACGGTAAGGCTACAGCTATTTGATAGCTAACCGGACATCAATACGCTACAAATGAGGAGGGCGGAGGTATCCCGATCCAAACATTGCATGAAGCGTCAGCGAAAAGCCAGACCTCGGTGCCTCGGCGTGAATAGACTCAACACAAAGAAGCCCAGGCCTTTGTTACGCTCAGGCTTCGCTTCGTCTGAATTCGCCTCAGATTGACTGGTGTTGACAATGTCCCAGAGTGCTCTGCAGGAAGGATGGAGCGAGAAGAAGGGTGTGTGTGTGTGTGTGTGTGTGTGCGTGCGTATGTGTGTGTGTGTGTGTGTAGGGAACGTAGCACAACACTGAAGCACCTAATACCCGTGGGAGCCCTCAATGGAGCCAGCGGGCTCCTAAAGCCCAAAGCTTCTGCCTGGCTGTTGAGACACTGTTGCAGCCCGGTCTCGCCGCCTTTAGAGGCCGGCATCTGGCACCGGCGGCCAATTAAGATGTCAACTGTGATTCCGCCGCCCTCTCCTTCATCTGCAAACATATTTGGGCATGCACACACACACACACACACACACACACAGACACACACAACACAGTCGCTGCCCTCCCTCTCTTACGCCCTCCTGAGCAGCTGTCAATGTTCCACTCATCAAAGCCGGGTCCGGTTACGGACGGAGCCGCGCCGCTCCACGCCGCTGAGGGCCGACGGCGTGGAGACGCGCCAGGTGGCTGCAATGGCCGAAGGCCGTCAGCGCGCAGAGCGACCGTAATGGACACATTCATTCGCGCCTCCTTTCCAAAGCACGCATTAGCCAACAAAAACAGCAATAACAGTTGCTATGCCGGAACTTTATCGCTCGGGCTCGAATGTCCTTTTGGGATTGTTTTTATGACGCTGTGCCAGAGGAAGACAGCGACATTCAAAAAATAGAGTCAGAGTGCAACACGTGACAATGGACGTCGTAAATATGAGGTGTCTTTAGTCGGATGTGTCGCACCAACTGTTTGCTTCAGTCTTCAAAGCAGTGAAAACATACTTTGTGAAAGAGACTCACAAGAACAAGACGTTCATTTATCATGCAAGATTCCTGTGTTTGTGTGTTTGTATCTGTGCTGTTCTCCCCGGGTTTAGTTGGCGATGTTTGCACTTAATGTTGTACACCAAATTGTAATATTTTAATCTAAACAACAGCTGTGCGGATGCTTGTGTTGCCAAACTACTGTCAATTGCATGAAAACAACTCCCATATAGTCTCCGGATGAAGCAGATTAGTTGAGTTTGGGTTTAACTCTTAATAAAGAATGCTTGAATGTTTAGTTTAAAGCTGCTCCAAATCAATATTATTGTCTCTATATACATATGTATCTGTATGTATGTGTATATGTATACATCTCAACATGTTAATGTTCCTCCATCTACGTCCTTGTAGAGCCCCGAGGACAATCTGTTCCTGCAGGTTTAACTTTTGATTGTTTTGCTTATTTTTTTGTGTCATGGGTTTAGTTTTTATAAGAATATTGAGGATTTGAAGAGAAGTTTAAGGGGCTTTAAATGGTACAAAGAAACACAGTACTTCCTCACAGGTGGTTGAGAGATAGCTGAGGGAGGTGAATGGAATTTAGTTTGACATTTTCACTGCTGTGAGCAAAAAATATCAACAGCAATGTGTTTTTTTTTTTTTCAGAGATGGCGTTCCTGCTCCTCTGGATAAGCCACACAGACCTCGCTGTCAACAGTTCTCACAGGAAGAACTTTTTATTGAAGAAATACTCAGCTGTTGACAGCGGGGTCTGTGGATTATCCAGAGTTACAGGGACATTGTTTCCAGAGATCCGGTAAGTAGTTTAACGCGTTTAAAAAACTATTGTTTTAATTCTGTGAGCTCCACAAATTAAATTCCCTAAAACTCAACTGTGCTCTCCGGAGACTCAGAACAAGACATCTCAACGACTAGATGGAAAAATGCAGTATTAAATCGAGTGACTTGACACTTTAAACTCCCGTTCCTACTTTTTGGTTCTTGACTGCATATTTTGAACTCCTCTCGGGCCAAACAGGAGAACATGCATCATCATGTAAGCTTTCTTTTTGCTTTGTTGTGGCATAAACACACAAATGTAAGCTTTTGTGGAGCTCAAGCTTGCCAGGAAGGCTGGCAGCGTCTCAATTTATTCCCCCCCCCCCAAGGGAGGTGGGAAAAGGCCGCGGGGGGGCTACTGCGTCCCCGACTACAACGTCCTCAACTATGCGAAGGGGCCCAGAAACCACTTGTTAAAGACATGGCGTTTTGTGGCAAATGTCCAACAACCAACAAGGAGGCGAAGCGGGCACGGGGAGGGCTCCTGAGGCTTTGTAGAAGACGCCCTATTCATTGCCAGACTGAATACACTTGGCACAGACCTCCATATCAGAGGGCGCCACACACACACACACACAAACTGAAGCTTAGCGCTCCCGTTCTGAGGTCATTTAATTAGAGAACAAAAGCCTGAATTACTATGGCCACACAGCGGGCCTCCTTTCTTTCCACAGTTCCGTCGGTTTCCTTCCCTCGAGCCGTCTCTGTGCATTAAAAGCTAATTATGAAGCGTGAAGCCAACATGGGTCTTAAACATTGTGACAACTACAAGCCCATTACTCAGAGTTTCATTCAAAGTGAGAGACAGGAGGAAGAACTCTGGTGCTTGAACATATTTACTGAGGCAATTTCGCGGCCGATTAGACGCAAGCATTTGAAATAATCATTCATATATTTCGCCATCGGATCTGCAAAATGTGACAGGCCGTCATGTATTATTGCTGTAGCGTCAGATCTGATGGGATAATAAAAGTGTGGAGGTTTGGAGGGGGGGGGGGGGGGGGGGGGGGAGAAGATGATCCGTTCTCCAAACGGCACATAAATCCATCATCGCTCCGATCCGCCAGTCGGAGCTCTTTCCCACTGTCTGCTTCCCCTGAGAGGGTTAGCCCTTCGAACCGAAGCCTTGAGCTAGGTGGGTAATAGAGATTGGCTATCAGCGGCAGACTGAGGTGTACGGCTTGTATGGTTCTGCTCGGATGCCGCCGGATTGCAAAGTCAATGAAGTATGACAGGGAGGAGATCTAGGTTGCTGCTGTATAAAAATTGAGTTAGTCTGCTGCTGCTGCTAGTGTCGTCCCCCCCTCTCTTCCCTCTATATAGACTTGGAAGCACGCGATTGTTTTGCTGTGCCAGGTTTAGGGGGGACAGTTATGTCACCGCTGCAGCACTCTGGAAACATTCGGATAAGCCACGCACTTCCGAAATTTCTAATTATTCTAATTCAGTCTTCGGTGGCGTTGAGCGGAGAGATTAACCAGAGGACACTGGGATGAAGTCACACTGACGGGGCCGGTGGGGGTTGAAGGCCCGATTCAACAGGGCAGAGCCGGACGTACAGTCGTGGTTTGAAGCGGCGACGAGGAATATGAAGCGTGCCGCGAGAAGAAACTGCTGTGCGGCTTTTTCAACGCCGCCGGCAGCTGCAGAGAACTGAAAAAAGGAGACGGATAAACGAGCGCTTTCAATAGGAGATTGTGAAGGTAAAAAAAAACACAAAAAAAACGCCTTCAGTGCTTTCAAACAAGCTCAGCATGAAAGCGGGAACAGAGACATACACAACCACGCACACCGAAGCACAAAAAGTAGTTAAACTACACACACACACACCAATAATTTGATGCCATATGCAGTATTTCACAGAGTTGAAAGGCAATTGTTTGGGAGGGCTTTCTGAACAAAGTTGAGGCATTTTCCCTCTTGGCTTTGACACACAAGTATGACATTGACACTCCATGAAAGATCTCATTCACTCTGCTGTGCCTGCACTGTACAGCTGGGGGAGGAACAAGACCAGAAAAAAAAAGAAGCGACAAGATCCAGGTCTGAGTAACATACTGACGAATATGTGCCCGAAACAGACACAATGCATCCCTCTGTGCATTTGGGTCTGTGTCCTCCAAGTTCCCCCTTAAAGGCAGCGCAGACGGCAGACTGAACACGGCAGCTGCATTATTCATACATACAGACCCAGCGACCCTGATGATGAACTTTATTTTCAAATATGTGCCATGGAAACACAATATAAAAAGTATACAATCTTACTTTCTGTCCACATACACTCAAGAAATCTGCTGATGCACAGTGCTGAATACACCAGCGACTCTTCTTCCACACATTTAAGACTTGGGACTTGAGTTTAATGCCCCGGTCGCCGCTGCGTCTGTCCTGAGGTCAGATGCTTTGTGTGTGTGTGTTTGTGTGTGTGTTTCTGCTGTCGAATAAGTTTAATAAGAACTGCGTGACACACAAGACGTGCAGTCACTTTCATGTCGGTTTATTGTAAGAGCAGAGTATTTTTCCTTCCTCTTGTTCCAAATTCGTCCTAAAATACATTCTCATCTTCCCTGTTGTTATTTTTTATCATCACATCTAAGATTGAACCCCGTTTGTGGCCCCTGGGGGTCCTCTTTGCAATCTTGCCACAAGAGTCATAGAATTAATGACATTTACTGACAAACAGTGTTAAAAAAAAAAAGAAAAGAAGTACTGTCAACAGGAAGATCTGGAGAGTTTATTTTGGTTTTGTCACCTAGATTCACTGTAAGAGGCGTCTGATGGAGAATGCTAGAAATCTCGCTAAACAATGCAATAAAGTCAGACTGCGATGTAAGCAACAGAAAAGCTCCCTGATTGAAATTCAAAAATCAACAGATGCACCCAGTGAGGTGAAGTAGTGAAATAAATAATGTCTGGCGACATTGCGGATTCTCGTAAATCTACACGTTTGCACGGTGACGTGCTATTTCCTGCTCTGGACTTGGCGCTGCTGCTTTGTGAGGCTGCACGAATACAAGCTGAGGAGTTTTTCACTGTTATGACTTTTACAGTAGTTCTGCTTTTACTAGAAGGCACAAGAGAGGAGAGCAGCAAAAAAAAAATGAGGCAAACACGACGGCAGGTGCATCCTGATGCTGCTGCTGCTGCTGCTGCTGCTGCTGCTGCTGCTGCTGCTGCTGGACCCTTGAGGTCAACTCAATCCACGTGAAGGTCGTGTATCCCGGTAAAACGCGGACATGGCCTTCTTTTCCCGTCCGTGGCTTGTAGCTTGTTGAAAACAAAGAGTGTTTTTGTCAGAGAATGCCGACAAAGCATTCCTCATATAGAGAGAAGAGACAAAACGTGGCCTTGTCAGCGCTGCAACACAACACTGTGCAGACCGTTTAAAGTGGTTAAGTGGGTTTGGGGTCTAAATCTTGAGACCATAATTACTCCATTGAGTGTCATTGAGGAGGTCAGTGTTAACACTCGAAACCTCAAAAATGCGTTTTTTTGTTTTTTTTTGGACTCTAAAAATGCAACAGCTGAGAATGGGGCTGTTTTTTTTTTTTTTTGTGCTCTGTGGAGTTCATGAGCTCCAGATTAAAAACAAGCTGTTCGACTTCACTCAAACACCGAATAAGCTCCAGCCACATGTGGCCCGTTTATAATGGCCAGTTTAAATGCAAGCCATGCCTCTACAGTTATGATAACAATCCGGGATAGATTGAAACGATAATAGTCACGGTTCAAGCGACCGCTTTCTGCCCTAATACGTCTTTTATGCGATCGAAGCCGGTAGGCCCGTCTGACAGGAGGAGCCAATAATGTCTGGGAAAACAGAAAGAGTAAAGGGGGTCCACGTTCTGTGTGCTTCATCAGAAAACAGCCAGTCAGATGAGATTATGGAGCAATTTACACAGATGGCAGATCCCATCATTCCCCATGCCTTGTTAAGTAAAAAGGCAAAGTCTGACAGGTTGCTGAGGGGGGTTGATTGGAGCAGATCTCATCTTGGCACAGATTGTCAGTGACTAAGCGGTGGGAATTAGCCAACATTGTCAGATGCATTTGCACTTCAAAAAAGGAAGGGGAGAAAAAATAATCTGGGTGACTTTTGTCGAGAGAAAAGAAGCCGGCAGGAATGTTTGTGTCGCCACTAAATGTTCACAGCCTCGCAAACGCTCTCTGGGAGAGTATGAAACGGGAGAAACTCGCATAAATTACTGTAGCCGAATGCTTAAAGATTCACAGTGAAATACAACTCTCGGTTGCCCTCGTATCCTAATATAACAACAAACAATGTTTGCATAACAGTGCAGATCTGGGAAGCTACAGCCCACATATCTGATGGTCCCCTCTCCGTCTCTCCGCCCGGCAACAGATAATTAATAATGCATGTATGGGAGTCTGGGGAGAAGTCCACACTCTATTACGACAGAGCCGACCACAGCTATTCATAATTTTAATGATGAGTGGGAGGGACAGGTGAGCGCCGCGGAGAAGCCGTCCCTTAGAGAAAGCGGCGTCCCCAGTTCAACTCTTCAGGCTTATCCGTCTCTCATCTCTCAGTTTGCTCTTTTTTTTTTGTGTGTTCTCTTTGGTGTTAAAGACCAGTCCAGCTGCAGAGGTCGGATGGCGCTAGCAGGTAGATGTTCAGAGCCTGGACGAGGACCTGTGCCGCCTTCTGAGTGAGAAGAGGACGTGTTCTCCTGAGGTTCTGCAGCACGGACCTACAGGACTGTTGCGGTAACGTTGGCAGTCAGGGAGAGTCGACTGTTGAGTGTCACCCAGAGGTTCCTGCAGGTTTTGTGGCTCCAGCAGGAAGTGATGTCACTTGAGGCAGCATCAGTTGGGTCTAAAATGAACAAGTTTGTAAATACATTTTTAAAAAAAACATTGTAGTTCTGGGTGTAGGAGCTCAAAGCTACATTCGCCACTACTATCATAACAGACCCGAATCTCTAACCGCTCTAGTTGCATTCTGGGTAATGTAGGCGGAAAGTTACGGTAATAGAGGCTGCCCTGCTTGTGATTGTTGGGGCTTTTTACTTTTCTTTGAACTGCAATAGTATTAATATGGGCTCATAAATATTGTATCATAAGGCCTGTCCTATTTTCAAACATTTGAAACGCTAAAAGATTAATCAATTCATCTCAAAAGTAATTGGCAGATTAATTAATCATGAAAATAATTGTTAGTTGCAACCCCTTATGAGTAAAGATGTTAATAACAGAAACATTACTTTAAATGGTTGTGCACATTTTAATCATGTTGTTCGAGAAGGCCAATACACATTTACACATTTTATTTCTTAGCATCAGTGACAAAGAGACTATTTTTTTATAGTTTAATCAATCCGGTCTGACCGATGCCTAATTTGTTTAATAAGGTCAGAATCAGCAGTAATCCAGTGGATTGGATTAGTGCACCGTTAATATATTATGACAAGACAGGATGGATACAAACACAAAATAAATCAATCAACCTCGTGTGTCGCATTACTGAAAGTGTTTGAGAAAAATAAATGAACGCCACAGAAAGAGACAGACGCATGACTCCACTTATCTTCGCTCAGCAGCGGGCGCGTCTTGTTTCTACAAGCTGAATTCTCTGCAACCCAGATATTTCAATAATACCGTCTCACACACATAACTCAGCTGTTCTTACTTGTATTCTGACAAAATGAACTTTAAGTTGAATTTCAGGGCGTTTTGGCGATACCAGCATTCAGCACAGTGATGGAAGGAGACGCAAGGCAATGACACGGAAAAAGACAGAAAGAATAAAATATATATAGAGAGAGTAAAGGAGACTGAGATGGGTAGAAAAGAGGTCGAGAAGTCTGACAAGCAGAGGAGCTGGAAGTGTAGGAGCATCACATTAACGGCTGATCCCTGAGGACGCCCGGTGTTACAGGAAAACAAGATGAAGGAGCTTTAAGCCAACTGTAAAACTAACAGGAGCCAAGTTGAACCAGAGGCTGAGGAGGAAGCTCGACCACCTCATTTCCCTCTTCTTCCCTCCGTGCGCTGATGAAATTGCTTGTAAAAATGCTGCAGGCGAGCTTTTCTTCTTCCTTTTTTTTTTTTTTTTTTTTTTGGGAAAAGGGCTTATAATCCACAAGCTGGGGCTTTAAATATTTCTGTGTCGCAATGAAAATTAAATCAGCTCTTTTTATTTCACTTCCCTCCACACTTCCTCCTCCTTTGATAGCACCTTATTCCAGAAGCCAGTGGAGGATATTCTCCTCTCAGCCGCTCATCCAATGGGGTTAGTCAAACACAAGAGGGATTTGAATACCACAAAAGGAGACTCGGCACGCAAATAAAGAAGTTGTTTACAGCCATTGATATCCAGGCGGGGCTCGGATGTGAGTACGCTCATTATACGTTACTATTATGCGAGAGGTTTATTAGCCGCTGCTCTGTTTCCTGCTGCCATCCAACTCAAGCGTAATTGTGTTGGAGAGAAAAAGGACTTCCTGAGGAAGAGAGGAAATCGACACCTGCTGTCACGTGTTTACAGCCACAGGCTCCATTATCCATCAAAGGAGCCACAGACTTCGACTTTACGGCAACATTTGAGCCCCAGAGACTCTAAATTTGATTTTGCCGCTTTCATCCTCATTAGAATAGTGTGGAGAATGAAAAAAACAGATTATTTTTCTGAGACCCCATAGAAGGAAAACGTCACACCAGCACTCGGGATCAATATTATCTCCGAGCATCTCTGCCGGACTGTTTTCTTACGCACATCGGATTCATCACTTCAACTAAAATCATAAGTCATCGGACATCAGTCGGAGCTCCACTTATCCCACGCCGGTTCACTCGATATAAATCAGAACCGGCGGGGTTTTAGTGTCGCGTGATATTTCAAGGCCGCTTCTTTGAGTGACACAGGAAGACGGGAGGCTGCGAGGAGGAGAAAGTGTGTCCGTGTGAAGAGTAAGGGAGGGCATTATTTGGGGAGAGGCCAGCAGGAGGGGAGTAATAGGTTGTGTTGGAGCAGGAAGGGGGAGGTGGGTTCTTGGAGAATGGCCTCCAATTACACCCGGGGTGTGAAGCCGTCCATAATCCCTGGTTAGCCTCGCTGTCATCCTGCTACAGGAGCAAACGTCTCGCTGGTTCTGGTTGCTGCTGCGTGCAGGGAGCACATTCCCTGTCAGGTGAAGGAGCGAGCCGGCGGACATAAATCCTCGGCCTCGATCAAAGCGCGCTCCTAACAAATACTACACGAAGCCCCGGTGTGACCATCGGCGCCTCCCCTCCCCTCCCCTCCTCCCGCAACAGATCCATCCCTGACACCTACGCCCATCTCCGCTGTGGGCCACCCTCCATTAGCCTCTCAAATGGCATGTTTCAGAGGGTGACTGAGGAGGCAGGTCTAGGCGATAGACGCTGTACCGGCTGCTTTTAGAGAACAGATGCCAACGTGCAGAGTGAAAGAAAATGACTCATGCACCTCTCAAGGAAGCTAAAAACAGAGATGTGGGGTGTCAGGGAGAGTTCAAAAAGGGAATCCGAGCGCCGTTTCCGAAGAAAGAAAACAACGAGAGGAAAAAGAAGATTGCACATTTGGGACGTTGAGGTTTGCACCTGGAGCTGGAGAGAAGACACGGGGCTCAGTCTAGTTAGGTGTGACTGATGTGTCGTGTTGTTTGATCAAGAGGAAGCAAGCATTTGGTGTCGCCAGCCCTTGAAGTGAGTCCCACAGACCGGTCGACACGCACTTGACCAAAACGTGGAAGTGAAAGAGACTCGGGTAGACGCTTGGAACATCTTTGAAGTAAAATCGCAAACACGAGTGCTTTTTCAAGGTCTTATCGGTGACGGGATGAACGATGTGCGGCAGCCGGGGCAGCTCACAAGGCATTGAGTCGTCCAATGACAGCGTGCGCGCGAGGACAGGCCGGCGACGCCCGACCCAACGTCCTCTCAAAGAGCAAATTCCCCGACCCGGGTCCCTCAATGGCTGAATGTGAGGGTTGGGCCCGAGGCGGCGAGAGCCTGGCATGATAATCAAAGTGAAATTGAAGGCCGGGCCTGGGAGCGACACGCTGCGGGTGACAAAGGAACGCTTAAAAAGTCTTACGTCAGCTCGGCCGACACTCGGGACAATGAAGCGCATGCATCTCTTTCCCGTCTTCGTCACAGAGCCGCTTGTGTCTGGGGCTAAATATCCCCATGCAACAGATGGAAATTGAATTCCTTTAATCAGGCTGAATAACAGCCAGCAGATAAAAAGGCGATGACGCTGAAAGAGGGGGGGTGTAGGGGGGAGTCTCAGAAGACGTCTGTCAGCTGAGCGACACTCAGCCCTCCAGTGACCTGCAGGGCACAGAGGCGAAGAGGGTTGTTGGCTACAGTTACAAAGGCCATGAGGTGACAGTTTTATAAGCAACGTTTCTATTTATGCAGCTCCCAACAGACCAGCATTTACCTGCTACCTGGGAAAAACTAGGATTCCTTCAATGAAAACCAGGGTTTTCTTCGTTCTTTCTTTGTTCATGAATAATCTCCCTGAGGAAACAAGTCCAGCATGGCTTGAATCTCTAAAAGCAGGTAGCGGGGACAGATGTTACACAAATAATGATGCACTCAACTGTGTAATGAACATGCCTTAAGCCTGAAAACAAAGGAATTTAACCCAAAATGCACCACTCTGGGATTCTGCATTTTCATTTTGATCAGATGAACTCTATTGACGTCTAATCTAACAGTCATGAGTTCATCACAAGTGTCAGCTTTGCACTTAAAAAACAAATCAGTGCTAAGTGAATATGCACATACAAAAGATTAAAAGGAAAAATTATACAGATATCCACATGATCCGGACCAACTTACATACTTTTACTTTGAGGAAACTTATTTTCCGTTCTCCTAGGAACCAGGCGGTACCTCTCTCTCTGGTTCGGGCCTTCTGGGTAACGAATGAAAAAGGACAGACAGATAAAATCGTCTCAATTGGTTGAAAAGATCTAAATCGCAGGTGAATCAAATCCGGGAATCAGTCTCTTGTTTGACGTCAGTGAATCGTTACGCAGGAATGTCAAGCTCAGACTTGACTTTCCTTGATATAACAGCCCGAAATGTTTCAAGGTGAGCGTCCAGAATTGCGTTGACGGCAACTCCGACGGGGGGGAAAGTGGCCCTGAATCTCCCGAGCATTTGCTCTTTATTAAAAAATCTTTATTATTCCATCCATCCCCGTGCAGTCATTCTGCGTTACCGTTGACCCGGCCGACAGCAGAACCGGCAGCAGAGCATCCGGAGAGAAATACCGTCAGAATAATGGAGTGGGGCCCACAGCAGGACACACAGCTGCATCGCGGCGTGATTGTAATGCAGGAGACTTCTCCGGGACGCCGTGAGGCGACGGTTAGTTCGGAAGCAAATCACAGCTTGTCGGCCCGGCGGGGGGGCGGTTAGGGGGGTGCGTCTAATGGAGGGAAATGATTCAACCTGCGTGTCGGGGAAATAGGACCCCACGCTGTGAGGAGAGGACGCCGGTCATTCCAACCGGCATGAAGTTAATTATGAACAAACACGTGACATAAAAGAGCTTCTCCCGCATTTCAAGAAACATTCATGGAGGTTTGATTCTGTTGCGTTTGTTACGCTGTTTTTTTTTTTTTTTGTTGTTGCACATATGGACCCGCAGCAGCCGTACCTGGTCATGTGAGCGGCCCGGTGGCTGTCTGACATGACAGCATCGTGCCCGTGAAAGCCTCAGTCACAACTATTTGGCTATGCAGCACATAATTCAGAGATCCAGCATACAGACGTCTGCTCAGTCCGGCCATCCATCAGAGCGCTTTTTGCCAAGTCAACAGATTCTCGTGGTGGTGGGCAGTCGGGGGGAGGGGAGGAAGCCTGTCAGGTTGTGTTTCAGCATCGGGAGTGTGTGTGTTTGTGTGTGTGTGTAGGCCAGTAGAGTATGGATTTACATCGTGTGTAAAGTATAGCCCCTTTACAGCAGCAAAAATCCATGCCGTAAGCAAATATAGCCATCGATAGCCCCACTGGGACACATGATTATTCCAACATGTGAAAACTCAACTGGGATACGTTATTCAATTAAGATGACTCTAAAGTATTTTATTTACAATCTAGAAAGAAACTGGTCTCTCTTTATAAGCTTAGGAAAACAAATCCAAAGATTAGCCGTTAATATCAAACACGTTGGCTCGAAAAAACAACTTAAACAATACTTGATTATCAAAAGTGTTGCAGATTAATTTTATCCCAATCGACAAATCATATCAGCTGTTATACTGGTAGAAGTGGCACAACGGTAACTCAGAGCATAAATGAAACGTTATAAGACGATACACTAAAATCATTTATCTAGAAAACATTTGTAGGGTTAATAAAGACAGAAAATTAATCTCTAATAATTTTGATCCTCAACATTGCCTGTTTTATAACACTAAGAATATAGTCAAGCCTAATTTTCTGATTATTTTTAGGGATGAATTGATTGATCCACCAACCATCCCAATGCCATCTCAATTTCCTAAAAGATAAGAAAATGTCTTGTTTCCTTCGACAGAGATTCAACAGTTATTACTGTTATTTAACAGATGAAAACTCAGCAAATTCCCACATCTGAGATGCTGGACTCATCGAATAATGAGTATTTTGCTTGAAAATGTACTTAAACAATCATTAAATTAGTTGCTGATCAATTTTCCATCATTGACTTAAATGAATTATCTTTTGGTGTTATACAACTCCTTGACTCTGTTAGTTTTGTTGCACCTTTATCACTCAAATACAGAGTCTGGTGCCCTCGTATTAGTACCATTAATACAACTGTCACCTGAGCGCAGGTATTACATAACCGCCTGATCGCCATTGTTGAAAGTAGCCCCTGATTCCACAATCAGGGGAACTTATAGCTAATGTTTTAAACTAAAACAACATTAGGTTTGTTTCCATCAGCTGTGCGGAGTCAAATAACCTTCAGCCAAAGGTTACAATGCAGGAAGAAAGAAAAAAACCATGGAAACAAAGAGCTGCTGGACAGGTTCCTCTGTTTCAGCTCACATGAGGCCATGTGTGCTGCTTACAGAGCAAGATGATGACAGAGGTGCCGGGTCTCTTGTTTTAGAGCAGAGAAGCTGTGGTGGGGTCTTCACTTCCAGTCAGCTTTTCAAACAACGCAATTCCATTATTTACACCATAGATTTTCCGACTGAAGCAACTCAAAATGTCTTCACTGATAAAAGGCCTACAGTTAACATGTAATAGCCCTTTTTCTCTGGTCATAGCACAGGTTTAACTAATTAATCTAGCAATGTTCCATTAAATGTCCCAGTTAGACATTTGAATGAACCAGCATGTGCAATAAAAGGAGCCTGGCAGTGCCTCACCTTAATGGAATTCGCTGCATCCATTCTTCATGTTATTGATTACACCTGCGCTTTCCCTGCTGCTATAACGTGTCAAAATGTCTGCCTTGAAAATGGTCCGTTAGCGGCCTCTCTTCAGTGCCAGGCTCCCACTCATAAAATGATACAAGATGTGGCATTTGAACCCCTGAGGTACACGAGCTGCACCCTCAGATCATCTGCACCACTCTGCTGTTCCTTGAAAAAGAAATCCCCACAGTGGAGGCATCAGAGAGATAATCCTGCAATGTCCCAGATCTTTATTGGGAGTGAGCCCCTGATGGGAGCTCACAATGAGATTTGAATGCAGCGCCGGCCAGGTTTCAATCACAGGAGGGTTTGGTAAAAGGGCAGAAGAGGATTTGCAAGTCCCTTGTGTATGTAAAATAGCATTAAAACTTACTTGGAGCAATGAGAGGTTTGCTGTAATACACTGTATATATTCCACTGACTCCAGAACCACTAGCTACAATATTGCATGTCCCATACTTCCAAATTTATCATATCTCACAAAATGTATCACTTGGTTAGTGACAGAAAATTAATCTGCAACTCATATGAAAATATAGATTTTTTTTCAGCAGAAATGAAACACCTGCTCCAGTTACAGCTTCTTAAATGTTATATTTTGCTTTTTTTTATATCATTATAAACATAATATCTTTGCGTTTTGGACCGCTGGTTATCCAAAACAAAGACGTCATCTTAGGTTTAAGAAAACTGAGATGGGCAATTTCCAAACTAGAAGATTGATCCCATCCAGAATTGTCAGTTTAATCAATACTATCAATAACTTCTAGATGCAGCTTTTAAGTATACAAACACACAGTCGCTATCACAGGGCAACAGGCTGAAGAAAGCAGCACCTCCTCAATCTTACACTGCATCGCTGTGACACTGATGGATGAGAGGTACCATCTGTAGGCATCACAATACTTCATGGCTATGCAAAGTTCAGCAGGACAGCTCCCAGCCCATTAAAACATGTCCCGACCGTGTGCCATTGTCTGAACCATACGAAGAGGTATTCGTGCTGCTCTCTCAGCACGCTGACCCAAAATGCACAACAATGGTGATGAGGAAGATACCTCCCACCCAGCCTGCGGTGTTCCTGGAGAGCTGTGGAGGGATGGGATCGGGCTGCGGACCCTTCAACTTACCGAGCTTCCCCTTGGACTCCTCCAGCTTCTGGATCTGGTTCTCCAGGAAGAACATGGCCACTGCGAACGCCAGCAGCGCCAAAAGCTGCAACTTGGGCGGCATCATGACTCTGAGCAGCCCCATCAAATCATCCAGAGAGTTATTTGGTCAGTCCATGCTCAGAGAAGGAGACACTGAAAACACACAGCGACGACGGTGATTACAAAGCGGCTGAGAGTCTGAGCATGGCCCTCTCTCCCTCTGTGCGTTTGTGTGGATATCTCGCAGTGTTTAAATCCCCTGGTTACCTCAAAGGCGATGTGTTCATGCTCCGCTTTGTTAATTCATCAAGTCAATCCCCAATGGAGGAGCGCCGTGAAGAGATGTACCCAGAGTGCGAGTCTCTACGGTTCGTCGGAGCGGTGGTACCAGCCGCTGTCGCTCTCGTCCCCCATGTAGAGCTGCCCTGTCCCATCCAGTGTGTGTCCACCACCGAGCCACGAACATACTATTACTACCACTCAGGCCATTGGATGTATCAACAGTCCACCACACAGCTGACGGTTTCTATTCGTTGACTATCTCTGTCTGTTCAAACCGGATTGGATAATCTTCCAAAACTGACCTAAACGCTGACAGCAGGTGTCGCTGTTGTGTTTGAGCGCTGATAAAAAAAAACAGAGGCGAAGAAGAAATTTAGAGTCGCCTTTAGAACATGCCTAAACTCAAGAAACATTACATTTAATTTAATTATTCTGAATCACTAAAATATTCATCAGAATATTACTATAACGTATATAAACGATGTTATAGCAGCAAATGTCAAACATTGTGAAGATTAAATGATCAGTTAGTAATTGTTTAATGTTCAGGCGCGACGGGGCAGCCATTCCCCGACTAAAGAGGTCCTCAGAGTAGTTTATGCTAACAAAGCAGGCTCCAAAATGTCGGGAGAGGTGTATCTCCTTTGGTTTCTCTCGCTTTTTCAAACGGTGAGTATATTAACACTGAAAATGAGCAGTTGTCTCCGCTTTCATCAGTGTTTTGTGGTTGGCATAGCGGTCGTCTGTCAGCTGTCCGACGTTATGTTCAGGTTTGTGAGCCGCTTCCTGCTGAGCCCGGAGCTTCAAAATGACGTGGCTTATCCTCAAAAGAGTCCCGATGCCGATGTGAAGCCTCCTCAGTCTTTATTTGTCAGTTAACTGATATATAATAGTTATACACCAATTAGTTTGTCGAACCCGATGTTTGAACGACGAAAAAAAACGATAGTAAACCAAGACTTCCGGGATTATAAATACTTATCCCCTACTCAGTAAATGAGTCCTAAACGCCTTCAACTAACTGGTCAATCTATTTTTATTATCTTATCTGAAGGACAATGAGAGTGTACATAATATATGCTCAAGGCTGTTTTACCTTTGTTCTTTAGCAGCAAAGAGTGACGGAAACATAACCTGTTAATTATCCTGTTTAGCCCGAAATCCCAAATTACAGATTGCAAAGGGCTTTACAGTCTGTACACATCCCTGTCCCAAGACCTCACATCGGATCAGGAAAAACTCCCCAAAAATTTGGAAAAAAACTTTCACAAGGAAAAAGGGAAGCAACAGAGGTGAATCCCTCTCCCTGGATGGAAAGAATCAGTAGAGCACACAATAGTGCACATTCAAAGAATAGGACAGAAGTGATTTATATCTGATTAACGTCACATAACATCTTCTGTTTGTTGCCCCTCTAAAGCAAACAAATATCAACAATCTGATTTTGTTTTTATCCTCACACATCTGTACTTGGAGTAATATATATATATATATATATATATATATATATATATATATATATATATATATATATATATAAAAGCTTGTCCTGTTAGGTATCCTCTCTGTGTGACTCTTATCCTCCTGCTTCTCTCCAGCTGTCGGCGATTGGTGCCGATCTGTCGTCCGAGGCATGCAGGGAGCTGGGCTTTTCCAGCAACCTGCTGTGCAGCTCCTGTGACCTGCTCGGGGAGTTCAGCCTCACCAAGCTGCAGCCTGACTGCCGGCATTGCTGCCAGCAGGAGGTCCAGATGGATGCGCGCAAGGTAAAGGGAACAACAGAGCTCCAGAGGGATATGCAAATATGAATGAATTTAGGTTAAGTCTAGATTCACTCTCAGTGAAGAGTGTGTTACAAAGATTTAATAAATGGAAGATAGATGAACTGTAACCAGACGCGAGGTTAACAAATGTGCCTTCTGTAAAATATTACATGAAAGACACTTATTTGTTATCCTGTGCTGCCTTGACTCTGACTTGTCAAATTTGATGATGCACAACAGATACATGTATTAATTGTGCGGTCTTGAGCTGATCTGCATGCTGTCTTTAGTTTTCTGAGCTTCACAGACAACAGGCTCCTGAGTGGCTAGTAGAAGCACTCGGAAGACCCCTGTGTCAGAATGTGTCCCATTTATTGACGGGATCACAACCTCCAGCACTTGAGCTGCTACTAAAAACAACCAAGTTTTAGCCCCTCTGTCACTGGTTCTGTTTACACGGTTTGCAGCTGTGCATCAGGTCTGAGCTGCCACACAAACTCTGTCAGTAGCTTCTTGTCCCAATCCGTCTCTCTGATGTTCAGAGTCGAGTTTCTTAACCCTAGCTTGACACTCCCCATGGGGTAGAAATATAGTTTTCCAGTACCAACCTCTCTGTAACCAGCGAGGAGGTGTAACTGCGCTCTCATAACTTCGGTCATTACAACAAACTCAAAAGGACTCACTGCTCAGCTCTGAAAGATAAACACCGAGCCGAGAGATTGTGGAAAAAAATGTAACTCTTCTTTGATTAGGCTAAGTCCCCAGAGTGTGTGTGGTAGCCTAGCAACTGCACCTTGGCAAAATGTAGTACACACCTCATTACACCTCTTGATGATGACTCCGTTTCCGACACACTAAAAGGAAAGATTATTCCTCTTCCGCCTTAAGATTGCAGTGAAATGTCACATAGTGGGGCAATCGTCTGTCTCCAGCTGCACGCTGAGGTTACCAGTAGAAATTACACTGTCACTAAGCACATTTTCTCCTCAGACGGCAACAATTATCTGCCTTCAGAATACTTCAAGTCTCGGAGTTGACATCAGTGCTGTGCCATTAAACCCTCTGAGAAACGGCTTATCGCTCAGCCGTGTCAATTAGTAAGATTCAATGTGCATGGATGGCATTTCGGTTACTCATTTTCAACTATCTTATCTGCAGAGCACCCCGCGCACAGCTGCACCTCAGCTCCCCTGGTTTCCACTATACAGTATGTTCCATCATTGATGATGCTGTGATGAAGGCCACCAGGCCAAAACATATGACGTGTACGTTTGTATGGCCAGGATACATTGACGAAAATTAGTCAACTTTGACCTCAATAGCTGTGTGTGAGTGCCACCTTTTCAGCTTTTGGGTATTCAACATTGGAACCTGATGAACTTTGATTCAGCACCGCAAACTTGGAAGGTGCATCCTTATAAAGACCTAACCACGATACATCAGTCGGTACAGATAATGACAAAGCATGAGAAGCCTTTATTTCAGGTGTTTTTAACCATAGAAGATACGTTTGGTGATATGTTTTATTTTTCTACTTCATAAATCTCACGAACAGACAAAAACCAACAATAAGCTGATGATCTCACAGATCTATTGTGCGACTGTGGCTGAGTGGTGAGCTGGGTCGTCCTTCAATTAGAGATCGGCGGTTCGATCCCCGACTCCGCGAGCCCATGTTAATGTGTCCTTGAGCAAGACACTTAACTTCCTGTAGCTGCGCCTACGGTGTATGAATAGTTGATAATACTGATGTATCACCTTGCATGTTAGCTCCTCGCATCAATGGGTGAATCAGTGTGTGAGTGTAGTGTTAAAGCGCTTTGAGTGGTCGAAAGACTAGAAAAGTGCTACACAAGTACGGGCCACACGTCTGTGTGGCAACATTTGAGAAAGTTGTAGTACCCAGCAGTTGTTAAATGATGTAGTCTTGTTTAAAAACAGGCAACTAATATAGAGTTCCATTTCTAAAGATTTATCTCTTCAGTTGGAAGTAGTGGCTGTGGACCGTCCTCAGGAAGTATTAGTTATGGTGTTTTCAAGATGACAATAACAAAATATATAATATTCTCAGCCTTATTTTTTAAATTCTTGCGTGCTTTAAAGAATAATTATGTAGTCTTTTTGAAGAACAAGGGATGAATGATCCAGAATAATCCCCATTTTAAGGAAGAGAAATTATGTTGGCATTGCTTTTGAATAACTCATTTGACAAAAACTGTTGTTCATATATTTATTTCCTTATTAACCTTCATCCATATCTGTTTGGCAAATCATTTTATTGATGATTTATAAATATCATCACGTATTTAATTCTTTAGGCTGTCGTGAACATAGTTTCTCTTTGTCCGCAAGTTTGTTTGTAAAAGTAAGATAAAGAGAATACATGACTCGAGATATTGAAACTATATTCCTTTTTATGCTTGCTTTTGCATTCAAAGTCACAGGTAGACAATGTCACGAGCTAATTTAGAACATTTTGAAATGTTAAATGCTCCGAGGCGTCCAGTTAGAGCGGCTTATCATTTGTTTTGTAGTTTCCTTCTCTCAACGGGGTCGTGAGTTGTCTCTGATCTCCAATGTGTGGTAAAATGAAAGGCACAGAAATTGAATTTCAGCACTGCTGGATTATTTACAGAAAAGACCGAGGAAAGGAGGAACAGGAGAGGATCTTAGCTTTGCATGCGTAATTTAATTTGCCGCGTGAACCAGCCAACCAGGCCATTTACCACTCTCCTCCCTTAAACGGCACAGAGCATGGTCCTGAAATACTGCTGTGACACTCCAATTTCCTCTAACTTATTGTATTGGTGCAGGAGGTTTGATTACAAGTGAGCGCTGCACAAACGGCAATCCATCAGCCCCGCTCCATATGCACAGTCTCACCGTTTAATGACCCCCAAGGAGTCGCCCGGACACGTTTATGAATCAGTGTGCCCAAATCAAATTACTCCTTCGGGGGCCAGACGTCCAACCACCAGCAGAGGCCCTGCTTTGTCTTTGTGTGCGGGCAATGATGTGTGTGGGGGTGAAACTCCTGACGGACCACCTGACATTGCGTCTCTCTTCACACAGCTCTACGCTGGGGCCATCCTCGAGGTGTGTGGATGAAAATTGGGGAGGTTCCCCCAAGTCCAAGGTGAGTCGTCTGTTGGGACATGATTATACTCTGATATTTATTACCTTGGTTTTTTTAACAGTTGCAGCTCTTCCCCCCTCGGGTTAGGTGTGATTCTGTCTTGATCAGTGGGGATGTGTGAGGAACACGACCTTTTCAAATCACCTTTTTTTTTTTTTTTTTTTGTGCAGTAGGTGGTCTAAAATGCCAGAGGGCCAATTTTCAAACAAGCTTTTGAAGTGTTAGAATCCTCTTTGTCTTTTGGAGCAGACCTCCCGTCTCTGCTCAGCGTAACATTTGGTTAATTTGGTGTCGGGTCACATTGTCGGAGTTACTGCAGCTCGCCTCAGTACGGGAGCTTGGTGTGTGCCATATGGCTGCCGTTTGTTTACTTCAGCTGCAGCCATCCTGTGTTCTCAACTGTCCCTGCCACTGTTAACGCCGCATTCCCAGGAGGTTTAACAGTTGTCACTAATTACAGACCAAATGAAAAGGCTAATTGACTGATTCATTGCCTGACATTTGCCTCACTTGGTATTTTTGTCTCCTCAGCTTTTGTCAGGAGTGACAAGCCGAAGATGTTCAAGGGTCTTCAGATCAAGGTAAGGATGATGAATTGTGTAACAGCAGGTTGATATAATCTCATAATTACGAACACCTTAAGCTTCATCTGGGGGGGAAAAAACAAACCGACACAATTTTAAAGTAAAAATCGGATTATGTTAATGAAGATGACTCACAAACATTGAATGCGTTTCATTGAGGGCAAACCTGGCTTCCTAACACGCCTCCTGTTTTTCTCTCTTTGCCACTCACCTCTCCCACACGGCAGTACGTGAGAGGCTCTGATCCTGTACTAAAGCTTTTGGACGATAACGGGAACATCGCTGAAGAACTCAGCATCCTCAAGTGGAACACAGACAGCGTGGAGGAGTTCCTGAGTGAGAAATTAGACCGGATATAGACGCGTGTTTGTTTGTTTTTTTGTTGTGTTTTTAGTCTTTAGTTAAAGGGTTATTTCACCCAAATTACAATACCACTAGTATGTAGCCATGCAGATATTTTATGTTATGTGCCTGAGATATCTGTGTCCACCTTCAGGTAAATGGAGTTTTGTTTGTGGCGCTCGCAACACTGAAGAATTACATTGTAAACAACTTGTCTTTATAGATCCAGTGTTGTTGTGTAGAAAATCCACCTAATCCTCTGTCAATGGTTTTATCTGAAGTGCTGAAGAAATAGTCCCATTGAAAATCCATCCCCACAAACAAAAATACTCTTAGCTCCATTGTATTTTGGTTGTGGCTGAAATCTCAAGAGACTTTAAAACGATAACAAATCAAAACTATCGGCATGGGTACAGACTACTATGGGCTACGGAGAAAATGTTTTTGTTTATAATTTGGGTGAACTGAACCATTATGTTATTTACCAATTTGTACACAACTCGGCCTTGAAGGATGGTTGTTTAATCACTATACGACTGTTTTTTGTATGTGAAAATCCTCAATTTCTTCTCTGGATTTCACCAAATAACCTTCGGGTGTGAAAGACATCGCAGCGCCCCGATGGGCAGCAACCTCAAAATAATGAATAACATCAAAGAGTAATCATTGCTCAAAGTGGGTCCATTAGGTTTTAACAACAATAATAATGCACATCATGAACTGTCTCAATGTCGACCTGTGAGAGTTTACGCTCCCCTTCTGTCAGTCTGATATTCTTGTATGATTTCTTTTTTTTTTATAATGCTCAACATTGTGACTGGTGGGTTTGTGGTAAGAATGAATCCCAGTTTCTCTCCTGACGCAGGTGTCTTTGCTGAAGCACACGTAAGTGAAGACCTCACAGTAAACCAGTGTTGGCGTGTGAGGTCTGATGTAAATTAGTGTTGTTTTTTTTTGGCATCATCTGCTTTTAAAGAGAAACTGGAGTTGTTTTGGATGCTTGTTTCGAGGAAGTGAGTTGACAGTTTAAATATGCAACAATAAACAAAGCCTGTGATGGTTTCTCTGTCCTTCATTGTTTTATCGACTGGAAAGTAGAAGTGCATGAAACACCATCACTTTGTGACTCTGGTGCAGATGATCTCTCTCCATTTAAAACCACTCTCATGGATTTGCTGACATCTTGTGGTCTAAACGGCGTTTCAGCTCATCGTCGACACGCCTAGTAAGACATAGCTAAATGTATTGCAACAAAATATATCTCCACAACATATTACACATATCTATGTAGTGGATAAAAAGCTTTTCCCTTTTCAAATAATGTAGGCACACACTTATTTGGATTTCCTGATGTAAATGATCTTTGGACAGTAGAGTTGACTGTATATTAACTTATTTGTTATTCTCTAAAAGGGAGCACAGCCAGTAAATGTTTATTCCACTACAAAGCAATGCAACTGCTGAAAAGATTAGAGGAGTCTGTATTGTGGCCTCGCGTTAACATCATTACATGCAGCTGACTCTTATCTCTTATATTTATTTATATATATGAATGAATGCATGTTCCTTGTAAGTGGCCTTCCATGAACAACATTAACCATTCAGAGTATTTGAATAATTTATAGTATTTGAATAATTCAGACCGCATATTTCACAAATCAAGTGTTTTATTAGCATAAAAATGTATTGATTTAACAAAATTCAAGTAAAAAAAAAAAGCTTCAATTACATAGGGTTTATAAATATCTAGTCACCATGGAGATGTGCATGTGAAAACTACATATTTCGCCAGAACTTCCTTCTTCTTACACTTGTTGAACTGCTGATACAATGTGAGACATAATTAACTCCCATTGTCAGATAGAAAAGACGTAGCATGAGTGTACAAGGCAAACACAAATTGTCGACGCTGCTGCGTGCAGTTACACATAATGCTGATCTTTCTTGCCGTCCTCTGAATGGTGATCGGTTTTGGGGCGGGGCTGAGATTTGTAAGCGACTCCTGGGTAACTGAAAAACAAGAGGGAAGCGTTGTTGGAGATGAATACAGGTGAAACATCCAACAGAGGAGCAACTATAACTCGTTATGGGACTCACTGTGACTTGTCATCTTTCACCATCTCCTTGAAAGCCACTGACTTCAGAACGCCACCAATAAGCAGGACGCCTCCTCCTATCCAGGCTATAAACAGTGCCGGGCCAAACGTGTACCTGCAGAAACAAAGAAGATATCATTTAGGTCCAGCTTTCAAATCATATAGAGAATATGAAAAAACAAGTATCTTTATGTCCTACGTGGGTATTCCTCCTCCCATCCCTCCCATGCCTCCCATCCCTCCCATCCCTCCTCCCATGTTTCCGTATCCTCCTCCATAGTTTTGGTTGGTGGACATCCTGAAAGTGGTCACAATCTGGTTGGCGTAGATCGAAGCCCCTGCGATGCCGCACACACCTGAGTGAAGTGTACAGGGTGACATAGACAAGAAGTCTGTCATCTATTTACTTCCTAGCGAAAACAATAGATGTTCACAAAGGAGAATAAAAAAAAACCTTCTGTTTTTCATATTTCAGGTTATTTGTAACCGTACCGGCGATGATGAACATGATGCCGGCGGTGAGGCTCATCTTGGCCTTGGTGGTGTCCGCCATGCTGTTCATTGTGAGGCAGGTCAGGGAGAAAACTGATATCACCGCCCCGAGGATACCCAGCACCACGCCCACTATCATCAGGGCTCGCACGGCCTGAAACGCTCCTGGTGGTCAGAAAGCACAAAGACGAGATGTTTCTGTTCATGTGTATTGCTCTACCAGGACGCTCTACATTGCATAATAATCTGTAAATCAGGTGTCTGACAATATTTTTTTTTTTCCCATTTCGACCTCATATTGCAACACTTCTATCCTCATAATCTCACGAAGGCGACGATGTGAGCGTGTTTGATCTCAGAAGTTGACCTGTATCCTCCTCCAGTCGGCGTGCGGCAGGAACCTGCCCTTTGCTCGCTGTTTGTTCTGTTCCTGATAACCGTGTTGACTAAGTCCCAGAGACCAGAATGAACCGGTGCTGATGCAAATACTGATAGCAGTGGGCTCGAGACTATAGGGACGACCGAAACTGAGAGTAAAAATGATTTATACATATTATCTGTTTCAATAATAATATAAATTACACTAGAACAATTAAATTATCTGACTGATCCTTTCAGCACCGTTGCGAGAAAAAAAGATCCTCACAGATTATTTTTTCGCACCAAATTAAACTGTTTAAATATAATTTTTTATTAAACCATTAAATCCAGAATTTCTCTTTCAATTGGCTTTTTATTTAACAATATATATCTTCTCCTTGTGAATATTTAATTGTGAGATAACTTCACCGGAGTGATTTGGTGCATTTGAGCAACATTTTAAACCTCAACAATCATGCAAAGTATTCTTGTACCTCATATGTAGAGTTCAAATTGTTCTGGCAGGTTTCAAAACCATCATGCATTTAGTTTTCACATAATATTCTACAAATACGTGGCATTAAAGAAACACAGAGCGAGAAAAAAAAACGTGGCCTTCAATGTCGCCTCCACCTGAACCCCGAGCAGCCGAATGAGACTCCACAAACCTCCTGCTTTGTAACTTGAGAAGAACTATTTAGGTTTTTCTTGGCTCTTGAGAAGTGATGAGAGAAGTTCCTCATAATTATGACACTGCTGTTTAGTCTCAACTTCTTTAAATGGTGTTACTTACTGTATCATTGATCCTGTGACCAGAGAAAGCTCATGAAGCCTTATAAAAGACATGAGAGCACCCGGACCTATTTGATTTCCTCAATGACGATGAACGTGATTTATTCGAGAAGCGGCTTGCGTTTGAATATTTGAACGTCAGTGACCTAAAACTTGTTTGGATGCCCGTCGCTGCGGACGCTGCGCACATAAAAAAAGAGTCTCGTCCTACCTGAGAACCCCAGGAGGCCGTAGAGCGGGCGACACTCGGTGAATCCTGAGGACGCCGTCTCACAGTTCCTCCACAGACCCTTGTAGGTGTAAACAGACGTCACCACGTCCCCCTGCCTGTTCTGGACGCTCCATTTGTTCATGGAAGTTGCTGCGATGAGGGCCGCCGCACCAGCCAAGCCTAAAATAAATCCACCATTTTGCAGAACTGAAGGCGCCATCGTCGTTTCCTCCTACGGACGTGATGGGAATATCAGAGAGGCGATGTGCGGGACGGTGTGTGCCCGGTTTGAATCGAGAAACGCTTGAGCAGGCGAGGGCAGACAGTGAGAATGGGCAAAGGGATTCTTTGTAGTGATGGTGGCGTTGGGTGGAGGCGGTTGGGTTTCACCCAGTGGGTGACACAGCAGCATGGGTTGGGCCACCTTGCGCCGAGAGGTGTGGACACACTGGTGATAGGCGCGCCCGGCACCTAAGTGCGAACTAACTGTTTGAATGTAAACAACGGGAAACTGATTCACTGACTCCGCTGGGAGCTTTAGGCGAAAAACCCGCCAACATGTTGGTCAGCGAGTGAAGGAAGCGGCACTTTGCCACGCCGACGGCCTCACACACTGACAAGATGACGCAGACAAACACGCAAACACACAGAGATGAGGCAGACAACAGGCAAGAGAGGAAGGGAGACAAACACAAATTGAGATTTTTGATGATGACATTCGGGATATAAAAGCATAATCCTTCTATCTTTTCAGTCTTTCTGTTTTGTATATTAGATTGTGGCTTTACTTATTGTATTGTAACAATTGACTGAGTAAAACACACAATACTACTACTACTACTACTACTACTACTACTACTACTACTACTACTACTACTACTACTTTATCATGGACAGAATGTAAAAGCTCATATCAGGCCTGTGAGATAAAAGCTGTTTCTCTGAAGGTCGGAGGTCAAGCTCAGCTTCGGATCTGCGTCCAGCTGGAAGGTTTTTGTTTTGCTCCAGAATACTATGAAAGATTGAAATCTTTCACTTCGCTTACCCGCTGAGGACTCATTCCTTCATAATAATTTTTGACACAAACACTACCTCATACGACTTCCATGATTCAACGTATCACCTTATCACTCTGTCAACAGCCGGGGAGGAGAGAAGTTTCTATTCTTCTCTTATCAGACTCACTCTCGCACTCACAAACACGCACACACACAACGAAACTCATACAGAAGTCGCCAAACTTCACGGGACCGTAGAGATTTTGATTTCGTTACGTTGGTCTGTTTGATGAACTTCTGTTTCTCGCGTCATATCTGTTTGTCTTTCGTGGATGCTTTTGTTATTATCGGTCTGCTTGTTTAAATAAGAGCGCTCGTGGGGTTAGGAACATGAAAACATACTTCCCCCAGTTATTATTACAAGTGATGTGTGACATAAAATCACATCTAACAAAAAACTGTTAGAAATAACTCTTTGATACTCAGTAGATGTAAAAAAAAAAAAAAAATGCAAGAAAGAATATAGTGATGTGGATAATCCTAAATATAAACTGTAATATTAACAGTTAATAAACTCAACTTCACACGTTAACGGAGCAACAACTGACTTATTATCCAAAACTGCAGCTGCTTATCAATGTTTATCACTTACACATTTCTTATGAAAAGCTCCAAAGAAAAACTTTTAAACAATGTTTTATGTAAAGATTTATTATTTCCACAAAAAAAAAATGAAAAAAAAAATAAAACAGGCCTACATGATGAGACAGATTTATGGGTCTGGAGGACAAACAGCTGTCCAAGTGTAAGAATGTACGGTCTTTTTAGGCCTGGCTAAATTAATATACATTAAAAAATGATAAATAATAATACAGTAGCTCTTCCAGGCTTCCAGCCCTCTTATGTCCTCAGCAGCTTTATGTTTATCTGGCAGTAACTTGGACATGGACTCAGTTCACCTGTTGATTCTGATCAATTCATCTGAAAGGTTTACACGTGAGCCTCGTGCATTTCTTTTTAAACTGGTTTATTATTTTGTTAAAAGTAACAAAATAGCCTTTTTAAATTGCTCCTGCAAATCTTTACTCTGCAGTAACAAGGAGTGTCATGTGGAGACGTGTGTCTCTGGTGCTCAGAGATAATCAGCAATGGATGGCATTTTGAAAAACATTTAATATCTGCACACACTCCTAACATCCACTTTTGCTGTAATATTTGAGGGAGGAAAAAATGCATTGTAGCCCAGTTAATTCAGCTATGGCCATATTGAGGAGAGGTCTTGCGTTATCCAGTCTGTCACACACTGGAGCTGGATGAAGTGTACGAGTCCATGCCGCTCTTGGTCATCCCTCCAGGGAAGAGAATATAGGCGACCTGGGGCTGTAAACTGGCAGCAGACCAGGCGCTACAGTTACACGGCACCACGTATCCCGGGCTGGAGGGGGACGGGTGAGTGTGGGTGTGCTGTCCGTGGCAAGCCAGACCCCCAATCCCTCCAGTCTGGTACCCAAACGTGTGCGCGCTGTAGGGCAGCGCGCCGGCAGCCAGCGCGTGCGGCATCTCCGCCATCCGCTGGACGGCTCCTGTGCTGAACTGCGCCACCGGCTCCAGCAGCGAGAAGGAAGAGGAGGCGGAGACGGGAGCGAGGAAGGCTCTGGCTTTATCCCCGGGGACGAGAAAGGAGTCCATGGCAAATCCCTTAAAATGCTCCGCCGCGTCCCCGAGTAAAGACGGCAGCGGGAAAACGAAACGCTCCCTCTTCAGGAGACTCTTCGGTTTGCGCCGGGGTCTGTACTTGTAGTCCGGGTGCTCCTTCATGTGCTGAGCGCGCAGCCTCTTGGCCTCGTCGATGAACGGACGCTTCTCGGAGTCGGACAGCAGCTTCCACTCCGCGCCGAGTCTTTTGCTGATTTCAGAGTTGTGCATCTTTGGGTTTTCTTGAGCCATTTTCCTCCTCTGGCCTCTGGACCACACCATGAAGGCATTCATGGGTCTTTTGATGTGATCTAAAGGTTTTGCCATGTCAGAAGTTTACACATTAATTAAAAAAAACAAAACACACCGGTCTTACTTTCAATGAAGTCAGCTCCTCAAGAAGGTCATGCTCGTCTCGCGTGCGTAAAAAAAAGGAAAAGTTGAAAGAAATATTTGTTTTGACACGATGGTAAGAAAATAATTCCAAATGGACCGAAGCTTTTGCACAAAGTGGTAAAGGTACAATGCATAAAGTGCAAAGCCAGAATAGAAGTCACACAGGAGCAAGTTGGAAGCTTGTTATGGGTGATGCTGGGCATGCCAGACACTCATCACCACACCACTGTCACGGCGGGCCAAGCCAATGGGAGTGAGAGGAGAGCACTGTAATCCCCTCACAAAAAGTGACTGTACAACATCTCTGAGGGGCTCCCTCCTTCTCCCTCAGTTTAGTCTCTCCAAATGTTTCTGAGGCATATACACAGGGAACCAGTGGAGAGAGTAATCTGCTGCACAACACACGCAGAACACTAGGAATTATACGATTGTGTCAGGACTAAAGGAGTAAAATATGGAGGTTGTGTTGCACTGCTGCCCCATCACTGCCCAATAACCCTCGTGGCTCATTGACGCAATTATTAAGTTTGTTTGAGAAGATTTAAGAGGAAATTGCTGTTTTACTGGAGTCTCAATAAACCAGATTTTTGCTAATTCCAACCTCACAGCTTCCAAACACACTTCACCCCAAAAAATAATCTCTAAATGTTATCATTATTTAGGTGTTTTATGGTCAACTTATTATATTTTTTGCACGTTTTATTGTAATGGAGCAATTCCTTAAAAAAATAAACCTCACTATGGGTTACGTAGTTCTTTTCAGGAAACTCCCAAGGAATCTTACAAACCCACAAAATGAAATGTTTATTTTCCAATGTGAAAATCTAAATTCTGTTTCAAATCCCTCACCAATCTACTATAACTTCTGATGCGTTAAATACTGAATTCTGGGGTAAAAATGGACTGAAAAGTTGTGGAATCAGACTAAAATCTATCTGTTTGCTAAGTAAAGTTACTAAAACTGTCAAGTTACAGAGGACATAACCTGCATGAGAGTCTGCATTCACCATTATTACTTCAGCCATCGGTTAGTGGAGACACTTCATCTTTTGTTGAACAATCACTGCCGATATTTGTATCGCTTGTTAAAACGTGTTGTCAAAACATAATTCAACCATTCATTTTCTCATTTAAATTCTTTCCCATGATGCCATGCGGGTTTCTTATTTATCAATATGTGTACAAACGGCTCTCCTCTCCCTTATTCTACAAAATCAATATTAATCATAGCCATAATTCACTGGCCCTGGGTGACTCATTGGTTGTCGCAGTTTTCATAATTACTTACCTTATCTGATCAAAATACACTTTGGCCATCTCGTCTGTTATTGAAATGACATTGATGGGGGGCGGGGGCCTGAGCAATAACTTAACTACAAATCATATACAGCATACTGCATGTGTACACTGCTACTCACAAGATATAACAGCTTATAGGTAAAAACCGGGATTGGAGTATACACTCAGGAAGCTCATTTTACAAGAAGGAAGCTTCAGGACCCCAAAATGGCTTCTGCCAAAAGGATTATTACCATGACAGACGTATGATGTGTTTCCCCCGTAGACGGACCTGTGGCGGTTCGTTGAAGCTCTGGGATTAGGTTTTTGGTAGCGGCGATAAACGTCGCTATCAGGCCACTAGCAAGGAGGAGGCCTTTATTTAATTTACCTCCCACAATCAAAGGCACCGCAGGCCTCTTCAAAGGCAAAGTAAATGGACATAAAAGATCCAGCGGTGCCCTCTGCATCAGCGGCGGAGACGATAAGACGTCTTTGGGGGAGCGTTATTCTCCGGGTCTCCTTCGGAGCAGACGGGCCGGAGGGATAAAGTGATTGGCAGCAGGGTTCAGGCAGCTGATCTGCCTCCTCATGGCTGAGCTGTTATCAGTTGTGCTGTAGGTTCAGGCCTTCACACACACACAGGAGGCACCGGCCGCCACACAGAGACAATGATTACCATCGCAGTGAAACCATGTTTAGAGCGTTTTTTTGACAGTGAGGGGAAAAACTGTCCGAGGACAACAACACGAGAGCGCCGAAAGGGCCGTATGGAGAAATCTACGGCTGGCAAACTGTTACTATCATCTGTCAAGATGAAGTTTAATTCTGCTCAAAGCTTCAACACACAGAGAGTATGTGTTTTTGTGTACTCGTCAGTGTTTGGTTGTGACTTCTAAAGGGCAGCGTTTAAACTCCGGAGAGATGAGGGGGAGAAAAAAAAAAGGGTAATAAGAAAAACTGCCAGCAGCACAAAATGGCTGTCGTAATCCGGTTATCCCCCAGGCTCTAAAGATACTGGTCCTCTCCTTAGGAGTCTATCTTTTCTTCTTATGTCAAAACTGTCCTCCATGCACTCAGGTGGATTAAGGAGTCACACTGTAGAAAGAAATTGACAGGTACAGAAAGACCTGGGGGTGAAAAGGAAATGAAAGGTGACACAGAGAGGCCGGCTGGGCGCTCCGACCGGGGGAGTGTGCCAACGTCTGACAAGAAAAGAATCGAACAAGTCAACTTCATGCTGGAGAAGAAAATGCTGATGTTCCTCGCTGATTTACTATATTGATTACCTGGAACATTATTGGCAAAGCTGACTACGGAGCTTGTGAAATGTATTTTCTTTCTTTCTATAAATGGCTGTATTGTTCAGATATGCATTATCTCACTTAGGTTTTATGGGTTTAATGGCAGCTACATTATCACTATTAGATTAGATCGTATTCTAAATAGACTATATGCATATCATCCACTCCATTGATGAAAAAGAATTCAACAAAAGGCTCTACATCCAAGTGGCTGTTGTAAATAGAAGAAGGAGAAGTAGAAGAAGTTTCTGGACATTTTTGACACAGCCGGATGATTCGTCCATCAAGAAAAATCATATTCATTCAGTTGCCAAATATGACATGTCCATCTTTTCAACTATAAGGATTTGTTGCTTTTCTTTCAGTATTTCATAATAAACAGTATATATTTCAGATTTGAAATCAGCTATAACAAAACAAGCAACAAGAAGGCATCCCTTGTGAAAACTGCAACGAACATTTGATGATTAAATATTGTACTTTCAGCTACGTCTCATTGAACAGTGAATGGATTTATTTACACTACTGGTACCAGGAAACAGATGGAAAGGTCAGGGTCATTGGACTCAGATACTGCATGAACACATACATTTTATATTTTCAAGTGTTGTTAAACCACTAATAATTAATTGGTTCATTTAAAAAATAATGGTTGGATTAATTGACATCATATTGATTGTTACTTGCAGGTTTATATCATTGTAAACATGATCATTTGTTTACTGTAATATATATTTTATCTAAACCTTATTCACCAGATCACGTTCTTCATCATAGTAAACCTCATGATTTATAATAACATGCTCTCATGATCAATACACACTTTAATTTCATGAAAATCTCTCATTTGAATGGAGTGATTTAAAAAAAGAAGGACACTTAACATTCACAGCGTGAACTGGTCAATGGGTTTGACTCTCATTATGTGGATAGTTCAGTGGCTTTCATACTTCAAATTTTGTCATTTCAGCTTCAAGTTAAATGCGCTGAAATCCCAAAACTACCCTGAAGTCTAACAAGAGTTTTTGACACTTCTGAGCGGCCCATTAGGAAACATTTCAGGGGGGAAAAGCCCTACCATTTTCAGTGCTCTTGAGGGGGATTTCACTAAATCTTGTGCTTATTCTCCTTATACTTAGGAAAAGTAAAGCGGGTTTAATAGCTTTCCCACTGACACATTGATGGTAGAATATGCTTAGGCTCTGTGGCAGATGGCTTCAAACCCGAGAGGTTGAGAGAGAGAGAGAGAGAGAGAGATAGAGAGAGAGAGAGAGAGAGAGAGGGAAGGAGATCTGCCGCCTGCCAGAACACTTTTCATAAGGCCTCATCTAAACTAAATTAATACACTTCCTCCAACATCTGAGGATAAACCTGAGGGCCACATTACTGTGGCAGCCCCTATCAGCCCGCTTGTAATACAACCGAGTCAGCAGTCAATGAGATACATTTGCAACCAGGCATTTGTCAGCGACTCAGAGCCACAGAGGCAGGAGATTTAAAATGTCCTGCAGTAAATTAAGTCCTGCTTGAAAAGTGAAAGGTGCCGGCTAAGCAGGCGGCTGCTTACTGTAAAAGGCTGGTTATGGGGGTGATGGTGGTGAGGTGATGGAGGGAGGAGGAAACTGAACTAGCTGCAAATAAGTTTTTTTTTTTATGGTTATAGCCTCAGTGTATTAAAAAAATATGTGAAGACTGAAATAGTTATCTCTGAAGTCATGACATTTGACTTGAGCGTGATCTGCATGATCATATTACTGATGTTTGCATATTACAACCAACATTAGCATTCTGCACTGAACTATTAAACCGTCTGACGTGAAAGTGATCTGACTCGAGTCTGTGATGTTTCTTTGTTCTGAAGGACACGGAAGTCAAGCGAGACATATTTCTAGTTGATATTTGGATTATTATCTGGTTTAAGATGCCACCTGAGGTTCATAACCGAATAAAAACAAAGCAGATCGACTCTTGGCCTGATCACACAAAGTGATTTGCTATGAAAAATCTGATAATACCTTCACATTAAAGTAATTAAAGTGAGGAATCAATCTGTAATGTATTTATTCTCTGCGTGACTTTCCCTTCAAACAACATAACTATTTAATGAGAGGTTATATTAATAGACAACAGAATCCTCTAAGTTTGATTTAAACATGAGGTAACCTGAAAATCAATTATTATATTCATTAACACTGATCTATAATGCACTGGTAAATGTTTTATTGACCATTAATATAGTTATTGATAAGGCAAACCTTGTACAGCATTATGTAAAGTGATGAGGTTGTAAATGCACAGCAGACACATTAAAAACAATAATATATTAATAAATAAATATGTATTTTTCTTATGCTTAAAGGACCAGATGTGTTTCCATGTTTACAAAATGTATTAAAATACATGTATTTTTCAAAGTGGTTTATTCTTTACATTTTCTATTAATTTGACTCGCCGCTGGTTTCCTTTTATTTCTGTATTTTGCTAAAAACTAGCTTGACAGTAATCCTAATCGAACGCGATTTCTTTTATTTTGTGTGATGTTGCGAGACATGAAGTTCCGGGGACCGGCTCTATCTGTGACTTTTTATTAGATCTCTTTAAGTCCTTTAAGGTGCAGTACGTCAAAAGCAAGTAAACTGGATGGGCACTTACAATTTTGTATTGTAGGAACAGTCCATTTACACTCACAGGCGTTTTTTTTCCCTTTCTTGACAGAACTGCAGTGGGTCCTTTTTGAGTGAACTGCATTACCCCAAAATGATCATGTAAATCTGACAAATTGAGTAAATTGTAATGACGAAATAAAAGTTAAATATATCGTCTATTCACATTCCCGCCACCAGTTTTTGTCAGCATGTTTTTTTCTATTGCTTCCTCTCTGAGAAATCGTATTACAGCATCTATTTAAAAAATCATGACATCTATTGCCATAACAGGGTGGTACAGGAAGTAAAGTATAAATAAACGTACACACTGAATGCTATAAAGCCACACTGCAAATGACAGAGCATGGCGCCACTAAGAGGCTTATGGGAATAATGGAAATAGTGTAGCTCCTGTGGCGATGATATGCTTGCTGTAACCGGGAGGGAAAGAGTAGTATTTACCGAGATAACTCCTGGACTCGTGTTAGGCAGAGTAGTGGCTGAAGGGAGGGGAGCAGAGATGCTGTCACAACAGCGAGCTCAGATAAGCCCCCACTGGGTGAAGACAGAAAGCATTAAGTGAGCATATCTTTGAGACGTCTGATGCTCCTCCTGCACCACTGGAGTGAGACTTGCACATAATAAATATAGGTTGATAATTTAGACCTGGAGCATATGACTGTTTTAAGCATGTTTTTCAGTTCTTGATAATCTGAAAATATATTTCCCCTTTCACAGGTGATGTGGAGAAACAGGAACTAAAAGAGGCCTCAGACACAGAGCTCCTGTATACTTAACTTCCACAATCTGTTGTATGAAAAACTGGGCCACTGTACTAAAAGTTAAAATTGTATTTATTTTTCGATATTTTATGAGACTAAATGATCTGTTTGATGTAGATGAAAAGGAACCTCAAGCAGAAAATTACACCAAGGATATTGTGCATTTGAATAAAGTAATGAACATGAAGCCCTAATTGTAGCGTTGCAGAAGTCCACTAGAGATCAGTATAATGCTGTGTAGTTTTTCCATTTGAGCAGTCTTATCCGTCACATCAAGTGAGTTTGCTTCTGCAACAATGTAATGAGGACATACTTCCTCATACGTACAACAGGATTGCACGAAATCGTGGTACCTAGAGTAGAATAAAGACTATATAGTTCAAGAAAAGCATTGGGCTCGTCCGGGATTTGAACCCGGGACCTCTCGCACCCAAAGCGAGAATCATACCCCTAGACCAACGAGCCACACTGCTTGCTTTCTAAATTACACTTTATATAGAAAATGTGTCACCAATACTATGACGTCACTAGATTACAAATCAGGACCAATGCTCGTCAACGGTTATAACCAATGAACAAGCCAGCATAGCTCCTTTACTAACCTTAAACTGAAGGAGTTAAAACAGCTGTATTTACAGACCTATCTCTATCTTTCCCTTTCTCTCTAAGATACTTGAGAAAGTAGTCACAAACCATTTGTGTGACTTTTTACATAGCAATAGTTTATTTTAAGTTTCAGCCAGGATTTAGAAAGCATCATGGCACAGAGAGACAGCACTAGTGACATCTACCAATGACCTTCTAGTTATTTTTCCTTTTTTTGTTGAGATCACTGACACACGGCCGCAGTGTTTGATATAAAAGTAAAGGTATTTCACGTGACAGGATAAATATGACCTTCTATGTTTCCAGCGGAAACTCTTCTCGTGCGGCGTTGTCCCTGCCGCTCTCGTCGCGGTGCATTGTGGTCCGTGAGCTAAAGGAAGCCGTTGCACCGGAATCTGAAGAATTCGAGGTGTCCGCCAAGTCCGCTGTTCACCGTCGGCTCGTCTCTCTTGAATCGCCATCTGTGCTGCGCTTTCTGCCGACCGACCGTAAGGTAACACTCGGTATTTCTCCCGTTCACTCTTTGTGCCGTATTTACGGCGGTATGGCAGTGGAACCGACGACGCTACCGCGAGCCATTTAAGTTCACATCCTGCAGAAGCTACTCGGCTAACGTTAGTTAGTAGTTCACGCGATGCCCAGACTTTACTGAGCAGCTAGTAGTTAGTTAGCTCGGTACATAGCTTTGATTTGGGGTCGTTACCAAGAATAAGAATAGCTATCCAACTTGGCTCTTTTTTAAATGGCATAAGCACATTTCACACCCACTGACTTTTTACCGTTATGTTGGCTTATTAACGTCAATTGGGTTAATTCCCGTTAAAGTAACGGTTACGTTAGCTGACGGTATGTGTGAGAAAAATAAAGTAAGTTAATGTTCGTATGTTCGTTTTAGTTGGCAACGCCTCTATAAAATAGCTTAAAGTAGCTTGGACACCTACATGTGTCTAATCAGCCGGTAAAAATGTATAATGAGTTATTGTGATTTAACGTCTTATTGAGACGCAGTCGTTTTTATCCAAGCAGTCTGAGCGCAGTGGGTGTGCTTCTGTTGTAATATAACACACCGACTTAACTACAACAACCAGCAAACTGCTAGTAAACATATATGATACCAATTGGGAATAATGGCATTATCGTATTAGGTTGAATGTCTAGTCCTCACACCAAAGGGTTACAGTGAGATGCTGCTGTAATGCAGCTATTTGAGCAGGAACAGCTCGTCATTTTGTGGTGAGACACATCACTGTCACAAAAAACAGACTTCCTGTCTCTCGTATATGAGGCGATATGAATTTCCTCCATTTCAGAAAATATCCACAGAGGCCAGAATTGTCACAAAATGTAAGCTTCTTAGTATGTGACGCGGTCTGTGTTTTCTCTCAGGTTTGACAAGGAGAAAACATGTCTCAGGCCGATAAAATGAAGGTGAGTCTCTGAACAAAAACCACATATTCCACCCGATGAGAGTCGGCACAGTTTTTGTTCAAAACACAAATATAATCTGCTGAATGCTGGTCTACTCAGCTGTATGCTTAGTGTGCTGCTCAACATGACTCACTGAAGTAGCTTAATGCACACTGGAAGGCCCAAAGGCAGAGCCACAACATCACACTGCTTATTAGGCTTTTCAGTCATTACCTTTGCTGAAAGGGGGAAGGGAGAGTTCATATATGTGTCAAAAATTTCCAAACGAAATAAGCACTATGTACCTTTTTTTGTATTTTATTTGACATTGTCAATGTGTAGTATTGCTAAAAGCTATCCAATTGCTCTACTTCTCATTGGTATGAACTGTGTAGGAAACTCTTTCACAAATAGACTGCTGTAGAGTCAACGTAGCCCAGGTGCTATATTGATAGCTAAAAATGTTTTTAACTGACATAGTATGTGCAAAGCTACGTTCTTGTATCTTATGTTTTAATATCATATTACCAAACATTATTTCAAAAGATAATTTTTCTACTTTGCTTTTTTTTTCTACAGCAAGGCCAGTTCACCAACCCTGAAACCCCAGGGTATGTTGGATTTGCCAACCTGCCGAATCAGGTTCATCGCAAATCGGTAAAAAAAGGATTTGAGTTTACATTGATGGTGGTAGGTGAGTGTGTCATTTCTGTTTTTATAGTACTTTTTTTTGTTTTCTTCTTGTCATTGTGAAATGCCGGTTTTATTTTACTTGGGAAATGATGGTGTATCTCAATGAAAACAAGCTTAATGCTAGACAGCTATAGGGAATATGAACATTTGAGGAATGTGCTTTGCTTTTTTGGCTCATATGAGTTTGCTTTTGTGATTATATGTATGAGGGGATCTTGGCCTATATCCTGCACAATATACAGTTGTTGCTGCCAAATGCTGTCTTTTTGTAATGGCCTTTCTACTTCACGTTTTACTACTCTTTAATCTCCATAGTTCATTTTGTTTGAATACTAAGAGAAAGCAAGTTGTTTTGGTTGCATTTTAGTGTGCATGAATGCTTTGGTAAGAGAATGGCAGATGTCTCGTCAGTGTAGTTGCTCAGCTGGCGTCAGCACAGCGTCGGTGTAAAGTCTTGATGTGAACATTGTGGCTGTGTGAACCTCCCTGATTGTTTGTAACGGGGGAGGGGAGAAGCTCCTGTGAATGCTGCTCATCCTTTTCCTTTAAAATAAACCAGGGAGGAATGAGCCTCGAGGGGCCTCAAGGGACTGATTCACACAGTGGACAAGGCCCGCCGCTTCCTCTACTGCAAGAATACTCATTGAGTGCACATTTAACCTTTTGTATGACTCTGGTTGTTTAACAAATCAGTGTTTTACAGTACTTTTAGATGCTGCAGTTCTAATCCATGGATGGAAACCATATTTATTTATGAACATGAATTATTTCTTTTCAGTATCCGTCCTGTTTTAGGCTTACCCTTTAACAAAAAAAAAAAGTACTTTCTTCCACATACACCTGAAGCTGTAGTGTACATGTTGATTTAAATTTTCCAGACAAGACATTTTGGCAAATTGTCAGTTTAGGGTGTAGTAAAGACTTCCGTAAATCTTTTGTCATGGCTCGGGTGGGAACCACAGTAGCAGCATTCCTGAGTAAATGACACAAACTTACGGTTGTTTATGTCTCTGCATCTGTAACACTGCGACCATGAGACATGAGAAACATTGTTGATTATTATGGCTGTCCCTAACCAAGAAATTCTTAGTCGCTGAACACGACATACGGTTTTGTCAACTAATTGTTTAGTTTATTTAATTGAAGGAGCTTTTTAATCTGTATTTCTCCACAAAGATACACACAAAATCACTACATTTAATATTATGTTGACCAGAGATGTATTCAGATGTATTCATAAGTTATTATTTGGGGTATGAGGGAGGAATTAAACTGCTTCTGTAGTTTTCCCAGACACAAATTAGGGCATACTGCTAGACTAAAACAACGCTCTGTGGTGCTGCCAAAATCCATGGAAAGCTATTTTTAGTCTGGTACAAGGCTTAAACGTTGTCTTGGATTCCGACCATCAGCTTTTGTTTAAAACGTCATCACACAAACTGTACATTTTTTATTGTCTGTCCAACTGTTGGGTTTATAGCCCAACACCTATTGTTGGTTATGGCGGCAGTTTAAGAGTCAAAGTTAGTTTTATTGTCAATTAGAGACATTCATTTTAAATCAATTTGAAAGTCTTCGGTTTACTGTTTCTTTATTTCAGTGCAGATTCTTGTTTAAAGACAGAGTTGCGCTAAATGAAAATATCAGTTTTTAGTTCTTGTTTAATATTTGTAAAAGTGAAACTGTCCAGTAAATTTCTTGACTGGTGGCAGCTTTATAAACCACCTGACACTGTTCTAGGAAAGATTATTGCTGAAGACAGATTTCATATCGTGCATTTCCGTGTGGTGCTTGGCCTCCTGCGCGTCACAGCCAGATGTCTTGTTTCCTGCAGTACAGAGAGGATCTCCTTTGTTCTATTCACTGAAACTGAACTGGTACTAGAAGAGGTTTGAACCAACAAGAACCTAACGGTGCTTTCGTAATTTTTAAGCAATTGCGCAATACTTATTCACTTTGCTTGTCATTCTAGTGTTGATTATGATGATGTTTCATTTTCCTCTGTTGTCAAAAGGTGAATCTGGACTTGGAAAATCCACCCTGATCAACAGCCTGTTTCTCACTGACCTTTACCCTGAGAGAGTCATACCTGGAGCAGCGGGTAAAAACACACACGCACTTAAGGATTCTTGTTTTAAACCCCTCCGGAATATCTGTATGTTTAAAACAAAATTGCTGACTGGCGTTGTCATTGTATGTTCTTAGAGTTCTTGCACTTTCTTATCTTCTAACAGAAAAGATAGAAAGGACTGTTCAGATCGAGGCATCGACGGTAGAAATTGAGGAGCGAGGAGTGAAGCTCCGTCTCACTGTGGTCGACACACCAGGATACGGAGACGCCATCAACAGCCAAGACTGGTATAACATATTTTTAGCTACTATGTAGAAGAGGAAATTGGGTATTTTTTTAAGTTTAAACTACCCAGTGTCAATCCTGTGATCTTAAACAGGGATTAGATGTTAACCTTGGACAATTCAAAAATGTTTTCATGTATGTAATGTCGTATCAGCATAGATGAGTCCTTGTACAATGTTGTGATATAATTACTCTTGTGTTGGATGTGACGTACATTTCTTTCATTCAGTTTCAGCACCATTATCAGCTACATCGATGACCAGTTTGAGCGCTACCTCCATGACGAGAGCGGTCTAAATCGTAGACACATTGTTGACAATAGAGTTCACTGCTGCTTCTATTTTATTTCCCCGCTTGGCCATGGGTGAGTCCTGCAAAGCACACTAATGTACATACGTTTCAGTTTGCTGAAGTGGCAGAAGTTGTTTTCTATTTAACTAACCATATTTCTATATCACTTCACTCTTTTGCTTTTAATGAATATTTGCTTGAGTCTTTCCGTCTCTCTTTGACCCTGGTTCTGTCTGTTTCCTGTCCCGCCAGGCTGAAACCTCTGGATGTTCAGTTTATGAAGGCCATTCACAATAAGGTCAATGTTGTTCCTGTCATCGCCAAGGCAGACACGCTCACCCTCAGAGAGAGGGAGAGGCTCAAGCGCAGGGTAAGGACAACAGTCGCTCTTTGTTCAGGATCTTTTCCCGTTCTTGAAACAATCGGAAGTGTCATATGATCACGGTCACAGCTTTACCCTCCCAACGCTTTCAAATACAGTTTGTATCTGAAGTACTATATAGTACTACCTTTTGGTTTAAATACCTAAAACCAAAATGCAGATAAAACCAAAGTGAGACACGGAGTGTCAAGGTGAAATAATCAAGTGTTTTTAGTCAGTATTTTTTTTTTTTTAAATGCATAAAGTCCTTATTTAAAATAAAAATAACAGGTTGTCATTAACAGTATGTAAAGAACATAACAGATAATAAAAGGTGTTAATTACCCATGTTCTGTCTTTGTCTTCTTTGTAAGGTTCTGGATGAGATCGATGAGCATGGCATCAAGATTTACCACCTTCCTGATGCCGAGTCGGATGAGGATGAGGACTTCAAAGAGCAGACCAAGATCCTCAAGGTAAACTCTCTCCACCCCTGTGGGAAACTTTTCATTCATGACTCAATTTGAGACAAATTGGTGTTGTCTTACCACAGGAATGATTAATTTATTTTTATGGATAAAAGCAGTTTTTATTTAGCTTTATATCCTCTAATATCATTTTATTAAGCCAACCAATCAGTATAGGGTTTTGTTTTAAGTGTAATCGTTTTCTATGTTGGTGATTGAACCATGACTACAGACGTATAAACCGCTCCTCTTTTCCAGGCTAGCATCCCATTTGCAGTGGTGGGATCCAACCAGCAGATTGAGGCCAAAGGGAAGAAGGTGAGGGGCCGCCTGTACCCTTGGGGAGTCGTGGAGGTGGAGAATCCTGAACACAACGACTTCCTCAAGCTGCGGATCATGCTCATGTGAGTGGTAGAGGAGGCTAAATCATGTTGCAGTCCTTTTTCTTTCAATGTAAGGGTGATATTGAAATTACTCCAGACAATAGTTTTTTGTTAAGGTGTAGATTATTATTAAAATGTCGCCACAACAGGAAAGGAGAACAAAAAGATGGAGCAGTGTAATGTGGTGCAGTTTTTGGCTAAAATACGATATTTCTGATGTTATGGTCCACTCTATTGCCAGACGGCCTCTACGTACTAGAGGTACAGTGAAGTTAACGTCTGTAGTTCTCCAATTGTCTGACTTTTCCACAACCCCACAGAACCCACATGCAGGATCTACAGGAAGTGACCCAGGACCTTCACTACGAGAACTTCCGCTCGGACCGCCTCAAACGGGGTGGCAGGTTGTCCTCCCATGGTTACATTCTGCCTCTGTCTCCTGCGTACGTACTTGTCTGTCAGCTTGCTTCTCTGCACCTCCCCCACCTCAAACAACAAACCTTTGATTGGACACAGTGTTAAAAAAACAACATAGAAATGCCATCATCGGGCACAGATGTTACAGGAGTGAAACCAAAACATCCAGCTGTGTAGATAGAAGCCGAGTTACTAGATTAAATTCTGTCTAATGGGGTCATGCACTTTCAGGTTTTTCTTCTGCGGTAGATTCATACAGTATAAAGTTGTTGGATTAGTATCATTCTGTAGACAGTAGCTCTAACTCATCATCATTTTGCATGTTCCCGACGTGCAGTGAGGCAGAAGTTAATGCTGTGGTCTCCTGGGTTGTGGTTTCACATGGCTAGTGGGTAGCTAAATGGCATGTGCCGTTTGAGTATCTGTAGAGGTCATAAACCGGATTAGTGTGTCATGTAACATAGTGTGGACATATCATTTAACACTCACTGTAGACCAAAAAGATTCTTTTAGACTTTCTTCAAAAGCCAACCCAGGATAAGGCAGTGGTTTTACTGTCATCACATTGCCTCGCCATCTGTCCAAGGACTGTTGAGGTACTGTTTTTTTTGTGTTTTGGTCATTTGGGGGAGGTAACGCTGTTCCCCTGACTCTCGCTACTTCTCTCTGGAATCTCCCTGCTTTCATCTCTTTGTAGTTATTTGTTCTAGCTGCCCACTTTTCTCTTCTGCAAAGAAAAACTAACCCACTGATCCCTTCTTCAGCTTCTTTGTGGCTTTTGTAATGTTTGCCTAATGCTGATGCTCCAACTTAAAATGGTTCAACGTGCACTTTTCAGGCATGCAGACATACACAAACTTCTCAGCTCAGTCTTAATGCTTTACAAATCATCACACAAAGTGATTTTACACTTATAACCTGATTGTGCCTTTAACTTAATAATACTTTACGTTAATCGACATTGATGCTGCATAAATACTAAAGGTGGATTCTGTAGCGTGAGACATCAATGGTAACTAAAGTTGTGTTGATGCAGAAAGGGACCGGAGCCGGAGGAAATGGACAAGGATATAATCCTGCAGGAGAAGGAGGCTGAGGTGAGATATTTCAGATGCTACTCCACGTTGGGCTTATTATAAAGAAATGCATGTTTCACGGCTTGTCCTTGGCAATTTTCTTTTGTGAAGGAAGAGTTTCACATTTTGAGAATGCACTTATTTGCTTTGTTGCATAAAACTATTTCAGTGAGCTTTAGGTGAGGTAGTTGGATTTTATTGTTTTTTTGGACACACAGGCTACACTAATCATCTGCTTGATGTAGCTTCATATTTAGCGTACAGAGACAGGAGTGGTAGCAATCTTCTTATCTAACGTTTAGCAAACTAGTGAATAACACGTACCATAATTGTTGAACTATCTCCTTTAACCTTCCTCCTGTGTTTAGGGTGGGCACAGACCCGTTTTTTTAGGTTTTAAATGCATAGAAGAACCACATAAAATGTGTTTATTGCATCAAGGCTTTTTGACTTTGGCAGGAATTTCAACAAAATATAAAAATGTTTCACTAAATTTATAAAATGCTGTGGTTGAAATTATGACCTTTTGTGTTGTTAGGGTCGGTTTCGACCCAGTTATAAACATAAGATTTGCTTAATTGGTTGTTTTATTGATCTTGCAAATCTATATTTTGTGTTATGCCCTGTTTGTGTTCAAGTATTCAAGGAGGGTTAAAGATCATTCACTGCCCTAAAAGTCACAATTTGAAAACTAGAACCAATTCAACATTTATAAGAATTGTTTCTGTTTTCAGTGTTTTTAATCTTATAATACCAATGTTAACTGTAGAACCAGTTGTTTCTAGTCAATTGTTTATAAATGCCAGGTGTGAATGATCCTACATTTAGCAAGATGCCGCTCATTCGCAGCTGTTTAAGTGAATGTGCTTTGTTATAAGTGCAGTTGTCGTTTCCCTGACATGCATCTTGATGTTGTGTCACACAGCTGAGACGAATGCAGGATATGATCGCCAAGATGCAGGCCCAGATGCAGAAGCAGGGAGACGGAGACGGAGACGGCCCCAATGTGTGAAACGTCTTTGGTAGGAGCAAGACCTCTCCTCTTCTCCAAGATGGCACACTTTATCACTAGAACAAGCGGACACCTGATTTCCTGTATTTGTATAAATACCTAATATGTGGTAATTGTACATGCTGGTCTTCTGTGAGCCCAGTCTTGATTTTTATTTAACTTTTTCTTTTCTCTTCCATTGTAGGTATTTAAACCACCGCTCAAGTTTGACGAAAGACGAAGGATAGCCGAGACCGTGTTATCAAGTTACTGACTCGTACTGCTTGCCACTATTTTTATTTTAATCCTACATGGGATCTGAAGTGTTTTTTTGTTTTTTTTCTACGTACAGTTAAGTATATTCAAAAAGTATTACATCTATATATTTTCACACTGTTCGATTTCTTTTTTTTTTTTGGTTCATTTTAAACTTTTGCCAGTTACTCAAATGAAGTCACGTGATCCATCTTTTAAAATGTTGGAATATATCTTTGATACAAACTGTTACTTTTCCTTTTTTATTTTTTATTTAGAAAACCAAATTACTGCTGCTTGTAGTTCTAAAACATCTCTCAGCGCTTCATTGGGAGAGTCGGCTAGGCTGAAAACTAGCAGCAGAAGTAGCTTTTTCCATCATTGTTATGCCATTATCTTGGTATTCCAAGATAATGGAATACCAAAATAAGAGAAATTATTGTTTCATAATCTTTTTTTGGTGAATAGGTGATCCAATAAATAGGGTCCATTTGCTCGGTGTTAATCCTATGAACCACCTCATCTGCATGCAACTCAACCTCATCTGGTCAAATCTTCAGGTGAATTTTCCCTCTAGTGCTTTGTTGCGATCCGCTTCTCCCTTTACTGTCAAAGACTTATCCATCAGTGCAGTTATCGGATCAGTATCTTAAGTAGAATGGCATTGGAGTGTTTTTAGCTCCTTTTTTTGAGTTTGATATGAATTCAACTGTGACCTCTTCCAGTCTTGCTGCAGACTTGACAAATGAAGGACGTGCAAACGAGGTGCGATGCCTGTTTGGTGCTTTCAATCCATTAGAATTAATTACTCCGCGTTTGCTCGACACGCCTCAAAAGTGAAGTCATGTGTCGGGGCGCATTTACTGTTACATGTCTGTTTTTCTTTTTTGATGCAGTGAGATTTGAGGTATGAACTTGTACCTGTCCCAACTGCTGAGTGCTTTGTGGTTTTCATGACCACAGAAATTAAAGTGGCCTAATGAGGTCATTGTAGCCAACGTTTCCCTCACCAGCCAAGGTGTGAGTTCTTGACATTCCTCTTTGTGCTGTTTTTATCCAATATTAAAGCACCAAATATTGTTCTTGACGCATATATTGTAATAAGTTTTATTAAACTTTATTAATCTCCTCTGTGATTTCAGTTTTTTTAATTATTTATTATCATCCTGTTACCGGCCGGAGTAGCAGCCTGAAGCTAGTCTACGAACACGCCAGCGGATGCTTTTTTCTTTGTGTGCATTAAATTTCAGTGAGATTAATTGCCTTTGACATACAAAACCACTATGAACCTTGTTTGTAATAAAAAGTTTAAGAGAAAATGTTAATACCTTATAATTTAATAGAATTACATAAATATTAATTCTATAGGTATATTGATTCATGCCCCACTACGTACAGTATAATTTGCATCTCCAGATGAAATCTATGTATGTATGTGAGCATCAAACACTGACACCAACCAGACAATGTGACATTTTCCATAGACTTTATTATAGTTTTTTTTCTTCTCAATCTAACAGGTATACACAACGCTCTAAATGTCATGGCTTTTTTGTTTTAAATACTCTCCGCTCTTAAAGAAAAACTGTAAAAATATTTAATTATAACTAATTAAAAGATCTCTTGGGGGACAGGACTGGGAAGGGTGCAAAGATACGAGGGGGGAATGAGGGGGGTGTCTCCTCTGGTCCTTATCTGAGACGTTTGGAAGGTCTGGGAGACAGAAAAGGGAGCAGGGTTAAGTTACATCCAGCTGGGGTTTCACCGCGAAGACTGGGTGGTGTTACCATTTAAAGAAAACCTGGAAGAACAACATGAAATCAATTAATTGGAATAAATGGACGATGATGATGATAATACTAATAATAACATAGGTACGTCACCTGCACACTCTCTCCATCATGTGTGTGACAAGGCGGTCGGAGATCCCCGGACAAGACTCTTCGGCCAGGTTGAAGGCGTTTTCAAGCTCCTCGATGGCGCCTACGCCCCCACCACTCGCCCGCCGCTTCTCCTTCAACTGGCGGCAGTAAAGGAATATATGTTGTTAATGGGAGGCTTCCACCAAACACAATTACTCAATTTCTACTGGACTGTTGAGTTTAAAACATAGGCAGATATCAGTCAGGTTTTGTTGGCTCTTGCATGTACCGACTGAGCTCATCCTTCGATGCTCTTTGTTGAGCTTAATATATTCTACTTTAAAACAACACAAGTATAAAGATCATGTATAATATCTATGTAATATGGGATTTTGTGAGTGAAGAATAGAGCTACTCTGGGACTAAATTAGTGTTGAAAAAGAACCTTGTTCAGAGCTCAACAGACAATTGAAGATGTGTTTTTTTTTTTTTCAATCCAGTTTTATCGATCAAGATCAAGGCCTGCTCTTGTTGTTTGTGCTGTGCGCAAAGTTTATTATATTTATATTATTTACCAATATATAAATGTATTGAACAGTTGAGCCTACCTCTCTGAAGATAGGTGTTACCAAAGCTGACAAGCATTGGGATTTGGGTTGCCTTTTCACCAAATCTCCTGACTGAGAAGAGGAAAAGGATGTCAGGTGAGGAAAAAGAAAAAAGATTTGCCCGTTTGTGTGCTGCACGTGTCTTACCTCTGAATCTGTGTGTGTGTAGCCCTTCTGTAACTTGTTCAAAGAGCTGGGTCTGACTGTCGGGAAGGTCCACATTGGACATGTATCAACATCACCATCAGCATCCCTGAAGGATGGAAGGAAGAGATATTTATACCAATATTACCCTACTTTAACAATCACTTGAACTACATTGTTGAACATTGAGGACCATTTAAAAACATGTGTAACTGTTCCCCATTTGTCACAAGTAAGTATACTGACAAATGCTTAAAATAGGCAATAATAATTACTGATACTACATGGTGGGTACCCAGTTTTTTCTAGTAAATCCTCCATTAATCATCCTAAAATTCTCTAATACCTAAGTAATTTACTAACGTGGCTGTGACTAGATCCTTTGGGAAATGTAAATCTCAAGTGTATCGATGTGTGTTCTTGGGACTGACATATCTGAGTCGTCAGAGCTGGATTCCTCCCCGTGTCCCTCCGACTTCCAGCGGCGGTAGCGGTCTATCAGCTCCGCCAGGTAGGCCGTCTTCTTGGTGTAGCGCGTGATGAACTTGTGCTTTAAGAGCTCTTTGGCTGTCGGCCTCTGTGCAGGCATATTAGAAGAAGAATCGAAAAGGGATCAATTGTCTAGTTATAATGTGCTAAACAGAGCGCCAGTAAGGAGTCAACCGTCACTTCACTAAGAATTAACATTTGAAGAATGGGATTTGGTTGCATTTGGTTTGTAAACAGCACAATTTATACTTCCTAATAGGAACAAGGCATGCTAATCCAATAATAAATATTTGGTTTGATAAATTATCCAAGCCTGATGATCTAAATTCTGATTTTATTTAGCCACAAACAAACATGTTTAATCCCATTTTAGTTCTGCTACAATGCAGATGAATGCAGGCAGGTGCTACTTACAAAACGAGGGTCTTTATTTAGACAAGCCTCAATAAACTCTTTGAAGGGCTTGCTGTAAGGTCCCTCAAGTGTGGGTGGTGTGTTTTTCGGGATGAGGAAAAGGACCCTCATGGGGTGAAGATCAGAGTTGGGAGGTTCCCCTTTCGCCAACTCAATGGCAGTGATTCCCAAGGACCAAATATCAGCCTGAGGGGGAGAGTGGCATGTAAGTAAGGTGTTAATATGCAATATAGCGTCTACTTATCAGTGCCTCCACCAATAACAAAACAGTCTTCCCTCTTGGTCTTGATGTTCTGACCAAAGTGAAACATCTTTTCACCCAGAAGTGGTGGAAAAACAACCAAACAAACGTAAAGAAAGCGTTCACTCAAAGCAGAAACACACGGCGACTCTTGTCCATCTCACAGACCCTCGCCTCACCTTGAAGTCGTAAGCAGACTGTTTGATAACCTCTGGAGCCATCCAGAAAGGTGTTCCTACAAATGTGTTCCTCTTAATCTGGGTATCTGTCAGCTGTCCGGCCACCCCGAAATCTGCTAGCTTCACATCGCCCTGCTCCGACAAGAGTACATTGGCAGCTGGAAGAAAGAGACAGAAGAAGAAGTCAACATACGAGAACAAATAATGCAAAAATAAAAAGAAGGCATCATGTTGTAAAGCATGAATGGAGTTTCATTTTGAAATAATCATGAGTAATGAAGTGTTATAGCACCTTATTTTAGGCCTATCATGTGTGACTTTTTGAAATGCCAGAACAATAATTATTCCCTGAAGACAAAATCTCTGCAATTTGTAAGTTACAGATGGACGAACAAGGGGACAAAGGACACTTTGCAGTCTCTTCCTCAATTTAATTGTGGCGGAAACAAACCGCTTCACAGACAGAATCCATGTAGATAATCAACCCAGTCTTCTTCTTCTTAAGCTTGCTGTCGTAACTGTTTATTCTTTAATGATTCTCAAAATGTAAGAGCACAACATCAGCTGCAGAGAAAAGAAAATTAGCATTGCACAAACGTATACATTTAACACCTTCAGTACTTTGTAAGATTTCAAGCTCACAGATAGTGTTACTACATTTCTGCAGCTACTCTGTCCAGCATCTCGTGGACAGAGTAAGGATACACATTTGTGGATACACATTTTGCTTGTCAAAGCACTTAAAAGCTTCAAATTAGCTCTGAATTGTGAGTACGATATTTGACTTTGTACCAGGACAACACAGTAAATTATATGACTTCATATTTAAATGATGGTAAATGAAAAAGAGGGACTTTTATTACCTTTGATATCTCTGTGGATCTTCCTTTCAGAGTGCAGATACTCCAGCCCCTTCAGTATTTCCCTCAAAATAGTAGCAATATAAGTTTCTTCCAGTGGCCCTGGGCGGAGCTAGGAAGAACAATTACGTCACATAACGGTGGAAGATGGGTGAAAGCGCCAACAATAGGTTTTGCTTCTCCAGTGTAAACATTCCCAATTTGTATCACACTTTGTACACTGTAGAAATATAGGTCTTCTTACCAGATCGAGAGCAGATCCTCCACCTAAATATTCCATGATAATCCATAGTTTGGTCCCCTGCGAGGAAAAAAATACTCGATGAAAAACATCTGAAGTTTAAGATTTTATAAACGCTGCTTTGCCTTTGATTGTTTGGCACTATGTTGGTATCTTCATGTAGACAACTTGAAATAATCTGTTTACATATGTATCGACTCGTTATCTGCATTATAATCTCACCTTCAGGTATGATCCATAATACTTGGTAACAAAAGGGCTATCACACTGGCTCAGAACTGTGATCTCCTGTTGAATGTCTTCAATCTCGTCCTCTGCCTCTTCCAGATCTATAATTTTAATCGCCACCACCTCCTTTGTGCGGTTGTTAAGTCCTTTGTAGACCTCTCCAAAGGAACCCTTCCCAATCCGCTCCTGCTTGGTGAAGTACTCCTCGGGGTCCAACCGGGGGATATTCTAGTCCAGTGACAGCAAAGAAAGCATTGAATTCTTGAGTACATGATGACTGTTAAGGTATATTTGTTTGTGTGCATGTGTCTTACCAGGCACAACATAATGATCAACAACTTTTCATATTATTGATTTAATAAAGGTTCAGTCGATGTGACAGGAGAAACTACATCTATCTATTTGACACTGTTCCTGTTCTCCTGCACTGCTGGAACATTAACATGATGGATGATTAACCTTTACTATCTAACATTACCTGTCTATTCAGCCACAGCCCACATAATAACCCACTCCGGATCAAACTTTGTGCCAGTATGTAATTCAAGGAGCATGACAATTAAAAGTTTTGTAGTTTTCTCTCTCCATGTTAGCAGAAAATTGTGGTTTTGAGTAGGAGAGAATGCACTTAAAGAAGTCTATACATTTAAAATGGGTAAGCATGTTTAATATGTGACAACTGCAAGTCAAAAACAACAAAGACCTAAGATGTTGATGTATACTGTCACAGCATTTAGAGTTTGTAGTTACATGTTTTCATCAGTTTGTGGGTTGGCATAGTTAGCTACACCTGACGCTGACAATGCCAAGGGGATGAAAATAAATACATTAATCCATATATACATATACAAATAATAATATATATATATATATATATATATATATATATATATATATATATATATATATATATATATATATATATATATATATATATATATATATATATATATTGTGTGTGTGCATGGAAGGTTGTATCACCTTGCATTGATAGCAGCTTAAGACCCCTACGCACCTATTCATGGAAAGCCTGACAGTCATGGGTGTTCGCCTTGTCTTGGACAAGAAGAAGGGAGGTGACAGTTGGTGAAAAGAGGATTTCTGTACCTGGTTTTGCATGTCTCGAAGATGTGCCATTCTCTCTGCAGGCTGGACGGGACAGGGACAGCCGCAGCTCTCCCTTTCCGAGCTTATCAAATGGTCCCTTCGGGTTTTTCCTCCCCTCGTAGCTGTCTAGGAAGCTAGCTAGGTGGCTAGCCAACTAGATAAACACCCAATCTGCTGGCTTTAACAGGGCTGTCACTCCGCGCTCTGTTTTCGGCCTCCAAGTCCAACGGAGGACTGAAGAGCCCGGCCAGACATCAACCTATTAACCGAGAGACTCCATTTATGTCGGCCGTGGTGAATAAGAAGATAGAATGCTCCTTCCGTCTATTAATATTTAATTCATTTCAAGGAACGCTTAGCCTGTTGTTCATTTGAAGCTTGAGGAGGACAAAATAATGGCACCAGCCGGAGGGCGCATGCGCATTGGGTTTAAAGGAGGTTGAATTGTGGGAGCTGTATTTCTAAGCTTTGTCCGGCCTTTTCCTTTTTGTGCTTGACACTCGTAGGACATTTAAATAACTAATTTGTGTGAAATTGAATCCAACCATACAAACTGTTCCTGTATTGTGCTTCTGGTCATTTGTGTTTAATCGATTAAAAACACAGTAACCTTAAGCCAAATTGTATTTAAGAAAATGTATTTCAGATCCCTAAGTGAAAAAAAGTCACGTTCGTGTAAAAAATAATTTTCATGACGAAATAAATAATGATTGTTGATGTCATTGTTTCTTTTAAAAACATTGAAACTCTTTTCTCTTAAAGAAAGAACAGTTGCATATTTTTTTATTGGTCTCATTGTGATGGGTGAAGTGAATTACAGCTGGAATACACAATTAAATTATAATCTCAATGATAATAGTATTATTTTGTATTAGTCAGGCCAAATACATGAACATTGTATGTGATACAATTCCTATAAAATAACTAATTTGAGTGCTACAATTGTGTACGCTCGTTTTTAGACCTGGGTGCTGCCGGCTGTAAAAGCTCCGCCAGACTGATTGTAGATCATAAACTCCGCCCCAGCGGGCACGCCGGGTGGATTCGCTGGCGGTTGTTCACAAACACACCAGTTTGAAGCGGTGTGTTCGGTTCTGCTCGTCGTCCGTTCTGATTGACGCCGTTACTAAAACAGAACCAACCTGCATTTTGAAACGTGACACTTTAAACTTCGGTGCTGGAACCAATAACGGTAAGTACGGTCGTCATAGAAACCAGGATATACCTGGTTCACCTGCTGCCGTGGACAAGCCCGCGCGCCGCTTAGCCTAGATAACACGAGCTAGATACGAGCTACATGCTAGGTATGGCGTCTTCATTGAGTGACATTGGAGCCATGTGTCAACAACAGCCAGGTACAGCTCGTGCAATTTGTAATAATGTCATGCAGCACAATGTTGAATGTTATATCAAGCGTGAGTTTAAATATGATTTGGTAGTTGTGGCCGATACATCCGTCCCCTCTACACTATCACACGGTTAGCGATAAACGCTGTGATGTATGTAGTTAGCTCTGTCTTTTTAAATGATGTATTACTACTCGGCTACAGATTAATTCAAGTCGTTGGCGTTTGATTGAGTTGACCTTGACATCTTGAATTCATTGTCTGTTGTGCTACAATTATTGTAATGCCATTATGAGCACATTGTGTTTGTTTTCTTTTGTTGTTTGCGTTGTAATCTTTTGTATTTTGTGTCTGCTCAGCGCTGTGTGGAACTGTACTAGTGGTGCTTGGTGAATACTCGTAAAGTTTGACTTGATGATGATACTGCTTTCAACTATATTCAGAATATAGTGATGGCATTTCTGGCAGAGCTGGCATGCACATTAGAGAGATGGCAAACATCCAGGGCTCATAGATAAGAGCTTGGATGTGATTATTGAACATTTGAACATCCACCTTTTTTAGTTGTTGAGTATTTTTAAGAGTTGTTCAATTTCCTTCCATTTGATGTGTCTACAGGCCAGATGAGTGGGCCATTCGCCTCCCCCTCCTCAGAGGTGGCTGAGATGAACCGCATCCATTTTGAGTTGGAGTACACCGAGGGAATCAGCCAGCAAATGCGGATCCCTGAGACCATCAAGGTTGCCTCAGAGAACCAGAGAGAGAGAGGGGCTATGTCACTTCAGCATCCACTCCCCGTACACACAACTATGATGCAGGTGCCAGAGAGAATCATCGTGGCAGGTAAGAACAAGAAGAGTAAAGTGTGCATGGCAGAAAATACCCTGCACATGCTTGTTCTAACTGTCCATGGAAATCATAAATTGAGATGCACAAAGGGCAACAGGCTGTTAAAATGTTTTGATATCATTGTGACCTCTTACCACCAACCATTTGTATTTACCAGTCACCCTTCACCTTACTTCCTCCACAGGGGATGATGGAGACTCTCAATTTTCTCGTCCACGAGACTTGGACCTAATTCAATCCGTCCCTCCAATGGACCTTCTCAGCATGAAGGCCCCGCCACGTATCCTCACTCTATCAGAGCAGCCACTGGACTCTCTGGAAACAGAACAAACTGCCACTTCACAGAGCAATCCCAGGCATGCGGTACGGGTCAAATCCTGGTTTTCATTCTGTGTTTCCCGTCACATTTAATTTTCCTTAATTTACTGAACTTGACACACAATGTCACTAAACATGCCACTCTACATTTACAATAATATTTTTGTGGTATCAGTCATGAGTTACATCTGTAAGTTTGTTAATACAAATATTGTAGATGCAGTAAAATTTAGTATTAATCAGATATAAGGCTGTGAATTTACAGCAGGAAGCTGATGATTTAAAGGTTATCAAATGTAATGTCAATGAAAAGTAGCTCACTTTGAAAGGGAGCCAATAAATACCATATTAGTTTATAACTTATTTAACTTGAGCTCTTCGTAATGTAAAATGTCTGTCATTTATAGGTCCACTTTCATGCTCGGGGTCGAAGGGAACGCAGTGCCAGTGAGAACATGTCTGGCCGCCATAGCGGTCATATTGTCAGAGGTGACGTATGGTAAGGACACAGCTGATACATTTATTTTAATACTGCTTGAACGCTGCTACCTTTTCATTCCTAATTTGTTACCTGTTATTCTTATTTCATTCTTGGTATGTTTTAAAATAAAATCTTATTTCTTTACCGTTTTCTCCCCACTTACCTCTCTGCCAGTGTAACCCCTTCCCCTTCTGCCCCCCCAGTCCGGTTGTGTCCCCCCCTCTGTTCCCCTGAGGATGCTAACATCAACCTGTTTACGACTGTGGGGTTCCTCTCTTATGTCCAGTCAACAACACGCCGGGCATACCAGCAGGTCCTCGAAGTGATGGATGACACACACCGCAGGTAATTTCTATTATCTTTGTCCCTGTATTTCTCGGAAGTCACTCTATTCACAAAGTTTCTCAGAACAAGCAGCTGGTCATGGCCGTGTATTTCTAAGAAAAATAATGAAATAAGGACATTTTGTATAAAAGAAGTACTGCTCTACTTTTGATATATGATTTTAAACAAAGTAACATTATAAACAAATTGCAATTTTAATGCCATTTATACTGTTTCACAGACTCAACTTAACAACATAATTTCAATTTGCTCCATGTCAGTCATTCTCACAATAGTGCGCATCTTGTGAATTGGTCATTATAATTTGTCAGTTATTTTTAAGTGGGCCCCTAAAAAAACAGCTTGGGAAACAGTACCAAAAACACTTAGCAATATGCTCTTGTCCGTCAGCTTTTTTTAGGTTAAGACATGTGTGTTTGAAAAGGTTCGTTCTCTTTCAGGAAAGTTTCTGTAGCTATGCAGACTAATTTTATGTATTGAAGTCATTGTTGTCATCATTCTAAACTGAGATATATTGATCTACACAGGACACACCTGGACCTAACTCTGGATATAAACCCTGACGAATCTGGCTTAGTGGACGCTTCCTCGCTCCGACGACAGGTATGGTACTATGCAAACCTTTGTGACTAACTGTCACTAACAGGTGATTAATGTGCTTCTCCTCCTCTGCTCTGGTGTGCATACTGTGCCTGTTAGTTTTTACCAGCTGCGGCAGCATGTGGATGGTATTGTTTTCACCATGTGAGTCTGTCGATGTATCACTTCTGTTTGTGGACAGATTTTGTGAGATGCACCCTGCTCAATTTTACACGTCTAGCCCAATTTGGTAGTTTCTCCCATTTTTTTTTTTCAGGTCTACAATCCACAACTGATATAGTACAGTAAAGGTGTGCTGACACAACAAGTTTATGTGTCTCATATCAGGCTGCTTGCAAAGGATGCTGACAGAGCAGCACACAGCCAGTGATAAGATACAGCTGGGATTTTAGATACTCTGGTATAAATACACCAGTAAGAATCATTATCAAACTACTATGAATACTGTAGTCATTTTTTTGTCTTGCATACCTTGAACTTAATCTTAGTGGTGGTGATAATCCTATGTATATAGGTATATACACTGAATGTATTTTATGCATATAAACTAGGCCCACTACAAGTAGTGTACACCTTTCTTTTTTTTAATGGAGAAAACATGTTTTTGTGGTCATTCAGATTGTGAAGTTGAACCGGCGTCTGCAGCTGCTTGAGGAAGAAAACAAAGAACGCTCCAAGCGAGAAGTGATCCTGTATTCTGCTACAGTGGCATTCTGGCTAATTAAAACCTGGGTCTGGCTCCGTCGCTAAGATTTAGCGAGACTGAACCTCCCGAAACACTGGAAGCCAAAGCAATTCCTTGTTAATCGTGCAACCACTAAAATACTGTACGAAACTTTACTACATCTAAAGGCCACCACTGGAAACTACCAGAATATTGGCAAATGTCCTCCACCACAGTCCTCCGTGTTTCTATTGCGAATGCTATATTGGGATTTTACTCGGACATTTCAAACATAGTGCTGTCAAGACCTGAGTCAGTAAAATATAACCAAAGTTTTCAAAACTGATGATATACCTATGTTTGGACTATTTACAAAATGTCCCATTGGCTAGGATTCACACCGTCACATTTAACTAGAAGTTGGCTTTGGTCGGGTACAACAACAATAGAACTAGAGGGAAAGCTAAAGTTAACATGTCTCTTATTCATCTATGGATTTAATTCTAGTTTACAGAGGCAAACAACCAACAGGACAAAGCACAATGACACTATAGCTGGATGTTTACAAAGTGTCAGCAACTACTTTGATGTGGTGAGCTACCTAATAGTTGCCATATTCGGCTAAAACTAGCCTCAACATAGGATGATGTCAACTCTGATTTACAGTCAAAGTTTCTGTCTGAAGTTTCTCCGCCTCTAGAATACTGCAATGATGTTCACTTGTATTTAGTCAAACTAAATGTGGAACAGATATAAAAAGAATATGTGGACCAGTTAAAAGTAGCAAGTGTGTGTCTCCTATTAATCGGAAAGAATTGCAAAACCTCACTGATGATTCTGGTTGTTTGTGCAAAAACTACTGATTGCAACTATTTAATGGTTGATAAATGCACAGCAACAACCAATGTTACAGTGAAGCCTATCGTCAATCATCTTTGTGAGAGTAAACACAATGTGTAAATGGGACTTTTTAGCTTCAGTTAAAGAGTCATTATAGTGTAAACATGGATCTACGACAAATGTTTCAGGAACCAAGCTCAAGCTTCAGACCTGACCCATCTTGTCTGTTTAATTTTTTTTTCATTTCACAAAAAACGAGTTTCATCAGTTTTTGTCCAAGTAAGAAGACTAAATCTAGAGATGCTATAATATTTATCTTGAATGTCCTTTGAGTTCTGCACCCAAAATATTTGTATAAAGTACTTAAATACCCTGTTGTTGTACATGTTGTTGTCTGTTTACCTCTTTGGCAGTGACTTGCATATGGATTCTGTTATGAGCTGGACAAAGTTTTGACAAAAATACAAAGGGTACGCTACTAAGGGTATTATCTCTGCCATTATAATGTTTCCCCATACCTTTTCCAAAGTTTGATTTTGTTTTTCACTGGTGTTATTTATGAATTTGTTTTTCCCTAACCTGACATTAACTGACGCAACTAAAAGCATGGATTATGTGGATTTATTCATTATACAGTGTGATATCAATCTTAGAGCTGTTGTCTGTGTGATCATGTGTAATAGATGGCTATGTATATGTACATAACATTATTTTTCAATAATGAAATGAGTAGGTTTTTCATGAAGGTTTATTAAAATGTTGCAGTAATCATTTCTTTGTTGCAGTACCTATTACTTAAAGCTGGAGTTTGAAGTCGAATTATTTTACTCTCCTTGTAATATATGAATACATTCATTGTTTGTGAATAAATGATCATTTCCTCCAGAGGCCTGTTTCTGTCCAATGCTGACCTCTACTGCTCTCATAGCGGTTGTGCAACAACTACACTGCAACACCGGAAGATGTCCACAGGACTTTAATTGGACATTGTTGGATATATTGTTAAAGTAAAACCAAAAGTCAACTTCTACTACCACTCATCCTCCACAAACAGCGATTCATTTGGATCAAGCTGTTTCGTTATTTGCGTTCGACCCGGAACACAAATAAGTCTTCATAACAGAGAGTCCGTAGTCCTGGAGAAACAATGGGGATCACCAAACTGGCCGATTTGATCCGCCAAGATGCTCTCGATGCTGTTTCTCATAAGGACATCAGTGACTACTCGGGTAACACGGCTGCTCTCCGTCAGCCTCTCTGTTCTGTTCGGGCTTTCTGTTTTATCAAACGGGGGTGAAAGAGCTAGCGGCTAGCGGCTAACGTTAGCATGCAGTCCACTGATAACAGCGAGCTCGACGATAGCAAACTTTGATTAAAAAAAAACCTCTTGTGAAGTAAAACTAACGTGACCACTGAAACACGTGGACTTCATAGACTTCAATGGTCCATGAAGATGTATTAATAGAGTACTTTTACTCACGTAATGGATCTGAATCACTCCTTATACCCCTTCTCAAGCTTTACAACTAATATAAAATGTAGCAACCTGTAAAACATATTGAATGGTGTTAAAATGACAGCCTAAGGAGATCCAGTTTGATGAAACAATCACTGAAGCATGGAACTCATAATGATTTAATTTAGCTCCATACACTCAAATCTGTATTATGTACTGCCAAATTATTATTATTCGATTCAAATTTTTTTTATAAAGACATTAAATATCGTACATTCTTTTAATTCCAGTCCATCACAGAAGTATGTGATGGACTGAATGAATAGGAATATTTTCCTTTGAAATTAAGTGGATTAAATGTGTTGAGTTCTTCGTAGAACCATTTTAAGTATTGCACTTGAATAATATTCTTAGTCTAATTTGACCTCTGGGCATTATAGACAGGCCATTATGACTATGAAGATGTAGTATGATATGATGCTGATGATGCTGATGCTGTGTCACACCTCACAGGAAAAGTAATCGCACTGGATACATCTATTGTTGTGAACCAATTCCGTACTGCAACACCTTCACTAAGGTGAGCTCCTTACTGTAAAAGTGGATCTTTTGAGACATGGACTTCCTCTTTCTCGGACCAGCAAACTCATATATATATATATATATATATATATATATATATATATATATATATATATATATATATATATATATATATATATATATATATATATATATATTGAATCCTGTTTTCAAACAGCTCTGCACTCATTTTGCTCACACCACTTTGGTGTGTTGGCTTAATTTGTGCGATTTGAGGCTGCACTTCGTGGTTGCTTTGTATATACAATTAGAAACACCTTATAGAAAATCTTGCAATCTGACACAACCACAAACTACAGCCAAAAAGCATATTAAAACCTGTCTGACACAATCTCAACAACAATTACAATTGTGTGAAATGTCCTTTATTTATTATTTCTTCTCTGTAGCCCCCTGACAGGTCTCTTCTTTCGCACACTCACCTTCCTGGAACACGATATAAAGCCAGTGTTTGTGTTTGACGGGAAGCCTCCTGAAGAAAAGTCAGCCGTTGTAAGTGACACCTTTGAGACTGTGTCTTTATACTCAACATGCCCTTAAACACATCTTCCTGGTGTGTGTAAAACAGTCGCTGCTCAGAGACAGACTAATCTGGATTCCACCCTCGTGCTCATAATGCCCATACAACTGCTGTCCTTACACGTCATCTCTAAAATGAGGAAGTGAATTGAATGGGCCAGTACAATATAATACAAACAGCTAACACCTGCAGTGTAATACATTGGACTACCAACCATTCTGATCGAAGCTCCCGTTTTTCCTGCAGCTCGAGAAGCGAGCTGAGGCAGCTGGCTGGAGGTCAGCCAACCGCACAGGCGCAGGTACATCAACACAAATAGAAGTTGTTAGTTTTAGCCTTCATTCCATTCTGGAGAAATACACACTGGTAATATCAAGTTTTCTAAAGGGAGTCTTGACTCTTGTGCTCCATGCAGCATCATCCCAGACCAACGATTGTCTCCAGCTTCTGAAGCTTCTGGGTGTCCCCGTCATCCAGGTATGACCTGCTGAATATATTTCTTCTCATTTCTCTCACTGTCTCTGTCCTTGCTTCATTCACTTCATGTATTTTCCTACATATCGCTCTCTCTTTTTCTCTGTCTGGTACTCCAGGCTCCAGGGGATGCCGAGGCTCTGTGTGCATGGCTGGTGAGAGAGGGCACTGTGGACGCCGTGGCATCAGAGGACATGGACACACTGCCGTTTGGAGGCAATATTCTAATCCGCCAGCTAAACGCCAAGAAGGACAGGTGAGAACTGTACAATTAAGGTGTTGCTTTAAGGATTTTACTGTAGTTTTCTATGTTTTAATCCATTCCTTTGTCTGCAACACACTCCATGCTATGCTGGCCAATTAACAAAGTATTCGCCTTTGTTAAAAGCCTTTGATCAACATGGTTTGTATGTTCGGTTGTATTTTTGGTAAAATAACTCTCATTTTCGAAAGTTTTCTGGGGCTGGTGTATTCAAGTATTCCTCAGAACCTCTGACCTCTAAGACTTGAAAGAACATCAATCCATTACTTGTGTTTTTAACAGACTCAGAAGCTCATTCAGCTCACGACTAAAGAGGCCTCAGTGTTCTACTGAGTGACTCAGAAAGTCTTTTATTCGAGCAGTGGCAGATTTTTTTAATGACCACTTTTAGTTGTTTTTTAGATGTAACATCTTTTCAGCTGTTAATAATGTTATCACGCTCTTCATGGTGTTATTTTATTAATGTCATCTTTTGTTGTGTGTTTGACTTGGTGGCAAATGAGTGTCCTTTGGGCATTAATGAATCTTTCTAATCTAATTTATTCATTTTAGCTTTTGACACAAGGGGATCTGAAGTTGCTAATCTGTGGTGATATTGATGTATTGACATCACTGAATTCCCCTATCCCACTTTATTTACAAATATCCAATCTATGTCTTTTAGCTGAATACGACTGAGTTTTCTAAACTAATCTCATATATATTTCTGCTCTTCTTCTTTCCAGTGAGGTGGTTGAATATTCTTTAACCAGGCTGTTAGAGAAACTACAAATAAGTCAGGAGGAGGTGAGACTGGAACCTTTAAAGATGTATTTGAAAGCATATAATAGTCATACATTATAATTCATAATACCATGTCACAAAAAGTCCTCAAACTTTCCTTCTTTTGCACTTTTCTTCCACCAGTTTGTTGACCTGTGCATTTTGTTGGGCTGTGACTACTGTGACAAGATAGCCGGTCTGGGTCCAAAGAGAGCTCTGACATTGATCCAGAAGCACCGAACTATTGAAAATGTGGTTTTGCATATCAACAGAAAGGTACTACATGTTTTTTTTTATTCTGTTTTCATTCTGCATCACAAAAAAGTGTAAGACCCCGTATCCACTACCTTTCAGACCTATCCTGTGCCACATTTCTGGAAGTACAAAGAAGCCCGGAAGATATTCTTGGATGCACCACAAACAGTAGCTCCTAAACTTACCTGGGCTGAGCCAGATGAAGAAGCCTTGGTAAGGCTCCTGTGTCACGTCAAACACGTTAAGTACGTACTTTTTGCTTCAGCCCACCTCACATGCTTCTCTGACTTTTTTAAAGACAGTTGTGACTGAATACCCGTTGATATGTTTTTAGGGAGGACCGGGTCCGTCATCGAATGGAGAAGTTCCGTCAGACGCGAAAAAGTAAGCGAGAGGAGAGGGAAAAGGCAAAGATAGCAGGCGGTAGCAGGCAGTCTCGCCTGCAGGAATTCTTTAGAGTTACCAGAAAGAGGGAGCAGGTGAGCGCAACAGAACAATCTCCTACAAAAATATACATTTTAATTTAAGGTAGTGTAAAGCTTAATTGATTCACAACATGATAAATTGGAGGAAACTTATGATTAAATTTACTAAAATCTATGAACAAGTATCTTTAAAAAATTTGGATCATGATTTTTACTCTATTCAAGCAGTCAGTTAGAATCACAAATGAATCATTATTTATTTTCATTAGTTCCAAATGTGGTGTGTTGATTAGTCTGAATAATTGTCCTTCTTCCATTAGCCCGTGGAAGCTGCAGAACCTTTAAGCAGCAAAAGAAAGAGGCCAAAGTCAAAATAAGGCTGCCAACATCTCCCGCTTGCTGTCTCCACCATGCCACCATCCAAGTTTGAAGTTTTTTAGTTTGAACTCTTGCTAAGCTGTCGGCATGTCCAGACATCCTAAACCATCAAGAGACAGTCCTGTGATCCAGATCGTGACATTCCTGCCATAAGGTTGTTATTTTTTAACACCAGGCTTCATTCCTGTACTGATGACAAGATCCATGTCAGTGGCTAAATTCAAGTATTTCTATTTGTATCTTCTGTAACACAAATAATTGGAAAACTTCAACAGTTTTAGAGCCTGCAGCTTTGTATTTTGAATCATGGTTTTGTAACAGTATTAGAAGAAAACTTTGCTTTTCCGAGTGCCTTCTTGTTACCTTATAATTTAAAAGAAGCTAAAACCGGTATCTTTATGTGTTTGAAATGGGGCGGATCTGGTCTAAGCAGCAGAGTCTGCAACAATGCAGTTTACTGAGCAGTTCTTCGGTGGATCCAGCAGTTTCCTGCAAAGCTACCAAGACAAGCAGAGCAGGCGGTGGACGGCTATGAAAGAGAACAGTGTGATCACTGTCATGGAGTCCTTCCCCCCAAGCCAAAGCTGGAAACAGGGGACGCCTCATCACCAGACATTCAATGAGCACCTGTTGTGAAAAGGGTGCCAAGGCAGAGACCAAAGACTTGAATTTTAAAACATGAACTAACGGGCATCAAGTTAAAAAAAAGAGACAGCGAGATGTTTAAAACCATGTGAAGAAAAGTTTATTTTTTGAAAATGCGTGTAAATAATACAGTATGCAGTTTGTTTTATTTTTATGTTTTATATGCAATGCTGTTGGCCATTTTTAAATAAAATACTGTTGAAGTGTATTTGTTTGTCTGATGTTATTGTGCAAAGTGTGATTGGTATTTCTCAATATGTTTTTCTGACAAAATCCCTCATAGCAAGCGTCGCTTTTAATCCAATGACAAGGCGTCATTCCGAACCAACAGGTGGCGCTTGTGCTCGTAAAGCCGGTTTATTCCACACATCTTGCCGTGTAGAAGAAGTATTTGTCAGTCGCCCAGTCTCCCCGGCTCGAAGGTGTCTGGCTGCCGCCGCCGCACCCGACTAGTCTCTCTGAAGACACCCTCCCTGTCCCAGGTCCTTTGACCACACGTCCTCCGCGGGGATACCAGACCGCTATTTTCGGCCATGGCGACGAACGCGAAGCGAAAGCAGGAGGAGACTCATTTGAAGATGCTCCGGGAGATGACGAGCCTGCCCGCGAATAGAAAATGCTTCGACTGCGACCAGCGCGGCCCGACCTATGTCAACATGACAGTGGGCTCCTTCGTCTGCACCACCTGCTCGGGGATCTTGTGAGTTTCTTTTTGGCCCAAACTATCATCTTTATTGTTCACAGTGTCCACAGCAGGCGAGGAAGAGGCGCCGCTGCCGTCCCGGGTCCGGTATGGTCCGGTCCACATCTGCCTTTCCGGTGCCGTTAGCTTGTTAGCTAGCGTTAAAGTCAGGACAGGTATCATCTGTTCTGCCCTGGGCCGTTGGGCTACACACCTGGGTCGTGGGTTCGGGTGACGTAGTGTCGGCAGCTAGGTTTGTTTATAGCTCTATTCAATGTGATGTTGTTCACACACTTTAGTGGTTCCGGTGACTTTATTGTCTGTGTGCTCATGGAAAAGCTCGCTCAACGTGAAGGCTCACATACCGAACAGTCAAATATTTGACCACCTTGTCTAAAGCATCACGTCAGAGGGCAGCCTCCTCTACTTGAACTTTAGCTGGATCTCCAACACGGAATCACACACACACACACACACACACACACACACACACACACACACACACACACACACACACACACTAGAAGTGTGTGACACACACGCCTCTAGATAAGCCGCACACGTCCATGAGATAAGCAGGAGCAGGGTGTGTCTCATAAATTGGGAAGACTCAGTGGGTCGCCTGCTGTGGGATGAAACCACGTTTTACTCAGATGCCTCATTATGAAATCATAACTAGGGTTGAACCCGATTGACTGCCCACTAACATTTTAGTTTCTCTAGAGGTAAACATGTTTGCCAATTTTTTTTGGTCACTATGTTACATACGTTGCAGTGCATCGTTGCTGTTTATGTGCGGTATTTCCCCGTGTAGTTGTAAGCTGGTTGTCTGTGCGTGTTGTTGACTGTAGTATGAAATGGTTTGTATACAATGTAAGACATGTTTTAGCTCAAACGACACTGCTAAGACCAGCAAGTGTGTGTTATTCCTTGCAGTTGAATTAGTCTTTGCAATTATCCATTATTACACTATACATAAAAAGGATAGTAGAACGCCAGTAAGGAAAAGTTAAATTGGTTAAATAACTAACCTTTGAATGCTTGGACAGTGCTGGTATATGTTTTAATACTTAAAAAAAAGAATGAACCCCATTGGACTTTTCTATTTATTTCTTTTTGCTTAATGATCTCAGTGGATAGATTGGGCAACAACAAGTGACACAAACTAAGTACAAATGTGTAAACATAACAAAGTTTATTACAGAACTATTCACCCTGTGGAAATACGTTTTAGTTGAGGCACCTTTGGTTTCAGCCTTTATTCTATGTGGATGCACCTGCATTAGCTTTGCACATTTGGACACTGCAGTTTTCCTTTAGTCTTCTTTGCCAAACTCTTAAAGCGCTGTTACGTTGCCGTGAAGAGCAATTTTAAAATAAATTATGGTTTGGATGGATCTCTGGATGCCGACTTGGCCACACCAGGACATTAACATTGTTGGTTTTCAGCCATTCCTGTTATGAATTCCTTTAGGTTTTTCCCCAGTATGTGTCTTGAGTGTCAGACTTAATTTATCCTCAATCCCAACAAACCTTTCTTGGCCTGCAGCAGCATCTGCAGAGCATGATGCTGCCATTACAGGCCTTCATGGTGGTGGTGGTGGTGGTGGTGATGGTTGGAGGTGTATTGGTGTCACCAGACCAAAAACTCGAAACCCAAAATCCAAGGTGTTTAAAAAAGTTTAACAAGCAGTAAATACCTCTGATATTTTGTTGATTTGCATTTTAGAAATGTCTGTCAAATGTTGAATATCAATCCGTCTGTGGTTGGGTTGTAGTTTCTCATCTCATGTCACATGAACAGCACTGGAGTTGCATCCTGCTCCTCTTGTTCTTTTAAGCTAACATATGCCTCCTCCACCCACAGACGAGGACTGAACCCCCCACACAGAGTGAAGTCCATCTCTATGACCACATTCACACATCAGGAAATTGAGTTTCTACAGAAACACAGCAATGAGGTATCAAGCACTGTGCACACGTTACGACAAAGGAATCCGCACTATATTTCACAATATTTTAAAAGTCATTCTGGATTTGGTTCTGAAGTGGCATTTTTCTGAACCCTGCATAGTCAACTTTATTGGCTTTCCTCTCCCAACTTTTTTTCCTCCCATTTCTCGTCATCCCCTCCCCCTTCCCTTTACTTTCTCTCACCTCTCTCCCGGCTCTGCCACCACCCCCACCCCAATCCTCTCTTTACCTCCCACTCTCCTCATTCCTCTGCCCCCCCTGTAGGTCTGTAAACACATCTGGTTGGGCCTCTATGACGACAGGACATTAGTTGTTCCAGATTTCCGAGAACCACAGAAAGTAAAAGAGTTCCTTCAGGAAAAATATGAAAAGAAAAGATGGTAAAAAAACTTCAAGATGTTTGTTTGTTTGTTTGTTTGATTGATTGATTGATATATTTAGTTTTGAGTATAATCTGTTAAAGAATCACAAACTGACATTCATGACATTGTTTCAGATCATCCTTTTATCCATTTTATAAATGGTTAAATCACCTTGTAAAGCGCTATACAAATAAAATGTATGATTATGATTACTTTTAACAGTGAATGTCAAAGGTTCTGCAGGTATTTTAATAATGCTGGAAGTGCGGCCACCGTCAAAAACATTTGGCAATTATAGATTTGATTAACCATATGTTTTAGTTTGATAGCATGCTCTTCATTAGTGTGGACCTTCTATTTCTACATGTTACTTTCCCTTTTCACTGCAGTTTTGGTGGAAAGAGAGCACATTTGCTTTGTGAAGGAAGGTCCCATTTCATTTATATATTTACCTTTTATCCCAATCAGCTCAAACGATTACCTACCTATTTTTTGTACTCTCATAGTGCCCAGTTATAAAAGTTGCTTGTATTTTTTTGCTTTTAAAAAAAAAAACATGTCTACATCTGTGGTGTTATTTCATGGATGCCTAGGTATGTCCCTCCAGACCAGGCACGAACAGTAGCAAGTGTCCAGGCCTCGGTGTCTGGCTCCTCAGCCAGCAGCACTGGTAGTACTCCAGAAGTCCACCCCCTGAAGACCTTGCAGCTCAACAAGACCCCACTGCGCCAGGTACCAGAGATGTACACTGAGGCTCTAGTTGACCATTAGATATGCATCTATAAAGCATTTTGGAATTAAGAGAAAAATTGTAACTCATTTTTTTCCCCGGCTACTGCCCAGTCACCAGGACTAGATCGTTCCCAGGCTCATAGCGCCGCTCAGGAGAAGAAGTTTGACTTGCTGTCAGACCTGGGAGGAGACATCTTTGCTGCTCCATCGACTCAAACTTCTAGCTCCACCAACTTTGCCAACTTTGCACATTTTCCAAGCCAGTCAGGTGAGCCAGCTTTCTCAGAAAGGTCTTTGAAGTCCAACATTTTACTCACACACTCATTGCAGATTAATACAGATATGTATCACTGTTTAGCCTTTGGTTTGTCATCATTCCATGCATTGCCTTGCCATTGTTTTTATTTCCACATTCATTGTATGTGTTCATTTTTCCTTGTGTATGGCTGCAGCACCTCAGGGTAATTCAGATACCAACTTTGCCAACTTTGAGGCATTTGGAAACACTACAATTCCATCCCACCTGAGCACGTCCCCCCCCTCAAAGTCCTTTTCATCAGGTACCCCCTCCCCTTCATTGTCTTTCCTCCACCCTATCCACACACACTCACCTTCATCTCAGTATTTTGTTGCTAATTTCTTCCCCACTGTGTCCACTGGTCAAGCTCTTTCTGTATTCATCCACCTGCTATAGATGGTTAGGGCATGTGCTTTTTTTTTCTTTATCATTTTCTTCTAAATTTGTTGAAAGGTGGAGGTGTGCCAATCCCATCAATGTCGAGTGCCGTCCCTGCCCAGTCCAACCACAGAGAGGATCGCTATGCAGCGCTGGCTGAGTTGGACAACGAGCTCAGCAATGTGCCAGGGTGAGAGCTGGGCAGGCACACTCATACACACATTAATATTGTAATAGCATTGCTGATACATTTTAATTCAACTTTATTTTTTTTAATAAAAAGCCTGTCATGCATGTATTAATAAACATATTTAAAAACATGTACTTTAATTTACAGGAACTTATTTGGACCAGTGCTTGGTTCATCGCCAGCCCAGAATCCACCTGTGTTACCCAGCATGCAGCCTGGTTTTGGAGGTGGTTATAGTGTTTACTACTACAGTGGTGCATGAGAGAATGAAAATATATTTTCAGAGCTGTGCATTTAATATACGTAACTTGAAGACTCATTTAGCAAATTCCTCCTGCATTTCATCTAGCCGTCCCATCCACAAATCCCTTTGTTGCTGCAGCTGTTGCCCCTGAGATGGCCACCAACCCTTTCCAGGCCAATGGCAGAGCTCCAGCTGCAGGTGTGTGTGCATTTGAAGTTGAGTGTATTCAACATGGCACATTTTAAATTAGACATTTGTGTTACTTTGATGTAACCCAGTTACATTGCCAAGTAGCTTTGTGTTTGCCAAAGAATCTAGAATTTACTCCTCCTTGTATGTGTGTGTTGTGGGTGTGTTTGTGCATTTGTGTACACACACATACTGCGTGTGTCTCATAGCCTCGTTTGGCACTGGCTCTATGAGCATGCCGGCCGGCTTTGGGAATGCATCTTCCTACTGCCTCCCGACCAGTTTCAGCGGAAACTTCCAGCAGCAATTCCCTGGCCAGGCTCCCATCCCTTACTCTCAACCTGGGGCCTACCACCCTCAGTCCAATGGTTAGTGGCCTCCCACATGCCTTTATCCTTTTACCCTGTTCCACCTGTGTAGTACCTGTCAGTGATTTAGGCCACATGCAGCATTTTCCTTGGCATGGATTGTAAATTGTCTTAATCTAGAAGATGGCTGTCTGCATTGGGAATTGTGTTGCTGTTGCAAATTAAAAGTAAGGCTCATCAGTGGCAGCTATTGCACAGTAATAAAAGGTTGCATTTGGGGTGAAAAGCCTTTTGTTATGTACAAAGCTGCGGACCAAAACCACAAGGAACAAGTCTGACATAAGGCTCTATTCACCTCTGAATGCAATCTGACATACTGGGCATAGCTCTCTCATTTTTTCGTACAATCTTTTTATAGTTTTAGTTTCTCATGATTTAGTTCTGTGTATCTTTGACTCTTTAAAGCCTGCTTTTTATTGCCTGTTGATTTAATGGTTGCGATGAAATGTTTTCATGACACATTGCATAACTGCTGGAGTGGGAAGCCTCAACCTGTATATCTCTTTCTCTGTCACCCCTAGGCCCTGCATTCCCAGTCTATGGTCTGAACAAGCCGTCCATGACACCCTTTGGGCAGCCCATGGCTTGCCCTGGCATGTCCAATAACCCATTCATGGTGAGCATCTTGAACTTTTTGGATTAAAGGAGGAAATAAAGGATGTACAGTGTGTGTGTGGGAGAGTATGAGGGGTGGGGGCGGGGGCTTTATCAGTTTAAGAAAAGTGTACTTCACTGAAAACCATGCTATTTATCGCATGCATTTTGAAGAAATACTTGTTTCATAATGTTTTCTGTTCGCGCTTTAAATCTCTTTCCCTCTCTCATTTCAGGCTGGAGCCCCAGGTGGGTCGTTCCCTTCAGGGGGTTCAACCAACCCGTTCCTGTAGCACAACTCCCAGTCTTTGCCACCAGAGGGCAGCATGCAGCACATATTCAACGCTCTGTTCTGTCACACAATCAGTGGCAGTGCTTTTTTTAAAACATTTTTTTTAAATTCCTCATGAAAAAAAAAAAGGTTTACAACACTATGAAGGAATACAAAGGACTACATTGAAGACTATGGGACTGTTATAAGGGAAATGTACTGTTGGGACTATATACAATACATTATATGCTTTTTATTTTTTGTTTATGACTGTAAGCTCTGTGCATATCATCATTTGTAATCACAATTAAGTACATGCAATGTATAACAAAGACTGAGTGAACAAGGGTAAGTATACACACCTTGTGGAAAAAACCCACTACAAACTATCTACGTAGGTAAGGGCATAGACTTTAAGATCATTCTCTGGTTGTAATCAAATCCATAATCTTGTTTGAAGCAACCATGATGATGCAAGTTTTCATTCTCAAATGGGATTTATTTTTGTCATTTCAGCATAATTGTGCTTTAACTGGAGCTAAGGTGCAAACACGTACTTTATTAACTTACAAGTTGCCTATAACCCAAACAATGTATGGTTATATTAGACTAATATCCCAAGTAGGTGGGTGGGATACAGCCTTGAGCCTGAACTATTATACATCCTTTCGTTTTTATTGCCAATACCTGTGAGATTGAAGAAAAAACAAAACCGGTTGGGGCGTTTTTCTTATTTGAAACCAGGGGCAGCTCCTTGGATATGTAGCCAGCATAGAGTTCAGATTGTTTTCTAACCCACCACCTAAAGGGACAAGCATGTCTACCAGAGCACAAATGGAGGAAGGAGACAAGAAGCGAGGCTTTAAGAGGACTATGTCTATGTCCTGTTACCTCTCCTAATCTTTAGATATTGGCAAATTGTCACATGTACTTTTAAGTGACCTCTCTTTTGCTTCAGATAAACACTATATTTTAGGAATATGGTAAAGGCAAAAGGAAAAACTGTTAAGGGTTGTGGGTGTGATCCAAATTGGGTTGCATCCTCAATAAAGTAGTTATCCACAGGGTTGTGGTTGACAGGGTATGACAGGTTTACCAGCCCCAGCCCAGACAAATACATGTACACACTTTAAACGCAATACAGGATAACAACCGCTCCATCAGGCTTGATCTTAACAGTGCTGGAAGTATCAAAGAGTTCAAATTGATGAAAGAGATATCCGCACACTTAGATCTATGCAGAGTACACTTTATTAAGTATAAAGGGTCTCTTTAAACTAAATATTTATCATATGTTAGTTATGTTGTATTCACTACACTCCCTTAATAACTGTTATTTGCTTTCTTATTATAAGCTTGTGGAGTGAAGAACAGGAGGATGAGAAATACGGATGTTCTTTCAGTTTGCTTTAAATTAAGGAAAGGAGAAGGAACAGATTAATTTGGGGATTATTACATTACAGGATCAGCCTGGGACTGAACCGGTGTCTCATTTGTGCCACCAATGACTAACAATGAATTTGACCATGTGTTTCTTGTCTTTACAAGAATAGGTAAGTAAATGTGTACATATATAAATATATGTATAAATAAATTAAAAGATTTTTAACTACAATCTTGACTTTGTGTAACTGTCTTTTGATGATTCCACCAGAGAAGATATTAAATGCACTCAGTTTATTAGGTAAAACTAAGAAGATGGGTGTTACTGATATTGTGTCCATTTAACTTCTGTCAAGAAGAGTATGTTGATATGATAAACACTCAAGGAAACGAGGAGTCCAGAAGAAGCCTCGGGTCGAGGAAACGAGGAGTCCAGAAGGAGCCTCAGCTCGAGGAAACCAACGGTTACGTCCCAACGGTCATCTCTCTGAAGCCCCACGAGGGCGCTGTTAAACCGAAAAGGCGCCGTTGTCATGACAACAAAGACACACTGACATGGCCTCCCTTCTGACCGAGCCGCTGTTTGAGACGTCCGGACGCGCTCCTACAGCCAATAACTTTTATAATTTTATTGTCACCAAGTCTTATGTAAGTATTGATGTTCATGGCCCGTGATTCATTACCGTGGGTGTAAACTAAGCTACATGTATTAAACAAAGGGTAACGATATCTAGCTTCTTGCAATTTAGCGAGCTAATTTAAGCTAATCTTTTTCCAACACAAACAGAGAACAGACCATTTATCTGTCATATTCCGTTTCCTAAAGTATAACGTTAAGCTAAAATAAATCATAATTCATTATCACACGGCCATGACCGGTTTGCTCCTGCCTCTTCAGGAACACCTGGTTATATTGACTTTTTTGCCGAACAGACCTCGGCCCTGCGCCCCCAAGTGGTGGGAGGTTTAACACAAAACAACAACACAAAACAATAACAAAATGGCTTTTAACAAAAGCATTCAAGAAAAAAAGATGCGTTTTTAGCTTGTTATAATATCTAACTTTTGACTGGCCACTTCCAGGTGGTCTGGAGATGGTGGAAGATATCTCCGAGAGCTGTAGACCGGTATGCCAAGCCCGGGGAGGTGAAGGAGTCTCACCAGGACTTCTTGGCCAACTCTTGGGTGCAGAGTAAGGATATCAAATTCAGCAAAACACATGCTAACCTCAATGGTTTAAACAAAAAAAATGTTTTTATGCAATGTAAAGGAGTGGTGATGTGCATGCGGGCTGGCTCACACTTGAATAGAACAGATCGTTATTGTCACTATGACAAGTCAAACATGTCTGCTGTGAAAAACGTCATATCAGTGAGTTCTGCTGCTCTTTCATCATAGGCAAAAACCTTTTTTATTGCAGATATTTTGACTTATATTGATATGAGCTGAACGTGTGTGGCTCAGTAGTGGTATATCACAAGGGTACTTAAAGCAGAAGCACTCACTGCTTTTGAGTTCACTCTAAAAAAAAAAGAAAAAAAAAGTACTTAACGGTTTGTGGTTCCTCCATTGTGGCTTTGTGCCAGTAATATTTACAGGGTTGTGTCTGTTTTATAAAAAGATTTAAAAGGTTACATATTGTATTAACTGCTAAAACACTTGGGGTTTGACAAGCCCTAATATAGCATACGTTTTTAGCATGCTTTGCCAATAGTAGACCTGTACAGAAATCCATTACAGTGTTTCAGGTATTTATCACTTCATATTCAGATAGTGTCTTGTGAATGTTGTATGTTAGGACAAATTGAATGTATGAATATGGATGACTGGTGAAATAACAGGCTTCTTTTCCAGGTGAGGTCAGCATGGTTTTCGGTCATCGAATCTTGCAGTACACCAAGGCTTTGTGCCAAGGCCATTATGATTATCTGGACCACCTGCCTGACGCCTTACTTCTGCGGATCATAAATTGTCTAGAACTAGAGGATGTCGGTCAGCTCGGACGAACGTCACGCAGGTTCAAAAAGGTGAGTTCCAGAGAGATGCTTAAAAAAACAACTATATCCTGAGATCTGTTATTTAAGATTGTCCCATTGCATTTTGTCTTCTGACAACAACAATTTTATTGTTCGATTGATTTGATACATTGAAAATGATATCAATGCAATAAAATCCCCTCTTATGCTTGCTGTAATATCACTTATACAAGGCACTTCTGCTCCTCAGCTATGTGGGTCAGAGAAGTTTTGGGAGCAGGCAGTGCAGCGGCGCTGCAACACAGTGTCGGCTGAGATGGCTTCTCTCGCACTCGACGGGGGCTGGCGCAGCATCTTCTTCACCAGTAAGCTGCAGCTGCAGAAGTTGATCAGGCGCAGAAGGCTGAAGGCGAAGGAGCATCAGGAGGGACCAGTCTCTCCAGATTCAAAGGCAGAGAAATCTCCTGATGCGATCTATCGCTCTGATTTAGACCCTGACCCGAAGCCTAAATTGGAGGCTGGCTCTGATTCCTGTGTGCGTGTGCCTTGCCAACTATGTGAGGATGTAAAGAACAGTGTGTTGCAAACGCCTGTAGAACAGGGCACTGACCGAGGGGAGACTGCCGTGCAGACCAAGACAGGACAATGAGTTCATTCTTTTGTCACATATTGAGGAAGCCCTGTGTTTTAGGCTTGCTGTTCCATATCTGGATTGATATGCCATTTTATACTCGGCAGTTGTGCATTGATTATTTGCAGAATATTTTCTTTTATTTGTCGAATATAAAAATAAATCAAAATGTTTGATATGATTGTTAACTTGTCATTTTAGGGACATTTTCATTCATTGTGCCATGACTTTTCTGACTTGGAATACATTAATAAAACCAACAAAAAAATGCTACATGTACATATTTGTTCATTGAATATACACATATTTATGTACAATATTGTAGAATGCAATATTTAATTTAATATACAAAATGCAATTCTGCTGGCTGCAGATTGTCATTAATGAAATCTCAGTAACTGCCACTTTCAAACATGGTCATTTATTTATGTTATAATTCACTTAAATAGGTTGACTAGCAGACATCTCAAATAACATGGTCTTAATTTAAAGATATTAAGAAACTGCTTTTTGTTGACAAGTAGTCCATTCCAAATTTGTTTCTCATTTAATAAAAACCATTCAGGATTGTGTGACCTTAGAAAAATGTTTTTTTAATTGTTTTAATTCAAACAAAGTTGAGATCGACACAATAACTAGAACTGGTATAAAAAAGTGTCTAAGTTGGGGAAAAACAAAATAATAATAACAGTTCAAAGAACTGTTTTGGTTTACAGGTACGCTATCTATTTGAAAAGGTCAACTTGGTCAGTAACAGTTACATCATGATCTGGATTCTGAGAGGACACAGATAACGTCTGTGAGTTTGATAGGATTAAGAGTGCAGTGCACACAATAACACGAGCCCCTAGGGGGCACATGCCGCCAGTGCTGACGGTCCGTCCTGTGCTCAGCTCATATTGACATCATCAGTGTCTTGAGACAGTTTGAGCAGGGATTAACCAGGTGTGAGTAGCAGCCACCTGTGCTACTGGCCTGCACTGTATCTACTTAAAGGGACATTTCACCACTTTTTCTGATCGTATGCAGGGTCTGCTACTGAATTATTTGAGTCCAGAGTGCACATCCGGAAAGTTTAGGAGTTCTGCAAAGTACTATTCAAAAATATTCCCAGCTCGGGGGGAGCAGTTCACTGCCCTTTTTCAAACATATCGGGGGCTTGTCAGGAGGGTGAATAATAACAAATAGACACCTGGAAGTCATCTCTTGTCAAAGCTTTTCGGGCGGCCAATCATTCAAACCGCACCACCCCAGCTGTTTCACTCTGAATTCACCTGGCCAAGCCATCCTCAGCACCTGAGCTGCTGGTCAGTCTCCCTTCCTCAAAGAAGCATTCATATTGAGGAGGAGAAGTAACTGCTTCCAAATTCTATTTAAGCCCAAGTCTGAGGCCGGCCATTTTAATGCAAGTTAACATGGCCATAAGGCTATCAGCTCCACTCTCAGGCAATATTTATGCAGCCTAATCTTGTATACATTTATGGTCTTCAGTTTTCTTTTCATATCTGCATGAACGTGTATTGTAGTATTGTAATAGGATGTTAGTTCGCCCTTTCCCTCCTTTTGTGCAAAGCTTGAGAGAGGCCCTAATAGGATGGAGCCAGACCACGTAAAGACCCCATAGTGAACCATGTGGGAAATGGGATGAGTATGCTCTGCTCATCTTAACCCTTACTTCCTCTTGAGGCCGGGCTAATCCTCACAAGGTTAAAGGAACAGGCAGCTCAAAGAGCAAACATCTAAAGCAGAATAGAGGAGACAGACATTTCTCTGATGTATGCATATGTTCCTTTGCTCAAGTTCTGAACAACTCCCTTCATCTCCCTCGCCGCCACTGTATCACTTCATCCCACGTTGCATTTTACAACAGCTCGTTTAAGGCCGGTGCCTAACACATTTCTTGAAGGTTTTTCACTAATTTGTGATGGCTCTCAATGACAGCTACACGGCTCAGCAGGGATCCCACGGAGTCACGTGGGAGCTCTCGTCTTACCACTCTTTGCTTTTTCCTGACCTGGTAAAAGATGAAACCTTTGACCTATTTTCATCCACTCAGGAGGCTTAAGTTCTTTACTGTCACTATGATCTATTTAAAACATGCGTTACATTTGATATTCACAGCTGTGTCTTTAAATGACGAGGCGCTTCTCTTCATCTTGAATTGTAGTTTGATGAAAATAAGCAAATAGGATGCAAATTAAATAACCATCAATGTATTCCGTCCTTTTTTTTTTAATGTAACAGACAAACCTGTTTAAAATCAACATTTCTCTGAGGAAATTGTGATCTCATTTCATTGATTGCTGTGATTCTTTGTATTTACAACAGTATTCATTCACTTCCACTTTGCTGGCTCTGTGCGGATGTCTTCTGGCCTTTAAGTCAAAAGGTCTGGAGCTCTCTGACGCCAAGCAAAGCCTTTGATCTTGTGCAGGGCGCTGACAGCTTGAGACCATTTGAGTAAAGATTAGCTAACATTATCTGAGGTTTAGTGTCAGGCTAAAGCCATGTGCCAATTCATCATATTGCATTTGTGAAAATGTATTCCATTATGTATGCACGTTTCACACGTTACTCACTTCCAACACAAACCTTTACACCCAATTTAAGCTACAATCTGAAACGACATTAAAACGACTAAAAAAGTACAGGGAGAAGAAAATAAATCTTCTCAAAACAAATAACAAAAATGGTTTACACATATGTTTGCCTATGTTTTTAACAACATTTTGTGTATGTATCCACATGTCTATTAAACGACGATTCATTGATGTGTAAAATTGTATTTTGGATTACATTATCAATAAAAAAAAATTGAAGAACATGCTCTTTTAATAACTAAAATTAGTCCAGTGGTGGCCACGGAGTAATGAGGTTAAATGATGAAAATAAAACAGACAGATTTAAAGGAAGCTTTCTGAAGTACCTGCCCTGTTGGCAGGAGGAAGGAGAAGAAGATGAGGATGCCATATCACAGGCCATGTTGACTAAATTGACTCCAGTGAAAGTATTGCAGTTATTCTGCTCATTGCCACAATAGCTCATGAACATGCCCATCAAAACAGCACTATGTCACTCCAGTTGTCACAAGTTCTTTAGAGGACTTTTTGACAGTCGTTAAAGTTGTCCCTCTCATTACAGAACATGTTCTGCTTCTTTTTGAGTCTTTTTGCTGCATCTCACCATTACATATATATGTCAAAGAACCAATTGGCCCTCTGTTAGAGACGACTGAACACCACGAACAAATATAGAGGGCTACAAAGCCTCTTAGGACAGAGCCCGCTTACGAATCCCTTTCCGTGTACAGCCTCCTTGAATAGTCCACACAAAGATCCTTAAGCCAAAATCCCTCCCTGGTATTTAATTCTAAATGAGTAATTACTGGGTGTGTCAGTGTGTCTTAGCTTTGCAGGTAGGCTGGGTGGAGGAGCTCATTTGTAAGTTGGCTCTGGAGCGAATTGCACTCTCACACAGACGCAGTCATTCTGAAAGACGCTGAGGGTATCCGTGGGGAGCCACTGAAGAGCCCAGTCACTTAGGGGGGGGGGGACTGACCACATACAGCCGCCAAGATGTGTGACATGGGGGGACTGGATAACCTGGTGGCCAACACGGCCTACCTGAAAGCCCAGGGCGGTGATGACAAGGAGATGAAAAAGCGCCGCCGTAGCTTGTCCCTGCCCAAGCCTGACCAGTGTGCGACATTACGAGCTTCCCTTGACAAGGATTTTACATCGCTTTGTGAAAGGCAGCCGATTGGTAAAAAGATCTTCCGCGAGTTCCTGGCAAATAACGCTGAGTTTAAGCTTGCTGCTGATTTCCTCGATGAGCTGTACGATTGGGATCTGGCTGAAGGTGCAACAAAAGAAAAGGCACAGAAAACCATCATGAGCAAGTATTGCAAGGCTGACTCCAAGACGTTTTTGTCCTTTCTTACTGGGGAGCCTCTTGAAAAATGCAAGACTTTGACAGATGCCACATTCGAGGAGGTGATGAAAAGCAAAGTCCAGGAAGGTGTAAGAGAGTTTCTGAAAGAAAAACCCTTCACAGATTATCAGGCCAGCCCATTCTTTGATAAATTCCTCCAGTGGAAAGAGTATGAGAAACAGACCATCACTGACAAATACTTCTATGAGTTCAGAACTCTTGGGAAAGGAGGCTTTGGAGAGGTGAGCATGCAAACCCATTCGCGTATCTTTTCTTATATAGTTGGTTGAAATGTGTGTCGGCAAATATTTCATCTTTTAATTCTGCTTTTAGTTGCAAGTCTCCCGCGGGTTCCTTAGATGGGATGGAATACATTTAGAAAATATACATTTCCAACATAAATTACATTAAAAAACACATTGATTCAACACATTTTGGCATTGTAATGGTGGTTCTACAAGTATCTTGTATAAGGTGTTGTTGTTCCATGTCATAATTAAAATACTAATCAATAGAAGCTTTTATTGTCAGCATTAGGGTTAGGTCAATTGTAATTTAGACCCATGTTTTTACATTTCAGAAATGAAGATGACAGTAGAACATGTAAAAAAAACCAACTAAGAATATTAAATAATTTAACTGAATTGATTCAAGTGTGTCTGTTACAAGACAAACTGCTTTATAAATCTTTGAACGAGCACAATGCACGTGTAGGGATAGAAGGTAGCGGTACGAGTGCTTTTGTAAAAATCATTAAAAGATTAGAAATGTCTTTAGAAAATCAGAGATCCACAATCAAACCCTGAGAAATCCCTTTTCCGATTCAGGCTCTTAACAGCAAGTCTGACCATATATGCCACAATAAGATAAATACTAATACATAATAAATACTATTCCAAAACTGAACAGTTAAGTTCCCACTTTAACCAAGTTTTAAAGTTTGCTGTGACTTTTAACATACTTTTTTTTTTTTAAAAGCAGCACATACAGTCGTGAATCAGACACTTTAATTAGCTTTAATACTGGAAATCAATTTTAAACTGCTAATTGTGGATAAACCGATCTTTCCTTGTATTGAAGAAGCGAGTGACATATGAAGAAAAATAGAGTGCCAAGACACAGTTGGCCAGGGTCACGACTTAAACCAATTTTCTTACTTTTACTTCTACCAGTACTAATATTTTTACAATTTTCCTAAAGGAGGCTTTCATTCCCATCAAACTTTCAACAATATCTTTTTAGACTTAGCGCTGCCTGCTTGATACCACTAATCCATGCTTTGTTTGTTTGGAAAATGGATTCTAATGAATCAAAGGAAAAAAGTTGTAACAACTAATCTTTCTCCAGGTGTGCGCTGTTCAGGTGAAGAACACAGGCCAGATGTACGCCTGCAAAAAGCTGTGTAAAAAGCGACTGAAGAAGAAGGGTGGTGAAAAGATGGCCCTTTTGGAGAAGAAGATCTTGGAGAAGGTTAACAGCCTGTTTCTGGTCAACTTGGGCTACGCCTATGACACAAAGACCCACCTGTGCCTTGTGATGACCCTGATGAATGGAGGAGACCTCAGGTACCACATTTACAATATAGGCTATGATGGCAGGGGTGCGGACAAAGGAATTGAGATGAAACGCATCATCCACTACACAGCGCAGATCACCACCGGTATTCTGCATCTGCACGAAATGAACATCGTGTACCGCGACATGAAGCCGGAGAACGTGTTGCTGGATAGCGTAGGCCAGTGCCGACTTTCGGATTTGGGTCTGGCCATAGAGCTCGTTCCAGAGAAGCATGTCACTCAGATGGTGAGTAGATTTTCACACAACCATGATCCTAAGGTTTTTTTTGTTGGGAAAACACCATGAAGAAGTTCACTAAGTACACCGAGTTGTACTCTCAAAGCCGTTAGGATTAACGTGAGAGCGCCGAGCTGGATGATGTCAGCAAGGACGATGGGACTCGTACAAAGGTTTTAGATCATGGTGAAGTTGCTCCCCTGGAGGGCATCACCACCATGTATCAACATATCATCTATTATTATATCTAATCTATTATTTAAAGTCTTTGAAGTTGCAGACACCAAGGGCAAGGGCTCTCCCCTGATTATGTACCTGATCTGTAAATCAACCAGAGTTTATTTAAGTCATCTTCTACATGGTTAAAGTTTAAGACCACACATTGGCATTAATATTACAAAGAAACAGACCACTGCTTGCTGGGTGATCTACATCTCCAGCCTCTTAGTGTTCATGGAAGATGAGGTTGAAGCTATAAACTGAACTCCGGCTTGGACAGGCTGTCCATCTTGGTGGGGGTTTTTACTTTAAATCCGGACAGGGATTACAAGATTGCTTAAAGATCTGTACAATGAGTCTTTGAATCTATTATGTAACGCATTTGATCCTTGAGCAGCCAGATTATAGCCTAGCCATTTAGAGTCCACCATTTTGTGAAGGGGCTGTGTTGGAGACCTTGGAAGTCCAGTGCTTGTTAAAGTAGCAGTAAATGTAAAGTGGTTTCCCTCAGCAACTTAGTCATAAATATTTGTTTTTTGTGTGTGGCGAGTGGCCTCACGCGTGCAACAAGGTATTGCTGTGACACTTTACAAAGCTGTAAGTGCTCTTCATGCTTTGAGAAAGAGTAACATAGTTTTTGATGAGTTTAGTTTGATGTCACACTTTATTGGCTGTTCAAAAGAAAAGGTCGAAGTAGCAAAACATCACTATGACCTTTAAGGTTAGACACTTAGCTTTTAAACTTTGTCAGATATTTTCAAAATGTCTTTTCTTGCATCGTTGTCTCATAACACCTTCTGTACTTGACACCTCACTTGCACTAACCCGGAGATGACCTGAAAAAAAAAAAGATGGACATTTTGCAAAAGGGTTTTGACGGGACTTACTTGAGGTAGCAAAGAGTAAGCTCTCGGCTCCATGAAAGTCCAGTAAGCTCATTATCCAATACTCCGATGCTCCCCAGCCAGCCAAAGTGACTGGGCTAACCTCAGGCAAGGCTGGCTTTAGTCCCCTAATCTTCTTAGTGGGCATTACACAAGTCTGTCCCTGATGAGATTGACAGATCCAGGTGAAAACCTATGTTGAATATATTTAGACATGTTGGTTTGCAAACCAGGTGACTTTAACTGGGTGGAAAAATGAAATCTGATTTTTGCAACAAAGATCTGATGAATCATGGCGATGATGATGTAACCTGTATGATCATACGCATCACTTCGTGTGCAGGTCCATACATTTCAGATGAACAGAACCGGTAACAAAAATACACCAGGAAAAGTGGAAAATAATGCAGAGGTTTTGTAGATTGCATGTTAGGTAACATATAAGTAAGTATTAGGACTTTTAACTTGCATGCAAATCTGCTTAAGTCTGGTGAATGAAGTTGTAGTATCATGTCTTCACTAATCAGTCAGATGGGTCAAGTCTTGTCACACTCGTTTAAATAAGGAACAGATCTTGAAATACCAGGCGTGTTCAGTGATCACAGTCTCCCATAAAGACGAACACAGTTATTAAGCGCTTGTGATGCATTGTCTGATCCCAACAGTCCAAATAATATGAATAATACACCAATACAACACTTAACCTGTAACCTATGGATCTCTGCAACAGGGTTTCCTCAGGACTTACTTGAAGTTGTAAAGGATGTACACACGACTCTTGACAGGTAGTAGGCTTAGCATTAGGATTAGGGCTGCTGGTGAGGTCATACGGAGAGAGGGAGCGAGGGAATGGAGCAAGGATAGAGTAAGCAAGAGAGGGAAAGGTGAAAGTGACACAGAAGGAGAAGACGAGAGTAAAGCTTTAGTAACAGGCAATTGACCAATGTAACACTTGTCAATCGGGATGCATAAAGGGTACGTCTAACCATATGTCACCATATAGTATGAACTATTTGCCTTTCATATTACTGTACAATCATCATTGGTTAATTATATAAGAGTATAATTTACATAAACACATTAATACATGTCTTCTAACAAGTAAACCATCTATTGAAAGGATGTACAGATGCACCTTATACATATTGACCGCTCTCCTTCTCCCTCCTCCAGGCCGGTACCGGAGCATACATGGCCCCTGAGCTCCTGACCAAAACCCCATACAGAACATCCGTGGACTGGTGGGCTCTGGGCTGCAGTATCTACGAGATGGTGGCCGGCTACACGCCTTTCAAAGGCGCCGAGAGCAAGAAGGAGAAGGTGGAGAAGGAGGAGGTGCAGCGCCGCATTGTCAATGAGGAACCAAAGTGGGAGCACAAGTGCTTTGACGCTCCAACTAAAGATATCATCCAGCAGTTCCTCAAGAAGAAAATTGAGGAGCGCCTGGGCATGAGGTAAGTGGCTCTTCTACTCCTCTGTATGTAAGCCATGTGCAGTTTACTGGCGTTCTGGTGCAGCGGGTGTTAGGAAACTGAGATTGGAATAGAAAGTCTGCTAAGAATGAAGCTGGGGGAAACTTGACTTAAACCAAAATGTTGCCTGAAACCATGTAGGCACTTTGTTCCTGTTTCATTAAGTCTGACATTGTAGTTTTGAAAGTACATGTTTGGCCCCTCTTTAGGAACAACATGGAGGATCCCAGGAAACACGAGTGGTTCAAGAAAATCAACTTCCCCCGTCTGGAGGCCGGGCTGGTGGATCCCCCATGGGTCCCCAAGCCCAACGTCGTCTACGCCAAGGACACCGACGACATCGCAGAGTTCTCAGAGATCAAGGGCATTGAGTTTGATGCCAATGACAATAAGTTCTTCACGGAGTTTAGCACCGGCGCCGTACCCATTCAGTGGCAGCAAGAGATGATTGAGACCGGACTGTACGACGAGCTCAACGATCCCAACAGGAAAGAGGGCGGAGGAGATCCTGACGGCGATAAAAAGTCCGGCACGTGTATATTGCTGTGAGATGGCACATGTTTGATATCATTTACCAGTCGTAACACTCAATCAATTGTTTGTTTTCTCAGTCAGATGCACACCAATACTGATGTAAAAGATGAAGCACAAGCTTCTTTGTTGAGAAAGATGTGCCATTCTTCTCTTTTAAGGATGCTCAAGGAGATGCACTGCTTTCAAGGCACGGTTCAGTAAAATATGGAAGATGTGATGATGTATTTTGAGCATCGTCTCTCTGATTCACAGCTTTTCTTAGAAATGTCTAATAATGTAGAGTCGCAACCACGTTGACTGCTAGGAGTAATTTTGACAACCTTTTCATTAAGGACATTAGTGTTAGATTAACAAAGGCCTTTGTGCCATAAATACTATGATTAGAGGAAACTGTCTAAATCCAAACTATACGAGAAATACATTTTTTAACAGTGTTTGCAGTAGAATTACCCACCGAAGTAATGCTTTTACATTGAATATTAAGCTCTAAACAAATTTGGAATGAACTTGTAATATATTAGTGGATAGGGTAAAGGTTACAGCATTTCATAGCACTCCCCCATCCATTATAAGCTTTATTGATGCCATCATACAGTCACACTGTTTCTTCAGTGAAACATGCTTTTTAAGCACGTGTCAGAGTTAGTTTGTGTTTAATATTCTATTTTTTGACCCCAAATCTCTTAATTAAGGACAATCACTGCATTTACTGGCTACTTCCTGACCAACGTTTCAGTTTTTATAAAAAAAACAACTATGAAAGCAATTGTATGTATTGTATATAAAGATCATCTATGCACAGAGAGAAAGGCAAATATCTACGGCACCTATTTGAAGCATTTATTTGAAAGAACATGATACTGAACATCTCTTCACTGAGTCCCTCCCCTGTTGGTGCTATGAGGCTCCTCTTAGTGAGACTGTTTAGCCCTGGGAAGCCGAGAGAAAGATGAGTGTAGAAACAGCAGCTAGTTGCTGCGTATGACGGTGGAAAAATTAGAGGAGTTGGACAATAAATTCCTGTACCAGGAATGTGCAAGTTGTCCGGTCCATGGCCCTGAAACACTGTGATACTTCAGGGCGCTATTCTTAGTTTGAGATTAGTGGGAATCCCTCAAACTAGACAGATCCTGAAGAAGATGCCACTGTCGTGGTCATTAAGCCGAGTATAGAGACTTGGTTAGATCAAAAGAAAATCCTTGTAATTCTTGTTTACTTGTCTCAGGGTAATTATTCGCTTTAGGTTTTTGAATTTCCAGGAGAGTTGAGTTTTTACAGTTCATGTTAATAAGATAATTATATATATATATATGATCCATGTACTTGTAAATATAATATGAGATGAATCGCTACTAGAAAATTCAGATTCAGTCAGATGTAAAAACAAATCATTGAATAAATTAAAATATATGACTTTTACAATGTGTCTCCTCCCTGATTCTGAATGTGTCTGTTTGTGTCAATTTGTTGTATACTTGAGGCTTAGCGAGCACATCCGAGTGTCAGAGCATGCCCACAGCTGTGCCATGTTACTCATGTTCTCTGTGCTATATATAACCACAGAGAAAGTGTTGCTGAGGGCTCTGGAGTGAAACCTAAAAATATCGACTGCATTAATCCCTTTCAGGATGCCGACTGCAGCCGGGCTGTGCGGCAGGCTAACTGCAAATTGACAAGTTCAACTCTTAGCTGATAAGGCGATAACCAGTGTTATCCTTGCGCCTTCTTTGCTTAAATCAGCTTAAAATCCCTGAAGCGTCGCAAAGTTACTGCCAAAAGACAAAACACAGGTCTGAGCAGAAAACAGAGCGACAATGAGGAGCTGAGGAACATTATTGCACCGCATTTTGACATTTTATGTGTTTTTTTAAGGGGAACAAGTCAAATACAATTCTAAAAATAAGCCAATTGTTGGTGGGTGCTGAAAAGCGAGCCAGTTTTTTTTATTTAAGCAAATCTTCGCAAGATTATAAATAGTGGAAACCAACTCCAAATGAGAGATCAGAATTGAAGTCCTAAGAAGTTCCAACATTTCACTCTTTATTTTCTACCCATATAAATGTCTTTTCTGGGCATAAATCCAAGAAATAGACGGATGAAAATATACATTTGGTAGTTTATTTCAAAATATATTGTTTCCAGGCCTTGAACATAAGGACAGTATGTTTTTAGGAGACACTCGGGGTAGATCCGTGCTGCAGTTGAGATTTCCTCACATGTAGCAGGACTCTGGTTCAGACATTGTTGACAGAGCTGCTGTGGCTCAAGGTGCTGTGGGAGCTGAATGGACACAGGTGCTGTGTAATCACAGCAGACAGGTGTGATACCGACCTGATCTGTTCTGACGTCTACAGCCAATGCAGTCGCTGTGGGAATAGTTACAGGTACAGCTGTACACGCCGTGATGAGACTATAGTCTGTGTTTCAGTAAACAACCAAAATAAAACTAGACATGCGAGTACACTGGGTCCCTGCACCTGACAACTAGGAACCAAAGGCTCACTTACTTGGCCCAGGTGAAAAGGAATCTACTAAACTTGTTTCCACGTTACTGTGACCTGATGTAGTGGAAACCAGTGGCAGGTTTGATGTGGATTTCGTCAGAAAAAGTGCAAGATGCAGAAAGGGAAAATGTCAAACGCCTCACTAACCTCCTCAGTTTCTCTGCACGATGTTGGAGTCCGGCCGTCTCTCTCTCAGATTTGCGCTACAAGGATGCCGAGGATGAGATTGCGACGATGATCAAGACACAATCTAAATCAATACTGACGTTACAGCACATTCACACTTTGAATTAAAATTTACATCAATATTGAAAAAAAAAAATTACAATCATTTCCAACAGATTGCTCTGATACGGGATTCATTTGACGACATTTGGAAAAATACTGTACCTTTTTTCACCAATGGACAAGAGCGATCAATCCGACAGCTGTAGAATTTCCTTGCAAGTATCTCGCTACGATATTCAGGGCATTAAAATAGCATCAAACTATTTGCTATATGTCAAGCAGCAGTAAATGAAGCGCTCCCTCTAAACATAGTTGGGCCACATTGTTGTCAGGTCCAGAGATTGGGCGAGAGGCTGGGGACGGTACCAAAGCTCAGTATATACAATGCACGGCTATTGACATTGTGAGTATATTGTGAAAATGTTGTGAATAGACAGGATCAGGTGCATCGTGCATGATTTTGCATCCAACAAAATGCTGCGAGTAAATATATGACCTATTTATATATGACATAACCTGTTGGAGTCCCTTCCCTGTGGCAGGAGATCACCTCACATTTATTTAAACACACATCGCTTTAACATACACTTTAACACTCTAACGTTATTTGTTGTCTGAGCACTTTATCTTAATTCATTACACAATGCACTGTGTTGTCATTGACTGTTGATGGTTGTTCGTCTCGTCTAACGTCTCATGTCTAATGTTGCACCTTCCGATAAGGTGAATTCCTCGTTTGTGAAAACATTCCTGGCAATAAACTGATGCTGACGCATTTAATAAGCACATGATTGAATAAGTCGAAATAAGGCATTTAATTACACATTAAATAGATATGAAGTAAAAACGGTAACCAATATTCATGTTGGAAAGGAGGCCGCAAAGTGAAAAGAGAAGCAACAGATTACTTTGTGCATTAATGTAATGTCACAGAGCTGTATTGTATATTCATTAAATTACTATATCCAATTACACAAGGTCATTTTAGGACCTATACGTAAACTAACTTTTATTGGGGAAACCTGCGTCATGCTGTTGGACTTAACAGCAGTGTTTGGCAGAAGCACATTTTGAGTTGGCAGTTTTTACTTAATGTTCCGTTGGCAGTGGGGCTGCTGGTCCCAGACCTGGCAACCCCACCGGACCAGCCGCGCGTGCGCGCACATGGCACCATGCAGCGTCCTGACCGACCGTGTCGGACCCACGTCACAGGAGAAGTTCGCGCCCATTCTCTGGTTCCCCGTAAGGTTTAAGTCCGTATCTAGATAGGGCCCCATTAATCATCTCATTGTGACAGGGTTTTAGGAGAAGGGGAAATGAAAAGGGGGATCAACAATGCAACCTGGGGACTTGCACCCCAAGAAATATAAGTTTAACAACCCTAAGATTCAGTCTGTAGAATGTTAAGGACAGAGAGACTTGTGTTTTATAAGAACCAGAAGTTAATAAAAGGAAAACAGGCGTTTAAAAACGATCAACACAAGCTGCGACATACAATTTAAGATTTTGACTACTTACAATAAAAGCACAAGGAATGAGGATGTGCCAACAGGTGCGTTTTAAATTGGTGCTGATTGGGGGGAGGAGCCAGAAAGGGGGGAGGAGCCAGAACAAGGGCTGCGTTCAAAACCCTTTTTTGGGGTCCGTTCCCCACTATACATCATGACCGCACATATTTATCTTGAGAACCTTTACATACATCATGCACGACCTCTAACATCTAAATTACCCAACTTAAAGGTACACCTTGATCAGCTACAGCAGTAACATGCTATTGTCACATTGATAATATAATGAATTATAATATATCAGTTCCAGGGGCATTTCTTTTGATGTTTTACATTTGTCTATTTTTTCATTTAAGTGAAGTAACTGAATATTTTCCCACAACTGACAAAAAAAGCTACAAATAAAAATTCACAGGACATTTTGTTTTCTTCAAAATCACTTTTATTCCACAATTTATTTAATCAGGTCTTAAGGCACCCTGAAGAGATGTTACAAGTTGGTCTTTCAAATGCGGGTTCCTTATAAGACTGTGTAAACATAGCTTTGAATAAGATAATTTCCTGTAAATCTTTGCTTAAATTATTTCTTTACAGTGCACAGACATTGTGTTTTGTGACAAAAATACAGTGTGAATTAAGTAAATATGGTAGATAGTGTATATATACATTGAAGAGTAATAGATTGGCAGACAATCAGATCAACAGGCCGAAGAAGAGAGAAAACTAACAAACAATCTTTGAGACCCAGATAGATATATAGATCACATAAAGATATACAGTACGTAGTTACAGTTAACTTTTTATTTTTGAACGCTTTTCCAGCGCTTCTCCACCTTAAAAGCATTTTTTTTTAACTGTACCATCTTGTGTGTGTGTGTGTGTGTGTGTGTGTGTGTGTGTGTGTGTGTGTGTGTGTGTGTGTGTGTGTGTGTGTTGCCTCAGCCACCATCACTATGGAGCACCCAGTGAGGTGGAGCTGGACAACTTGGTCCTGCAGGGCTCACCCACATGTTGGCTATTGCAGTGAAGAGGTGAGTAAACAGGAAGACGGGAAGACAGACAGACGGACATGCAGACAGACAGACGTCACAAGACTGGGTTGTGGCTACGCAAACCACAACACAAAGATCTATCTATAATTCCCTAAATATGATAAGGATCACAATGTATTTATATCTAGAAAGGGACTTTGTAATTGGCATTTCATATACAGGGATACAGCGGCTATACTTGATTATCGAGGTACGTTCCTATGAAGTCTTTGTGATGTGATATGTGAAATACTCTGGAGGTGTGTTTGAAAATGTTTCTACTTTCTCAATTATACTATACAACGAGATAAAAATCCTCTCAACACCCGCCATAATGCAGTCGTTCACACAGTTTGGAGAGATGAAAACAACGCTCTCTTCCTGACAGCAGAAAGATCTATAAAACATAACAAAAGTTGTATCAGCAAACACACAACAGCTCCAAATGGCTTGGTCGCGATGGCTAATAGTGATCTAATCACATCAATACTAAAAAAAAGAGATAATAATGATAATAAACTGAGTGAAGAATGAACAGTGCAACTGGTGAATGGAGGAATGGGGTCAGGAGCAGAACCTGTATCTTTGACCTTTGAGGAGATCGTAAAGGAAAGAACTGTCAAAAATGTCAGTGAAGCAACATTCAATATCTCTATCTAACCGGCTCTGCTATCTACATCTAACTGTTTGCCCACATCTCAAAATGTTGTCTTTGTGACATATTTAACACTTCCTTCTTCCTTAAAAATGATAAACATAAATCCTTAGCAAACGTGGCAGCTTCTGCATCTGGTTTCCTTTTTTCGACGGCGGTCTTCCTCTTCTACTCGACCACCTTGATCCTGAAGGTTACACGACCCAGGAACTTATCCCTTTCGTCGTTGTTGCGGAGGTCAGTGCCCTCGACCCTGCACTCCACCGGCAGCTCCTTGTTGTAGTCGTCCTTGGTGAGCAGCAGCTTCACAGCCACAAGGGGCTGAACGTAGTTCTCCTGCATCAGAAAAGAGACGGCTGTCTGTCAATAACACGTCGATGTGAGTTTGTTAGCGGACTTGATCTGACAGCGGGAGGCGGGGGGGGGGGGGGGGGGTATACTTACATGAGCTTTCTTGCCGTAGTAGGGGAAATACATCTTATCAATGCGCCCCTCACTGGGGAAATACTGCATTTGAATTGGGGTGTCTCTCTGCACGGAAGAACATGTGTTAATCAATGGAAGGTATGCATTCAATGAAATGCAGCTCATTGTGATAAATGAATAGCAAATGAGACATTTTTCCAAGATCACGAGACAGGACTTGAAAAAAAGGAAAAGCAATGGCCCTCTGTTTGTTAGTGAGGAGATTGAAATGAAGTAGAAAACATGTAGTGTTCTGCGTTAATCAGCAAAGAACATTTGTGGCTGAAAATTGCGCCTATTAGATTAAAATGACTTGAATGGCACTATGATGGGTTTAGAGGCGCCTGCATAATGACTTGTTACGTAATAAAAATGTGTTAACACCTCTACTGGCCTTATCCTCAAAATTTACATATTATCTTACCCTAAAGCCGTCAGTGACAGCATGCAGAAAGAAATCGGACACAAAAAAACAAAAAGAAGGACAAAATGAAAGATCAACAGAAAGAAAATATTGACAGTTATGGTCATCAGGGTTGTTTTTTTTTTTATATGAACGAAATGATAAAAAATAAATACACATACAAACAACTACAACATGTAGAGAGTAGTGTGGAACAAGTGTTTTACTTTTACTGTGCAGTTGATGTAGGGATCTCCACGAGGCTTCAGGCCAATTATCTATGAGGCGAAGGAAACAGAGATTGAGACGGTCGAAGAGGCTGCAGCTGGTAGAAATGAATCAAATGAATCATTTATTTTTGGAACTGTCAGCATGCAAGTAAACAAGTGGAGATTAGAAGCTGTGGGAAGGAACAAAAGGTTAAAAGACAGAGATGAAAATTTAAAAAAAATAAGTAAAGCGATATTTTTAAAGAGAATTTCTGTGGTTTTCAGATCACTGAGAGTGGAAGTTACCCTGTTCATTTTCAGCAGAATACAGGGTTTTCCCTCAGAATATCCAAAGTTGGTGTCAGAGAGGCCGGAGCAGAGGCTCAGGAAGCCCCTCTTGAAGAGGCAAGCTTTCTTTGCCATGGTCTCGGTGTTGTCCTGCAGGAAATACTCTCCTCGGGTGCAGTCCTCATTGCTGTCCTGCTGTGAATCATTATACTCTACAAGAGAGCGATAAACAGAGATATATTCGAGTTAATGGAATGAACGAATGGAAAAAGATCTGGGAGAAATGGAGTGGTATTTGGAATATTAATTTCTAATCAGCGGGAAGTGCTCTTACTTTGCAGGAAATTCTCCAGGTGCTTGACATAATTTACATACTTGAGGGGGTCAGATTTGTTGAATGACATATCCAGAGAATGGGGACGAATCACCAACCCTGCAACAAAGACATGAAGTAAATAAACATGGAGTGAAGTAGTAACTTATCCCCCAGCAGGAGAAACAAATGCACACCAGCTTCATCTGGGTTTGTCTCGAATTACAGCCGGACAGAAAGTGTTCTCTGATCCAAACAAGTCATGTGCTGATATCACACAGGAACAAACATCTAAATAGATCAATACAAAAAAAGCAATGAAGCACATTATTGTGACAATCTCATTGGTGCGAGTATGAATAATGGATGCCCCAAAAAGCAATGCTGCCAGTTACAGCAGCTGAAAGCCCCGGTCCTCCTTTGTGCTGATGGCTAAGAGACACCAACCTGGAAATGGAACCCGGTCTTGGTACTTGGGCACATAGTCATCCAGACTGAGCAGCAGCACCCACATGGTCAGGGCGAACATGCCAGCCAAGAAACAGTAGAACACCAGGTAGAACAACAGGATGAGGGCTGGAGCGGCGTAGAGGAGCAGAAATAGAAAAGAGATGGGTCATGTATAATTAACTACACATAATCTTGGACAAAATTCAAATTTCCTTCATCGGGCTGAAGGAAGTCTCCTTTGAGTATACAATGCCTTTGAGAGAAACCATTTTGGATTAAGCTGGAAATGCTACCGGCGGCTAACAAATCTGAGGCCATTTTTTCAGACCCTTCAGTTTCAAATCCCTCAAGATTTACGGGTGACGCTGCAGTGCTGAGAGCATCTGAAGCCTCATTTATATGCACAATGTAGGGCGAAGACAAGGAGACACAGTCATGGAAACATCTGACTCAAAATGGTTCACCACCATCCAGCTTGCACGGCACAGATGCCCTCTGACTTGACCAAAAAAAAAAAAGGAAAAAAGGGATGGACCCCTCAGCTTCCTGTTGTACATCCCCCCCTTTCTCTCATTCCTCTACAACAGTATCCCACAATGCACCTGCCCAGTGCTTGAAAAGGAGAGAAAGAGGAGAGAGGGAATCCCATTTGACCTTGACAGGCATGCTAATGTGGGCGGCCATGCAACTGCAATGGAGCATCCCACTGCACAGCAGCACAGGGGCCCAGGCAGCCTGACAGCCCGCGCTAGCCTATAGGAGCTGGCTGCTGGAGGGAGGGTGGCGTGTTACTCCCTCACTCTGGAAATAACTGGGGGATCATTACATAAAATGCATGCCCTGATCAGCTATGGATGCAGCTCAGGAATGCTGTAGCACACATTCCTCAGATCTGATTAGGTAATGGGGTGTCTTGACAGCTGGTGTATGCACTGTAAATACAATTTCCTGATAATGCAATTAATGCAGATGATAAATGTTTACCCCCCCCCCCCCTCCAAAAAAAATAAAATAGAATAATCTCTGCTGTCATGATTGATCATGACATGGTTGCTCATTTGTGAAGGTGGCTGGTGAACCTTTTCGTAGCATCATTGGTGATCCTCTTGTTACAGGCTTCTCCTTTACACCTTCATGTAGGCCAATGATGGCTCCTCCGCTAATCCAACATCTAAGTGGCAGTCATTTTAATGTATCCATGCACTGACGGATATAGTAGACTTTTTAGTTCAAGAGGCACACAGCTTTAAGGCTGCATCCTTTGACGGGGATTTCTTACCCCAGCTGCTGGCCGTGCGACCCATCACCTCCCCGGTCCTCGGGTTGTAGAAGGAGTCCTTCCAGCTGGAAGTGTTCTCCTTGTTGGCCGATTTGTCCTCGGTGCTCGCCATGGTGATCTACTCTTTTGGTCCAAAATGCGCGGTAACCTTTCCCTAAAAAATGCAGAAAAAGGGGGAGCAGGCGATGTAATGAGGCGAAGAAGCCGACGAGGCGGCGGTGAGTGGAGTGGGCGGCGTAGAACCGAAAGAGAGAGAGAGAGTGTGTGTGAGAGAGAGAGAGAGAGAGAGATGCTCTGGTGGAACAAAAAAAACGAGAAGGGGAAGGAAAGGAAAGCGAAGGAAAGGAAAGCAAAGAAGAAGAAGAAAAAAAATCAGTGACGTCGACACAAGCCCCGCCGTGGCATCTGATGCAGTGCGACCAGATGGATGTACATTGGCCAATGACGGAGAGACGCACCGTTACGCGCACAAATTATAAATAGAGCGCACAATATCTTTCCTTATCACACATTATATTATAAAGGCTAGTTTGGGAACAGGCTGGGAAATCCATTTTTCTATTTTAAAAAGTGTCTACTGTGGGATCCTTCAGGAAGAAAAACAGGAATGGGAACAATAATATTACACGTCATACTGATTTATCACAGTGGTTCACAACATCTCTGCTGCGCAACAGTGGCACACGTTTATTCACCAAACCATGAACCAATCCTGAAGGCCACGGGTGTATTTCGACAGTCTAGAAAAGCGCTGGTTTAGTGCAGCGCCAGTGTGTTTATGAAATGCTATTATTTATATAAATAGATGCCAGTGATCAGCCTACTTGAAGCCCATCAGGATGCCATTTGTGACTGACTGGTTGAGCATAGATATCTGGAGCATTTGCCAATCCGTGTTGCTATGGCAATTGAGCATTGAAATATGAAATATGTGTATGCATGCAAGAGAGAGAGAGAGAGAGAGAGAGAGAGAGAGAGAGAGAGAGAGAGAGAGAGAGAGAGAGAGAGAGAGAGAGAGAGAGAGAGAGATAAACAGACAGATGTGTCATAGTTAACAGAACATTTGAGCCCCAGGAGAAGCCAAGTCTGTATACATGATGCAGGTTGTGCCAATTACTGAAACGAAGTGAACTGGGAGATAATGAGCTATAGGTGCTTAGATGACTGACTGAGACACTGACAGGAGAAGAGAGGGAAAAAAAGTAAGACAAAAGCTTGACTTCCAACCCCCGGCCCTCCAGCTAACAATCTCAGTGTCTCAGAGACCGAGGAAAGAGAAGAGGGAGTTACATAATGACCCTTGATGTAGGGTTCAGCGCGCGTGGGGGAGGGGGACTGGAGTAGTGGTCGCATTGCATCCAGTTCCTGCTGTCAGATTGAATTTGTGGTAAGGCAGAGTCCACCAACTCACAATGCGGCACCAAGCACACAACCAGCACGCATGCACACACACACACACACACACACACACACACACACACACACACACACACACACACACACACATTTGATTAGTGTGAGAGCCGGCCGCACTGATTCATGGGCTAGTCCTCTCCGTCTCCCTCACTCAAGCACATTTTTTCCTCTGCGAAGTCCCCCCACTGCAAGCCAAACCCACATGGCAAGAACAAGCTCATGTTTGAGTGAGAAAGCTGCGATTGACATCTCGGAGAGGAAGTGTTTGAGATGCGGGGAAAGGGGTATGGGTGTGGGGGTTGATGCATTAAAGCTATACAGTATGGATCTGTGTGATGGAGACAAAACGTCAGCTCTTCCTTTTTAGAGGACAAGCACACAATCCTCCCATTGTTGAGGAAAACCCCCTTTTCTGTGCACTCAATTAGCGCCCCCTTCACCATACCAGCACTGCGAGCAGGAAAACACACCCCATTTGTTCTCAGTCACTCCATCCGCAAGCTACCATAGCAACCCTCACAGCGAGGTTGGTCACATCGACGGGAAGCCATCCCGACACTCATCCAGCAGCCCGTGTTTCTCATAATTCCCCCGGGGGGACCAGACAACAGCATTTCCCCCCAGAGTCCATGTGGAGGTAAAACCCCCTTTTGGCTCCCATTTGTTCACTCACCATGTCGGTGACACCTTCTGCAGCCAAGAATCACTCTAATCCCAACAAGCTGCTGATCATTTACAGATTTTAATACTAGCTCTTCAGCCTCATACAAAGTACTTGATATTTTCATGCCATTTTGTAACAAAATGTATGATCACACACACACACACACACACACACACACACACACACACACATAATGTGTTATGCACCAGCAGCTTGGGGACGACATCTGCCATTCAACAACTGAATGAAGTACAAGTGTAAGAAATGAAATGTCAATTCAATCTGAGTTGTTCACTTTTTTTTTTGCATTATGCGTAATGTCACGTTGCATAAGAAAACTTTGACAAGAAAGAAATTACAGTATTAGGAAAGGCAAAAACATTTACAACAACCATTTTAGTAATTCGTTAGGAAAACAAAATTATAAAACAATACTTCACAAAACATGGATCGACAAGAAATACATATTTTCATTCATCCTGATTTAGTTTTTTGCCAGTTAGGTAAATATTTATATCCCTGATCAACTTGTCCTAAACAACAAAATGTGTGTCAAAGCAAAATTAGTGATTTACATGTGAGCGGACACAAATGATTCGATAGCTATTACAGAAAATCTTAATCTTCAAATCCCCACATGCCTAAACAAATCCCTTCCAGTCAATTTAAACAATCACACTTTTCTAATTTACTGCCGATGGAGATGTGAAGGCAAGCGGCGAGAAGCATTTCTGACAACTAAGATATGAAACTCCAGTTGGATTCCTTACACAGAGCAAAGCATATTAATAGTAGTTCATGATCTAGTCATATTTAAACATTATCATCCCATTTAATAATTGGATTTTGTTTGAGGATGAGGGCTGTGTGGTAACATCTGGCTTCCTATTTAGAGCTTGTTGACTCGTTTATCCTCACAGTTAAGGGAATTCATGTTTTTAATTCTTTATATCATGTGGCATTTAGTTGCGGTGGTGGTTTCATAAATTAATAAACAGCTGCAAAACCAGCCATTAGCGCCCCCATGTGGTAACATGTACAAATATTATCCCATCTGGATAAAATACTGTAATAAGCAGAGGCACCAGTGGCTTGAGACGTGGAATGAAGGAAGGATGAGGTTGTTATGGCCTGAAGAAATCCAGTAGAAGGCGCACAAAAAAATCGCCATCACTATTTCCTTTAGGTAACACGTCTTTGAACCGTCTAAGATTTACCCTTCAATTGGTTGAGAGAGACATCTGATGGTTGTTCTACCATAAACAGTTATTTTCTGTAAAATAAAAAAAAGGACTGTCTGCTTTTCAAGTGGACTGAAAGCTCATGTCTCTGTCAAACCGAGGATCTCCCCCCGTGTGCATCCGGTGTCAAGGCTGGTACCAATTCATGGAGCGCCGGAGAGCTCGCTCCCATCTCTGGAGGACGGGGGTGTATTCCCGACTCGGGCTGCAAGCGCTGCCCTTGGGTGCTCTTTGGGGCAAGAACGTCCTGTCGGTGCTCTGCAGCTTCTTCAGCTCTTCCCTGGTCCTCCAGAAGCCTGCAGTGACAATGGAGGACGGAGTGAGACTTAGGCAAACACAACATTAACACAAACTCTTTACAATGACCCACATATAACACAATGAGTCCTACACGTTCAGTCCAACACGACTCTAATCAATGGCTGAAAGTGGTGCGGATATCACTCAACACTTTTGGCTACTGATCCACTAAGAACTAATGTTCCTCACATGATTCACATTATTATTCAGTCATTAGCACCACCTGCTTCTGGTCTGTTCTAAAACAACAAGAACAAATTCATCCTCCGTGTTAGATTTGATTAAGCACTGACTAATGTATTACAATATAATTATATAACGTGAATAAATAAATGGAAAACAGGTTACATAACAAAGAGCATCATTTCAGTTGGTTCTTCTGCCGGTGCCAGAAATAAAAAATAGGGCTTTTGATCATAACTTTTCAATGCAACTCAACGTCACGACCAAGCGTTGGGATATTTTTAGAGAAAGACGAAGAACCATATTGAAAGCAAAGAGTGATATTGAAGCGTCTAACTGCTTGACAGAGCAGCTTCTTTGAGACACACAGCTTCACGCAGCTGGCAGTTATAACCTTAAAGAACTGCAACTTGAACTTAAAAAGCATCCAGCATTAATGTACATTTCATGTGCGCGTAATTGTCTGCATACCTATTCCAAGTCCAGCGACAAAAGCGGCCCCTAAACACGACATTTCGTAGTGCTGGGGTCTTACTACCTTTCTGCCAAACAGGTCTGCAGTCAGCTGTATGACAAAGTCGTTGCAGGAAACCCCGCCATCCACCCTGAGACAGAAGGAAAGAAAGATAAGTGCACTCAATTTCACTGCAACTCACTTAGCTGGAACAGTATCAGAGAAATATCCAGCCGTAATGTATTGCCAATAAAAGCTGGATTGCATTAGCAGAGGCCGGGTACAGAAGAGTTACATCCGATATGCTGGCTGAAATCCAAATCCTACAATCACATATTGCACTGTGAGCTGGAATATCAAAAGCGGATGAGGAAAACTGCACCTGATCTTCATGATGGGAATGCACGTTTCTCTCATCACCGTCTCATATAGCTGCTTGTTCCTGAAAGAATAACAGAAGTACGAGGAGACAATATTAGTTGGCATGGAAGAGAAAAGAAGGTCAAACAGAAAAACTTCAAAAGGACTCACCTGAAGGCAACGGACTCCAGGATGGCTCGGACCAGATGCCGTTTAGTGGTTGAAGGTTTGAGGCCCATGAGGGAGGCACAAGCTTTGGGATCATTATGAGGAGCCTTTGGTTAAATAAAGTATATACACAACCTGTGTCAAATGTCTTTAAGTGATAACCAGACCTTGTAAATTAATGCATGAAAGGCTCCTAAAGTGGAACTCAACAGTGTCTGGTTAGCAAGAGTGCAGCTCTACTAATTTACAACTACACTACATGTAGCTCTTGATTATACGGCCATTAGAAAACATTAGATATCGTATTCACATGCACGCAAGCCACGAACGTTCAGGGCAAACACTTACAAAAGCCAGTTCACAATGGAGGGCAGAGAAAAAAAGAGACACATAACCATGTTACACAGAGACCAAATAAAAAAACTAAAAAAGTAAATCCATGCCGGTATTGGTAACATGTGCTAAAGTGAATATATATTTTACTTCGGGTGAATATGATCGTGTACACATCTGCATATAAAAGTAAAGAGATTTGTTTTTGACACAGATGGACTGACATTGTACACATCTACCTGCAGGCCACTGAAGGAAGGAACAAAACACACTCCGTCTGAGTCGCTGACACTGTACGCCATGTCGCTGGTCTCCTGGACGTCAGAGAAGAGCTCTGCAGAAACACACACAGGTTTCACACACGCCTATAAATCTGCCTGTCGCTAACGTATTCAGTGTAAAAGTTATTATCTCTTGAACATAGACAACTTCACCCGATACAACTGTATCAAGCACCTCAACTAATGGCCACCATTTATTGTAAAATAAATAAGAAAAATGAATAATCATCAGACCTGTTGCATACTACTCATCACTCACCAAGCTCCTGTGCCCATTTGATTGCTGTGCCAGTGTCTGCTGCATTACCCTCCGCCAGGTACACCACCTCTGAGCCCATCTTCCAACCCACCAGAGGATACAGACCTACAGAGAAGTAAACTTTGGCTTGCAATGTGGCCGTATGGACAAATCTGCATGACATAATCTCACCACGTCTGCATTTTGCTTTACCTGATAAGGACGTATGCGGTTTGCTGCCGGTGTTGATGTCCATGAAGGTGCCCGTTCCCATCGTGATCTTGACATCGCCGACCTCAAAGCAGCACTCTCCAAACATGGCCGCCTGCTGGTCCGCCATCTACGGTAAAGGGACAGAGGGAGCCAGTTGTATGTTGTGAAAACAATGATAACCGACATATCTTGGCTCAATTTACACCATAATGACGGTTATATAAACTTTGACATCAGTCATAATCACACAGATAGCAGAATGTGTGACGTCACAGACATCGACGACTCACCAGGGACATGATGGGAATGGACACTCCGAAGATGGACGGGTCTGTTGAACCAAAGTTATGGCTGGTGCACCGCGAGGGAGAGACCAGAGAAAAGGCATCGTGTCACAAAAAATCTGACATTTCATACAACTTAAACAGGAGTTTACATTCACTTAAGTAATGATTCCTATCTTGTTTTGCTTGAGACCACGTAATACAAAGCACGTGTAATGTCCTGAGCTGTTTAACTGAGAAATTATTTAGTTTTAGAGGCTTGAAAAAGGTTTACAGTATTTCAAAGAAATAAAGCATGATGAAAAGCAAATGGAATTTGAAAAAAAAAATGGTGGACTCACTCTGTATTTTCCACTTTGGGGAAAATAGAAAGAGGCAGAGAAACAAGAAAGCTGAGAAAGCCACTCCAGCACATCTGTGAAACAAAGTCACATTACAGTAAAATGTCAAATACAAACTTACACCAGAAACAGAACTAAACATTAATAAACATGGCGTTCACCTGATAGGAGTCGAAAATTCCTGTTGAACTGGCATTCGAGTAGTCTGTGGCGTGGACCTTCCCTACGACAGATTCAGTGACAAACATTATTATTTCACAGAATCCCTTTCCTAAAGTTAAAAAAAACAAAACATGTCTGAGCTCCTAGTCACGGTTCAACCCCTCCTCTCCCACAGGAGTGAGCTCAAACATTTCAACCAATCAGTGATGCAACAGGATTGGAAACACAAAGAACATTAAACATTAAAGTCTGGAAACTCCTGTTGGACAATGTGAAATGCAATCCACTGGATAAATGATATATAACATGACATTAAGCTCATAGGGAGACAACTTTCACATGAGCTTAACATACAAAAAAGGCCACACCCACCTTTTGTGAGTTTGAACAGGAGCCAGGTGTCAACTGTTCCAAAGCAGCAGTTTCCTTCAGCTACTGCTTGACGAACCTGGAAGGAGAAAGAAACAGGATGAGGCTGACGAATGAGGATTGTGCTGGTAATATAGCATCTCTTTTGGCTGTAATAAAGTTCATTTTTTATAATTAACCCTTGAACACCAACAGCCTGGGAGGCCTGTCTCACTGGGTTAAATGTCATTCTATACCCAAGCACACACACACACCTGCTTGTAGTGTGTTAGTGCCCAGACGAGGCGGAAGGTGACATGTTGTGTGGAGAAGACAATAAGACTTGCTGCAAGCGCCCGCTTCTGCCTGGTCAGGAAGTGGAGCGTCGTCATCGTGCCATGGAGCGCCTGCAGTTGTCAGAAACACAACCAAAGCCATGTTAAATGACGGGACTTGATATGCAGCCATGATCCTTCGGTTACCTTCAAACAAAGTTCTAGTATTTCATCTTGTATCTTCCAAACATATTCACTGAAAGTAAACGACAGGCAGAGATGCAAAGCAGTAAAAGACTCACTTTCATGGTGAAGGATCGGTTCCAGGATCTCACCAGGTCTGCAGCCCTCTGGTCCTGCCAGCTGATGAAGTTATGGAAAGGAACCCCAGTTTTCCTGTCAAAGTGAAAGAGAGGAAGCAAAATAAACCGCAGATGAGCCATGATGGAAAATAACTATATGAAGGCAGGTTAAAAATGTGTGCTACAGCAGTTTTCCTAAGAGTTCAATGTCTTTTAAGGTCATTTTACCTGTCCCATGTTGTGAAGGTGCCTCGTTGAGTGGAGATGCCCAAGGCGTCTATTTGACACATTTGTACTCCTGCATCTATATTATGAGCCATGTGCACACATTCAAATAGATATGGTGAGAAACAGGACGAGATTTTTCGAAATAGGCACTCAGACGTTGGTATTATTGTTTGCTTTTGAAGGACAGAGACCAATGTCCAGTGTAGTATCCTGGGTTGAATAACGTCTCTAAAGCAAGAACAGAGTTCAACAGACTTTTCAATTTAGTCACTTCAACTGTTCAAATTTGCATGGAAAGATTGTGTTCTTCTATAACAGGAAAACAAAGTGTTTCTATGTATTGGGGACAAAAGAGGCATTTATGTGTAACCCAATGAAATAACAGCACAGGACACAGCCTTAAAATAAGAAGTCCCTTAAATCAAACATAAATCGTAGTCAGGTGCACCTAAAGAATTGTGTAAGTTTGTTGGTCTTCCGCTGTATTTGTTCACTTTGAAAAAAATACAGAACTGGACATTTTAACATGAATTGGGGCAATTTGTTAAAGGGTCTACCTATAAACATATCCAATGAATCACATCCCTGTAACTTCTTGGTTGTAGCAACAGGGAAAGGTGCAACTGTACCTTGCACAGCTCCTTTGACCACAGTGATAAATCCTTCAAATATTGCATATGGGTCCATCTCCACATATCCTTCTTCTGGATACAAGGGAACAACCTGGAGAGTACCAGAATAAGAAACATAAAGATTAGGCTCAAAATAATATAGTTTGTGTAAATCTTGCATTAAGACAAAGTGATGTACTTGAGGCCGAATGGACAGCGAGAGGGTGAAGAATACCTTGGTGGCGCATGATCCTCGGACATTCGCCTCCTTGTCATAGATGTGGCATCTGATTGTTGTCGTCCCAACGTCCACTGACAAAATAAAGCCTTCCTTCTTGAAACCGCACCTCTGACTTCCCATTGTTGAAACGTATGCCCTGCTATTCCTCAAATCAGTCCCACAGCCTCCATGGTCAGCTCATATTGGTCTTGTTTACAGCCTGAATGGATGGCCTGACTTGATACCTTATCTGCATAAGCTGTGTTGTCGTGCTGAGGCTGCAACGTAACCTTTGGACAGCAACTTCTTTTTCCAGATCCAGTTTTACCTGTTTAACAACAATTACCATTATAATTATAGAGAAGCAGTGTTGGCAATGGAAATCTTAGATCTCAGGCTCCCTATAAAAGAGGTATAAAAAAGGGTTAAAATGATATAGTCCACGACTAACAGTGTAATTATCTGGAATTTACTGTGTAAATCTCCTTAACTTACAGGGTACTATTGTTGTATAAATCAGTACTTACCAGTTCCTACAAATACTTACATGTAGGTACAGGAAACAAGAGTAATAATTGAGTATTTTAGAAAAATGAAGAAATAAGTTCTACTGTAAGTATTTTGTAAGTACAGAGTACTTGTATGAGTACAGTACACTACAGGTAAATGGAGCCAGTTGGCCACAATGACATCCTGCGGTACCTCTTAAGTATAGTAACGTATAATGTATATCACTGTTATAATGTGCTACCAAAACGTAATACACTAATAGATAATGCCCTTCGCTCATGCAGTTGTGAGAATAATTTCTTACAGGTAAGCTACATCCACAGCTTAGAGATATATTATGCATATGACTTCTCATGTGCACAACTAGGGAAGGTTAACATTGTTCTAAGGACAAACGATTATAACACAGTATTGTAGCAAAAGACAAAACAGGTAACTCAAATAAATATAATTGTTTCATCACACGGTTATTTAAATTCTATGTAACTTACCATTTTAGATAACAGTGCAGCGGTGGAGCTTGTATGTTAAAACCACAAGGCAATTCATTATTGAGTCTATGAAACTAATGTACATTTAAATTGTTTATGTACTTTCCAGCTAGAATAATTGATTTCTGATGAAATGATCTGGGAATGTAAAACAAGTATGGTAAATAAATGTATATATATATATATATATATATATATATATATATATATATATATATATATATATATATATATATACATATACACACACACATATATATATATATATATATATATATATATATATATATATATATATATATATATATATATATATATTATTGTCCATACAGCCTAGACATAGACATACAGCCTATGTCTTCTCAGTGGCATCTAAGGACAAACAATTATGATGCAGTACTCTAATTACCAAATCACAACCGGGTATATGTTGTTCTTCTTACCCCTTACTTACACTCTACAATTGAGAGTGTGTATACTTCACGTGTGTAAAACAAAAGAGAAGAAGGGATCAGTAAATTCCCTGTTGTTGTTTGTAATTACAAGATTGTATTCTGTGTGTCTTTCATACACACACGACTGTAACACTGTAAGACATAAGGATGAAACATTGTACCACATGAGAATGAAACCCTGTAACACATAATGACGAAACCCTGTAACACATAAAGCTGAAACATTGCAAAACATGGGGCTGAAACCTTGTAACACATGACGCTGAATCACTGTAACACATGAGGCTTGTTGATGCGGTAAACTAGTTGACAAACTCAAGAGTCGGCTTAAGCTAATTGGCTACATAACGCTAGCTGTACGACAATTACATTGAGCGGTGAGCTGCAAATAAAAACCTTCCTTAATATTATTTTTCTCTCATAACATTAATCAGCTGCTACCCATATATTTACCATAGATGTGCTCATAGCAGTGTCCGTACACTGAAGTGTCGCTCTGTTCAGAAAGAGATTCCGAAAGTTGTTGATAAATCGCGTACAGATGAAATCCCAGCGGGCACCCGTAGTCCAGGGTACGTCTGCGCATGCGTAGTTTAAAACGCTCTCATGCGGACGTTTTGAGCTGAACACACGTGTATTCAGAAGCGCCGACGCGTTGCGATCTCGTGGTGTTCTAACACGAACTATGGCAAAAACAAAAGTAGGACTTAAATTGCTTTTACATGAACTAAACTCCAACTTGCAATGGGTAGCGTTAGATGTGTCCACTTTAAACATATTGTTAACGGCAGCTACAAACTAACAAGCTATCGTTTGGTTTGCAACAGTTAACTGGATAGCTATGCTAAACGTAACAGCCCTGTTACAAGTGGGTAACTTAGCTTACATCAATTTTAATAAGCCTTTACAAATTTCAAGTAGTTACCAAGTAACTTTGGTTTAAGCATGCAAAATGTGAGGATTGGCTGCTTGCATTCATCTCAAGTATAATGTGAATATGTGAATCTTTGGACTGAAGACATCCATTGGGAAATAGTTCTGGTCGTGTTACATTAAATTACGGCACAGTGTTAATGTAATCTTAAAAACGAATTGACAAATGAATCCGTATTATTTTTTTTCAGGCTACAACACTTAGTAGCCAAGCTGTCCCCATTAAAGCTGTGCAAGTTGGTAAGCAATTTATTTAAAACAATTGAAAATTACAATTAATATGACTGTTTGAACTCCATAATGACATTGACGTTATACAACTCAATATTTGATTGTTTCAGAAAGACAGATTGAGACTGTCTCTTCAGTTTACAGTTACATTACACAAGATGTCTAACTATTTATTAACAAAGCTGCATCTCTAGATCATCAGATGGACACTGTCATTGAAATAAAAGGGAGTACGTCCACCGTCACTGTATCATTGGACAAGAAGAACGAGGAAGGAGATCAGGTGATGGACAGTGGTAAGGATGTTGACAAAAGTTACTATTTCTATATATATATATATATTTATATTAGTCCTCCACTAAAAAATGAGTGGCTGCAAAACTGCTTTAAATTGTTTTTAAATCAAATCATGACTGTTTTTGCCTGAAAAAGAAACTGATCATCATTTCAGCTGCTGCAGTCGACCCTAAAGAGGAAGCTCTCAGTGAGAGTGCAGGGACGGAGAAGGGGGAAGAGATGCAGAAATGTGAAGGTACTGCTAAAAAAACAAAACATCGCCACAGGAATGTGTCTGAGATTGTGATGGTGTCAGTAACAAAATCTCCTCTTCAGATTCTCAGATGGACATTGTCGCTGGGAGCACAGCCACAGTAACGGTAACATTGGAGAAGAATGAGGAGGGAGCGAGCGATGAGGTTCAAAAGGAAACCAATGGAGGTGAACAGATGAAAAAGAAACCAAGTAAGGATGGTTCCCAAAGTTAATGATTAATCAATATTAAAACAGCTGCGTTAAGTTCTTATTGTCTTTGTTCTCCTTTTACTTACACACACAAAATAACAATGTGTCACAGCTGTCTGCTCTGTTCTCAAATGATGTGTAATGACGTTGCAGGAAAAAGGAAACGGAAGGCCCCCTCTGCTGTTGAGGATTCCCCGCCGAAGAAAACTAAAGTCGACGATGGTATAAACTCAGAATAAGACGTACTGCTAAATGTTTTGTTCCTTAAGGTGCCCCGTCCTCTTACCCTCACAATTCTTATTTTGTTGTAGGATATCGTCTCTATGTTGGCAACTTGAACAAATCCAAAACATTTGATGAAGTCAAAGATTCATTAGCAAATTACTTCACGACACAAAGTCTCCTGGTTCAAGACATCCGAGTAGACCGGTCCAAGTGAGTATGCTGTTTAACATTTTTGCATTAGGTGCATTAGATATCGTTTGTCTCTTCATGTCTAGGTAATGTTGCTGCTACTTTATATACGAAATAACCTGTGAAGTAATTTCTTTTTGTTGTAGAAAATATGCTTTTGTAGATTTGGCTTCAGAGGTGGACTTGAACAAAGGTTTGACCTTTCATGGCGAAATGATGCACGATAAGCCGATGAAAATCGCCAAAGCTAAAGCTCCACCAAAGGATAAAGCCGGTAACTCAACTACCAACCCCTCCCCCTCCCTCCCTTCACCATGTTTATTTAAATTATATGTAAATTGCCATTTTATATAACTGCTGTGGTGAATCTTGTCTGTTAAAAATATGAATATATATCGATCTTGTATTTCGATAGATGACCTGTACATCAATCAATTAAATCTGGATTTAGTGATTTGACAGTTTAACAAAATATCTCTCTTTCTCACAGCTCCAGCTCCAAATGACACCTTATATTTGACCAATTTGCCTAGACATATAAAAGAAGTGGACCTCAAGAACGTCTTTGAGACAGCTGTTAGTGTCACTCTCCCTCTGTGCAACGGCAAAGCAAGGGGGTAATTAACGTGTACACCGGTCTTTATTTTTCGTTTCTTTTTTCAATGAAGAAAGTATTTAAATATTCTCAAACATCTGTAATCCTCTACAGGTTTGCATTTGTCAAGTTTGCAGCTGTGGAAGATGCTGAAAAGGCATTGAAGTCATCCGAAAACGCAACAATCCTCAAAGGGGATGTCGGAATAAACTTCAGCCAAATTCATCCAAATGCAGAGAAAAAAGAAGGTATGTAGATTATTCATAAGTCGGAAATTCAATAGCAAAAGCTGCAATTTCAAGTGTTTCTAAAGTCAGTTTATTATGCGTGTGCTTTTGATTGATAACCGGATAATTTAGCTATTAAATTCTTCTTTAAAAATAATCTGTACATCAATCAATTCAATCTGGATTTAGGGAATTTACCACTTTACAAAATTTCTCTTCTTTCTTACAGCTGCAGCTCCAAATAACACCTTATTTGTGACCAATTTGCCTTTACATATAAAAGAAGTGGACCTCAAGAAAATGTTTGGGACAGCTGTTCGTGTCAATGTACCTCAGTGCAAAGGCAAATCTAAGGGGTACGAACATGTACACTGGTCTTCATTTTTTCTTTTTTCAATGAAGAAAGTATTAAAACATTAAAACATCTGTAATCCTCTGCAGGTTTGCATTTATCAAGTTTGCAGCTGTGGAAGATGCTGAAAATGCATTGAAGGCATCGCTAAAGAAAAAAATGTTCAAAGGGACTGTCGGAATACAATTCGGCCAAATTCAAGCAGATGCACCGAAGAGAAAATGTATGTAGGATTGTTCATGGGTCTAATATTCAATTGTGTTTCTAAAGTCAGTTTTTTTTATTCATGAGTAATGAAAACAAATGTTTTTCTTCAGTTCAATCCAAAAGACTGATTGTGATGGGCCTTTCCAAGGAGACGACTGCAGAGACTCTTAAAAGTGCCTTTGAAGGGTCTTTAGAGACAAGAATCCCTGTAGAGAAAAAGACAGGAGTGTCAAAAGGGTGCGTAGCCTGTAGTTATCTTTTTTATCGTCATAACTCTTTAATGCTTTATTTACACTGAATGGTTTTACGTTGCATGTTTCTCAGGTTTGGCTTTGTGGACTTTGAGAGTGAAGACAACTGCAAAGCTGTCAAAGAGGCCATGCAGAACCGTGAGATAGATGGCTGCAAAGTGACTGTGGCTTATGCAGAAGTTTGCAGCCTGCCCATTGGACGGCCTGCCGGTCAGGGACCGGCCAAACGCAAAAGAAAAAGAGGTAACACTGGCGTTTAAAGTATCAGTCTATTTTATTTTTATTTTTTTTTCAAGTTTCAAGCTGTGCCAATCTCTAATTTTACTTTCTTCTTCTTTTTAACAATAAATTAAAGATTTACTAGTAATGTGAAAGTGTTTTTTTTATTTTATTTGGTCAACACACAATTATCAACTCTGCAGTGACTGTCAAAAATACAGTCTTAGCATCTGTCAGCTCCTTTTTGTTTTTTTTCATCTCTGCTCTCAACTCGAGATCAGCCGGCGACTGCTCTGATAAAACCACATTTTGCCGTCTGCCCAGAACTAATTAACATGCATTACAGACACATTTATCAAATAGCTAACATAGTGGAGTACTTCAAGTGTTTACAGCTTGTTGCGCTGCCCACATGCGGCCTAAACAATCAGTTGATTCAGCTGTAATAAATGCATTCCCCCTATTCGCTTGAAGCTTGTTTGAGAGTTTTTTTTTTAGCATCTTTAGATCTGATGGTTTGCAATATTCAGCTTATATTTTGCTCAAATTTATCAAATGTGTTTTTACCTAGGTATTTCTTTATTTTGCATTTCTATGAACAAAAAGGTCCCATTACTCTACGCCTTAAGTTTACTGACTCACTTTGGTTCTTGTTTTGTTTTTTTATAGCAAAAGTAATTTGATTTTGTTCTTCTACATTTATTCCAGCTAAGAAAAGTGGAGCTGGCAAACCACAGGAGGCTGTCAAAGAAGAAAATAAAGTCTGACTTGCTTGGAAAAACCCAAACCCATGGGAAAAAAGTGATCATTGAGATAGTTTTCTCTCCTTTTAAATGTACAACAATCTGAAAGTATGTGCTCCAGGTTGAATCTGCAAGGCGTTGAAACTGCACATTGTATGTCTGATAGTGAGACATGTGACATCTTGTTGTTTTAAGCAGACATATTTTCTACTTTAAATCTTTTTAACGTCATAACTGTTTTTAAAAACATGAAGTATGTCTTGTTATCGCATTATGTAGGTGTCATGTGAAACGTTGATAAAGATATAATCCTAATGTGAAAGCAAATAAATGTTAAAACCACACCAGCTCTTGAGTGTTGTAACATCTGTGATGAAGACGCAGAAGGAGTTACTGAAACCTCAGTTAACTTGCAGACTATTTCTTTCTATTTCTTCACTGCCGCTGAGCTGAAATATCATCACTGCTTAACATCCCATATTTCCAGCCTGTCTTTCTATGAAAAGTTGCATTGGACGTCGACAGGCAGCGACAACGCAACCCCAGGGGGGGATATGCTCGACACTGCACTGCTCGCGCGCCTCTTGTCTTCTTCGATTTGTTGCCAAGTTGCAGAAATTCAACCCAAACGCGGTTGTCCTCTGGTGACCTCACATCCTGTTTTTCCCCCACTTCCTTCTGAATGGACCGGTTTAGGACGGTCCGATCCCGGCGCAGCGTGGGTCCGTGTTGTGTCTTCAACACGTTACGGCCACAGTGTCGCGCGACGGCAGAGGGCACGCGAGCAAACTTTTGATGCAACTGTTTCCTCACCCCTCTCTCTCTCTCTCTCTCTCTCTCTCTCTGTGTGCAACGTCTCGTGCATTGATCGAGAAAGAGGCGTCGGTAAGTTGTTAATGCTTAATTACACGGTGTTCACGAGCAGATCAGAGTCGTATGGAAGTTAAATCGCATCAACTTGCGAAACCGTTTTGCGAACATGTAACAAGTGTTTCTAACTGCGACTGAAAATGGCTCCTCATTCATTATCCGATGCTGATCCAGTGTTGAAACGATGTGGAAATGTTTGTTTTCCGCTTTGATAGGAAACGTCTGACTTTGATTGCAGCTTTTAAAACGTGTTGCCGGCAGAGCAAAAGTACACAAGGTAGTCCAGGGTCCATTAAAACACACACCTTTTTAATGGACTTTATGTCTTACAACTTGTGTTAATTGATTTGTTGACACTCCAAAGTGTTCCGTCTGTGTGCAATATCTCATTTAAAGCCGGTAAACAATTAGTATGTATAAGTACTTGCTCCATGAAGTCAGGAAACGTGCGAGAGTTGAGTCCATTAAGAGGAGTCTGCACTTTCTGACGCAAACTTAAAACGTTGTGTCAAGTTGCAATGCAACAGTTTCTGTGTTGGTCTGACATCTCTGACTCCTCTGGCTGCTGTCGCGCCGCTACATAGTTGTTTTGGAGCCCGTGTAGCTTTGGCTCTATGTTTGGGGTCTTTGTCCGGCTGAAAATTAAATCCAAAGTCCTGGTTGGCTTGCAGACAGCATCAGTGTTTCGTACTGGACTTCTTTTTATTTGTGTTACCTTCTCCAGTCTTCCTTGACCAGCCTTAATATTGGGGATGGTGCTCTTTTTATATATATATAAAAAAAAGTAAGAAGGAGAAGAAGTTCAGCATCTCACACTTTCAGATTTTTCATAGCAGAGTGTATCTTACGTTTGTACATAATAATAATGCATTTTATTTATATAGTGCTTTTCTAAGTACTCAAAGTCACTTTATACATAACAGTTAAAATATCTTAAAAGATAAACATTAAAACAAATAAAAGCAGTAACAGAGTAATGGTCCAATTTCTTTCCTTTTATAACACATTCAATTATTGTTTTCTAGGGATTAGGAGGCACAAATATAAATCCAGAGGGATGTAAAGTAATCCAAGAAATGTTTGCTTCAAAACAACCTCACACGAGGGAATTTATTGAGAGGGCCGGTCCAATAGACTTTGAGTCAAACGTTCCTGCAGGTGTGACTGTTATTGGACATGAACATGTGGGAACGGTGCAAAGGTTTTCATGAATTTCAGCCTCTGCTGCGCTGCGTCATTGCTCAACACACAAGCTGACGGGCCAGTGTGTTGTGAGGCTCAGTTTTAAGTCCTACATATCAGACGTGTTAAAGGTCTTAAATACAATCCAGCCAAAAGGAGGCTGTACTTTAATCTGCATCTCAGGTAATGCTTGATAAACAATAAAAGAAAATACTAATCTTTGAATATGGTGTCTGTTTATGTTCAGTCAGGTTGTTACTTGAAACTGAAAGATATGTCTCTCCTTTTTAGATGGCTCTTTATTTGCCAAGTTGACATGAAAAATTGTCTTTTAATGGTTTATGTAGTGAACGAATCACTGACTCCCTTTCTCTGTTTGGGCTTGTTTTTGCTTCGGAAGTCATAAAACGTCTTTGTTGACCTCACAGAATCGAAAACGGCTTCGATAAGAAAGCTCCAGCGGGTGAAGCAACTGTTGGAAATACAGGAACTAAAGTCTTTCCTTTTTTTTTTGTGCAGTTTTTGCACTTCTGACACGATGAAGACGAGAGAGGTGAAGATTATTAACCAGGGTCTGGAGGATGAGATGGTAAATATCACTTCTTGTTTTAATAATGCGTTTTCCCTGTCGACATCGTCTCATTCGTGAAATCACCAAACGTTTTTTGTGTCGTAAAAGAAACGTTTGGTGTGTCTTTTTTTTGTGTCATCCTGCACTTTGATATTTATTTATCTCTGTTGTGATTTTTGCAGAACAAATTCCGCAAATTAGAAAAATGGAAAATAGAAACAGGGCCACTGTGGGTTTTGGTCTCATCGTGGGTTTTGCTGTCAAGAGAATCATCTTTGTTTTAAGATTGTATTTAAGTGTCCCACTTCACACAGAGCCGTGTAGTCGTGCCAGCCCTCGGTGTGGTCACGTTTGTGTTTGGCCGTGCAGGAGGTGTGGGGTTTCCGGCCCTGCCTGTGGAAGCGGGTGCTGGTGGGTGTGGGTGCCGTGTGCTCCGGCGGTCTCCTGCTGCTGCTGCTCTACTGGCTGCCTGAGTGGGGCGTTAAGGGCACCTGCACACACTCCTCGCTGAGGGACGCACACACACTGCTGCTCAGGACCACGGTAGGAAAACAGCAGAACTTCTTTTCTTTTTACACATATTTTTTTTTCTCTGCAAATTGTCTTCAAACAAGGAAAGTCATGCAAATAAATTCAGCTTTTTTTAACCCTTGTCAGGGGAAGAACATACATCAGACAAAATTTTTATTGACCGCACACCGTAACCCCCCCCCCCCCTCACACACACACACACACATTTATATTACATACAGAGTGTTTGGGTCCACTGGACCCGGGCTAATAAAAGTGTGGAAATTGTAGGTTATGTGTCCCTGCATTATATTATTAACCATATTTGCTGTTTATATTGCTTCTAATTGGGATGAAGAAAACATCTGTTGAGTATTTTAACGTACAATTGTTTGATTGTGTTGAATTAAAAACCCCAAAATACGGCGGGTCCAACAGACCCACAACACCTGCTGAGTAACAACAAAATGAACACCAAACAAGGGTTAAATGAGGCTACTGCTGTGTTGCCCCGGTTAAACAGAGAACACGTATACATTATATTTATCCTTCTGACACGTGTTACATTTTTTTGACACACAAATCGAGTTACGCGCCGAACTATAAATCCAGCGAGGTCTATCAGTCAAGGAAAAATACATTTCTTCATATTACTAAAACAGGATGAGTTCAAGCAGTGGTTTCGAGCCAAAGTACATGTGATGTCGGCTCCGGGGAAGAAACCCTTCGACTGCTTGGATCTGCAGACCACGACCCAGCTGCCGAACGGAGACGGAGACCACGGAGTCGGCGCTGTGCGCGAGGAGCATCATGGGACATTCAGACAACTTCATCAGGTCTTCATTATTTGTTCTTCACCTTATGCTACTTCCAGATTTATGTTGAGGAATTATTCATCTTGAGTAACTGATTGGGTGGAAAGACGTGCTTTTAAAGGGTGTTTGTGTCCCGATCACAAATACTCTGTAAAGTCAATATCTGACCATCTCTTTCCACCTTTTAGATCCACTACTTCACCCACCACAGTACTAAATACTTCTGGAATGAGATGATACAGAACTTTGAAATCTACAAGTAAGAGTCCAGATGAAAGACAATGTGCTAGTATTTGGAAATGGTGTATTATATATTTTCTAAATGCACTCTGTCTGGTATGAAATAGTCGGTACATCATGCATACGTTGTCTGTTGTCTGTTGCTCAGTAGAAATGAATCTGTGTGACTCTTCTAGAGGTTTGGAGGATGTAGAGGTGAGCTGTGCAAGCATCCACTCTGACCACAGCCCTGGACTTTCTAAAACACTGCAGGACTACAGGTACACAGAGTCTGTTTTTATCCAACAGATTGTTCTCTCATCTCATGCGCTCATTTTCTTATAAACCATCGAGCAAGCTTCCGCATACAAACTACCCCACAGGCAAGTGAGCATGTTAAAATGACAGATTGCTAAAACCTTTTATTTTTTTCTATCAGGAGGTTGTTTTTTGGGGAGAATGAGATTGCTGTAAGAGTGCCGTCTCTATTCAAGCTCCTCATAAAGGAAGTGAGTCCAGAGCTCGAATATCACATCTGACACTTTTTGTTGTTGTTTGTAAGCACACAAGCACTATCAATGCTACTCATTTACGTGATTCTTCCTCTTCCTCCATCAGGTCTTGAATCCCTTCTACATTTTCCAGCTCTTCAGTGTCATCCTTTGGAGCGCCGAGGACTACTACTATTACGCAACAGCCATAGTTTTTATGTCCACGATTTCAATAGCTACATCACTGTACACCATTAAAAAGGTGAGTCGTGCAGGACAGCAGTGTTTGGAGGACATGTCCTTCATAGTCCTGACCAGACAAGTTCAGCATCTTGTGGGTCTCCAAGAGTCTTCTGTGATACTGTGTCCCTCTTATTCCAGCAATACGTGATGCTGCATGACATGGTGGCAGCACACAGCGTGGTCCGTGTGTCGGTGAGCAGAGGAAGTAAAGGCATGTTTTACTTTCTGGCTTTTAGTGAAAACGAGACTGTCAATCATTCAGGAAAGACTGATGTTGATGTCTTAATGTTTTCAAGGTGTGATGGTGTTTATACTTGATGTATATTTAAGTCCTGTTATCTTTCTGTAATGCATTCATCACATGATTGATCTTTTAGTAGCTCGTCATGATTCCCAGCAGAGGGACTGTGTCTCATTTCCCCAGCTCACTGTCTTAATGTCGTTCCTAGATGTTGAACAGGCCATGTCAACCGAACTTGTGCCCGGCGACGTCATCATCATTCCAACCAATGGGATGGTCATGCCCTGCGACGCCGTGCTCGTACATGGGACCTGCATCGTAAATGAAAGCATGTTGACAGGTCGTACATCCTTCTACTCGTACTATTACACATAAACTCTTAACCCAACGTGTATACTTGTTAGCTTTTCCCGGAGCTTGTCACTGCATCTCATGGTCTTCATCAGCAGACGGAGACGACTCAGAAAGACCTTCTCAGTCGCTCAGTCGAACACTTTGGCATCCTGAATCGCTCACTGAATGAACTTCTGAGTTCTTTAAAAACACAGAGTAGCAGATGGCTTTCAGAGGAAACAATATTTTTAGCTACCTGAACTAATATGAATGTCAGTCACAACTAATAACACAACAAAGGTAACTATGTTTTTAAATCTATCGAGGTCTATCTCTCTGTGCCATCCACACAGAACATACTGGTTGATTCATTATTTTAAGTGCGCACAACGCTGCGGCTTTTGTTTTGTCTGAAGGTGTTTTATTTGATTTTAATCCTTTTTCCCGCTTCAGGAGAGAGCGTGCCGGTTACCAAGACAAGTCTGCCCAGTTCAGGCGAGGAGGCGGCCAGGAGCTTCAACACAGAGGAGCATAAAAGATACACCCTGTTCTGTGGTACCCACGTCATCCAGACGCGCTTCTACGCTGGAGAGCTGGTGGAGGCCGTCGTAGTCAGAACAGGTGAAGCAGAGGGCAAAGAAAAAGTGTGAATAACAGTTTACGGACTTCATTATGAAACTAGCTTAGATAATTTTGCTTCCGCTGTCGATGCCCTCAGGGTTGAACATATTCAGCCTCTGCAAGTAAATAATAATCAAATGTCATCCATTATGTGTTGCCACAGGCTTCAGCACAGAGAAAGGCCAACTTGTGCGCTCCATCCTCCACCCTAAACCCACAGACTTCAAGCTGTACCACGACGCTTACCTTTTCTTGTTGTGTCTGGTGGGGGTGGCGGGCATCGGCTTCATCTACACCATCATCCTCAGTATCATGAACAAGGTAACCGGTTCTACTGGAACATGAGAGAAGAAGCTCACATTGGAGCGTTTCATTTAGGATGCTGTCTCTCAAAGAGACTTTAGCCTCTTATTGTCCTATAGAAATCCTTCTTTGCCGGCCATTGATGGCGTCTCATCGATCTCATCCAGGTGCCGACTAAAACCATCATCATCGAGTCTCTGGACATCATCACCATCACCGTGCCCCCGGCTTTACCGGCAGCCATGACAGCTGGCATCGTGTACGCGCAACGTCGCCTGAAGCGCGTCGGCATCTTCTGCATCAGTCCTCAGAGGATCAACGTGTGTGGTCAGCTGAACCTGGTTTGCTTTGACAAGGTAGTCTGTACCACCGTGTTGCTATCTAGGATTGCTTATCTCGGACTGAAGGAAGTCCTGACTTGGAGTACATGAAAATGAGCTGCGAGGCATCCAAACCCACTTTCAGTTCAAGTACAAGGAGGATGACTTCATGGTTTTACGACCGTCGAAATCGCAAATTTAGATGAATCATGATGTCTTGAGGCTGGGATGTCATTGTACATTGATTCCATTTGGCCACAACATCAAGCATAACGCTTTTAAATGATGTTCATAGTTATTGATTTAGTTGGAAAGCATCTTAATCTATAATGTGACTTTGAAATATCTAAAAATAAACATCCTTTTGCTTGAAATATTGCCTTTTACTGTATTACATAGAGCGGCCAAGGAGATATGATGTATATTGTTGGTGCAGAAGGAACCATCAAAGTACAGCTGAGATCATTATTAATTCTGTCAACCGATTAATTGTGTAATTGTGTTATCAAACAGATTTATTCATATACTGAAAATATTCAACGTGTTTTTTTTAACTTTTTGGTAGTTCGTCCTTAACCAGCAGCCAAGTGTGTCAGACAGAAGCTCACAGTTGTTTTCATTCATATTTCTATACATCTTGTACATTGGGAAAAGAGAGTTAAGAATTTAAGAAAGTTAATTTAATAATTTAACTTTCATGATTCAAACACAAGACAAAATACATTTCTGTACCTCTGAGAATTGAGGCTTATTTGCTTTGATTTGCTCCGCTGAGGCGTGATTAATACTATTTGTGTTGGTGCAATAAATGTCTGTATGTCTTCCTTCAGACTGGGACTCTGACAGAGGACGGTTTGGACATGTGGGGTGTTCAGACAGCTGAAGGTGGCAGGTAAAAGAGAGCCTCTTTTATTACTTGTCTTTATGAGTTTAACCACAAGAGTAACCTTGTTTCTTACAACTTAATCCAGCTCAAAGTATTTTGTCTTCAGTATTCTGACACAGTATTTGTATGCCAAAGGAGTCACGTCGGTTTTGCACTGTGACAATATATATATATATATGTACTGTGAGACAATATAAAGGCATCAAGAGAGTTATGTATAATGTTAAAACGTCTTTATTGAATTTTTATCTGATTTTTGTGGGAATGTGATGATTTGTCAGGGATTTAATTGACTAGATTCACCCAAAATGTATGTTCCTGTTTAGCTATTTTATTTCTTTCTTCTTAGTTTATATATTACTTAATAGTTAGATTCAGCATCAGCCACTTGATACGATAATAATCTTCTCTCCTCCCTTCCTCTTCCAGATTTTCTCCCCCAGAGGCTGATGCGGCGAAAGAAAGCCTGGTGAACTCTGAGTTTGTGGCCTGCATGGCTACCTGCCACTCTCTGACCAAGATTGAGGGGGAGCTCTCCGGAGACCCTCTAGACCTCAAGATGTTCAGCGCTACAGGCTGGGTAAGCAAAGATGTCCACATGTTTACACCTAAAGTGCTCAGCCACTGGCACCGCAACGAGCTGGGATACCGGCGGTCTGCTCATGAATTATGCAGCGCCGCACGCATCGCATTGGCAGAGAGAAAGTTCTTGTTTACACAGTCCGGTATCATGGATACTTCAGCATGAACAGCAGAAAATGCCTCCTCCTTTCAAGAGGAAGCTAAGGTCAGAGTAACCGTGAAGGAGTTTGCAACCTCAACGTCTCATTAAGATATCGTATGAGCTCATTTTTGTTTATTTTTTGTTAGATCCTCGAGGAGCCCACAGAGGAAGAGACTGCACTCCACAATCCCATCATGCCCACAGTGGTGCGACCTCCAAAGCAGTCGCTCCCTGAAGCCGACCCGAACAATCCACTAACGCACAACATGGTACAGTAACACAACATGCCATTGATGCGTGATTAGTTGTTTTTTTAGAGCTGTAATAATAATATAGTTATAGTTGCCTGACCCTAAATTATAACATCATTAAATCCTTCCCATGAGTTGTCTGAATTATCAGTAATTTGTAGTAAGTTAATTTTTTTTACAGCAAATACTTTGACATTTTGGAAAATGCCTTTATTTGTTTTCTTGCCGAGATTGGAGGAAATAATTGATACTACTTAGGTTTTATGTTGAATAGGAATCTACTACCAGCAGCTGGTTAGCTTAGCATAACATAAAGACTAGAAACAGGGAATCACTAATTAACACGTTATGTCATGTCCGGTCTGTAAGTACTACTGTAGTGAGGCAGTGACTCGCTGTTGTGACAACCTCACATTGATGACAAGACTCCGGGTGCTCGTTGAAAGATGGTCCAACAAAGCCAGGCTAGCCGTTTCCCCTTGTTTCAAGCCTTTAGGCTAAGCTAGGCTAACAATCTATTTGCTCCGTATTTAACCTAAACATATGAGAGAACACTTTTCCCATCTAACACTTGGCCATTCCTTTTTGTCCGACGGTGAAATAAAAACAGATTTTTGAAGTTGTTGTTTTTGCGCTGATCATGTTTACAGCGTGTCCTTTCTCCTCCTCAGTCCTGTGAGATTGGTATTGTGCGTCAGTTCCCCTTCTCCTCGACCCTGCAGAGGATGAGTGTGGTGATCAGGAGGCTCGGCGAAAAACACATGAACGCTTACTTGAAAGGAGCACCGGAGGTTGTGGCCAGCCTCTGCAAACCACACACAGGTTTGACCCCCTCCCTTCTATGTTTCCTCCCTTTAGTCGTCATCACTATGAGGATACACAAAGTAATCAACAGTACAGAATACAAGTAGTTCAGTGTCTTTGATTGCGGGCCCTATTTCTCTTCCGCATACTGCACTGGTCTAACAAAGGCCAGACTGACATGGCTCTGTCGCTCCCTTCAGTCCCACAGAGCTTCACAGAGACTCTGGAGACGTACACCAGGCAGGGTTTCAGGGTTATTGCCCTGGCACATCGACAGTTGGAGTCAAAACTCTCCTGGCACAAAGTCCAGAGCCTCAGCAGGTACACCTCGCTCCACAGATAACATTGTGCACATAGCTTACTGGCAGAGAAATCCCAAACATGTTATATGTCAGCCTTCTCTGAAATAGCTTGCGTTTCCTGTTTTGATATCCGGAGGACTTGTTTCCATTGGACGGGACAAACATAGATCAAATGACATGATGTCCAAATATTTACAGTGCTGCTTGTAATAAAACGTGAGGAAATGTCAGCTTGTGCTGTCACTTATCTTTCACAATTTTGTCACAACAACCTGCCGGGAGAAATCCATCGTAGAAGAAGCATTCAAAGCATCAGTTTTCCCACTAACCTCGACCACATCGCGATAGCGCACAGCTACATATGGTACAACTCATGTCAAAGGGCGTAACTGTGAAATATAATTTAGTTTGGTTGTATTGTTAGATAGCAAGTCCACGTCACCATTTTATTGAACGCAATCATTTCTGCTTGTGGATGTTGTAAATCATTTTCCTAAATGTAGGACATAGTTCACTTTAGTGAAGAACAAGCAAGGTTAGCAGAAAGACAGGATGTACAAATAATTCTTCTCAGACTCTATGAAGTGACTGGAAACATGCATTTTGTATGATATTGTATGATGATATTTGTTGCTTTTAGGGACCTGATAGAAACCAACATGGAGTTCCTTGGTTTGATCATCATGCAGAACAAAATAAAAGAGGAGACTGCTGGGGTTTTACTTGAATTACGGCAAGCTAACATCCGCACTTTGATGGTCACAGGTAAATCTGTTTTGTGATTTTATTCACTAATCAAACTTGTTCAATGTTTTGTCATCATCGCATCGACAGCTGATGTGTAAAGGAGATCACTCTGCTGTTTAACGTCAGTATCTTATTTCCCCCCTTTTCTCTCTTTTCTCCTGTCAGGTGACAACATGTTGACGGCGATATCTGTGGCTCGAGACTGTGGGATGGTCCGTGCACATGAGAAGGTCATCATTGCGGACGCCGTGCCGCCGAAGGATTTCCACCCTGCCAGCATCACATGGCATTACACTGAAAACCCAGCTCAGACCAACACAGACAACGAGGTGAGACAAAAAAAGCCTCAAAGTAATGAATCAAATCAACATGTAAAAACGCAATAGATAGCATATTCATTGGAGAGAATATGTATTTTGTATTTATCCGTGTTAGCCTGGGGAAGTCAACACTGCTCCAAAAACAATTTATCAAGCTTATCTCTGGAACGCTTGTCCACTTGCACTCAATGAGGAATTATTCGATTTTTGGTAGTCAAAGATCACTTTGGCCTCACAGAACACAATTATTTATATGCTTATTATGACAGTTGAACACATGTCCAACAGGATCAAATTAAGTGAACTAATGAGATTTGGGACAGGCATGAATACGAACTACAGTTTGAGACCTGCACAATTATTTGGGCCTCAAGTTGAAAAGTTAAATTGAAGGAATAAACACTGCAGAGTTTGGTGAAACCACTGAGAATGCGTTTTGTGTCATTCATCAGTGCACAGCCTGTAAACATGCATTACACTCCCATTACATCTTCCACGAGTCATGCGAGATAAAGCAGTCTGGTAGTTTTCTGCTGTTCTCGTGATACCGGCTCATTGTTTCCCCTTCAGACCGTGGAGGTAAACCTGGAGCACGGGGTACATGACAAGAGCGTTACTCAGCAGGAGCCGAGCTATCACTTTGCCGTGACTGGCAGAGCGTTCGCCGTCATCACGGAGTACTTCCCTCATCTCGTCCAAAAGGTGCTAATTCATCTTCAGACGCACACACACATGTTCAGATTTTCGTTCCGGCCTCACAGCAACGGTAACATGTCGTTTGGATTCTGTTGTAATTCTTTGTCTCTCCACCTGGGGGCGCTGCAGCTCGCGCTCAGAGCCATTGTGTTTGCCCGCATGGCTCCGGACCAGAAAACTCAGCTGGTGGAAGTCTTGCAGAGCATCGAGTGAGTCTCTCATTTGTTTGCGGCTTCAGTTGTAATCTGTTGAGGATCATGTGATTTTGAAAAGATTGGAAAATGTACAACTTTCCCCCGACTCCTTCCAGCTACATGGTTGGGATGTGTGGCGATGGAGCAAATGACTGTGGAGTAAGTATGGATTATTTTTTTTGATTGAATCTGCACAAATCATAACTTCTGAATATACTTCATCCCCTCGCTTACAAGACTGATCTCACCTTTTTGTACACCAGCTTACGTGCCAGTGTCTAATTGGCTCTCATGCAGATGCATCGACTCACCGCTTTGCAGTGGTGGACGGCTCCTTTACGAAAGAAAATCCACTATCACATTTTAAAAATAGTGAACTGTTGGAAGAAAAAAATGATTCACACTTCATCATTTACGATTTCACTGTTATATTCAGACTTCTCATCTTACTGTCTCTGTTTAATCTCACACACAAACTCAACATGTCTCCTGATAGCAGTGAGACTGGCGAGTCTGTATGTTCCTTCCTTGAAGGAACGTGCAGTTCCTTTGTTATCATATGACCCTTTCTTACAAACCGCTCTATAGGACGAGGGGAAAGGCTCCCAATTAGGCCGAAGACGTCATGAGGGTTTCTGTTAGTGGGTCATGATGAGTATTTAAGAGGTGGTTCTTTGAGAGATCTTTGAGCAGTCTTGGATATGCAATTTGTCTATCGCCTTGTACTTCTGACTCTGCTCCTTCCTTGCAACGTATAAATGTTCCTGTTTTAATGATTATACTCCGAGGGGTTCGAGTGAATTTTTCTAACATCAACTATCCAACAATTAAGAAACATTTTGTCTGTTGGCATTTCAAAGTTGTAAGTGATTTATCCAGAACTGCTTATATCCATAATGTGATGTAAAACCTTCTATTTCAAAGTAAGATACGAGTAAGTAGTATCCAAAATGTAAAATATCTAATTATACAAATCAAAGTTTGTCGCCTTGAAACTCCCGCCCCTTCTTACTGGCAATATTTTAAATAAAAGTGAGGAATCCATTAAAGATTTCTCTCTGTCTCAGGCTTTGAAGAGAGCTCACAGTGGGATCTCTCTGTCTGAGCTAGAGGCCTCTGTTGCGTCACCTTTCACCTCCACCACCTCAAACATCTCCTGTGTCCCCATCCTCATCAGGTAGCAACTCACTCCTCAGGAAAAAAAAAGCCTACAGATGACAGAATTTGACATTTCAGTAATACACCATTGCATCAGTTCTGCCATTAACCACGAGGGGGTTAATGACACAGACACAGGGTCCACAGGTCCACTAATACACGCATAATTAGTTGGTTTGACAGTGGAAAAATAATGTTTTATTCTGACAAACATTTACAGTTTTACTTGTACATGTTGGTGGCATCTCTGAGGATTATCCTTTAGAGCTTGTGTCTGTTAACTCTGATGATCTCTGAATGTGGCGTCTTCATCAGAGAGGGCCGAGCCGCCCTCATTACGTCGTTCTGCGTGTTCAAGTTCATGGCTCTCTACAGCATCATCCAGTACCTCAGTGTCACCTTGCTCTACTCGGTAAACACCTTGCATTCATTTACTTCAACTAAATGCAAAAGAAAATTAGAAAAGGGAAAAAACTATCTAACGAGTTCATTCATGTCCTTTGTGTTTTAGTTTGATCAGGTGAAAACATGTTGTTTTTTTTACGTTATTGAAGCATTTGATGTGTGGTTTGTGCCATTTAGTTACAAACACTTACGTTTACATTGAAGCTGAAGTCAGTGATTTATACATTGAATGGTTGTAGATCCTTTCTTGTGATTGTTTATTTCCTCATATTGTAGATTCTCAGCAACTTGGGAGACTTCCAGTTCCTCTTCATCGACATCGCCATCATTCTCATCATTGCCTTCACAAGTGAGCAGCGTGAAACAAATGCTTTCCATCAATGTTTGAATTTGATGGCGTTTGATGAAAAAAAGCAACTGATTATTTTTGAATTTGCATTTTCAACACAACACAACAGAACATTACTGTTAGTATCAATAGTTTAGCTTATAGAGCCTTTAAATGCTAACCTTTACATACATGCCCATCGACACCGACAAATGCTTCTACGTACACACAACCATCTACATCCATAGACACACCCTCATAGCAGCATACCCATATATACCTGTTGATTGTTTTACCTTACGGTCACTTCTGTCTGCAGTGAGTCTGAACCCGGCATGGAAGGAGCTGGTGTGGCATCGCCCGCCGTCCAGTCTGATCTCCGGCCGGCTGCTCTGCTCAGTTCTGAGCCAGATCCTCACCTGCCTGGTCTTCCAGGTCCTGGCTTTCCTCTTGGTGCGACAGCAGAGCTGGTATGAGACATGGACGCCTCAGTCAGAGTGAGTAACATACCTGAAATTAGCACTTGTTGGTAGATATATGTAAATCCTACGTCAAACAGTCTTTTGTTTCTGCCTTTTCTCCAGCTTTGAAATAAATAGTGGCATATTTATTCTGTAACTGACAATCCTGTCTGTTTGTCAGACTTTGTTTACTTTGTGGTTAATGAAAATAATGAGGTAAAGATGAGCAAAAAAGAAAATACATCGTTTGTCCATCCAATTTGTCTGAATTGTCTGCTGCCTTGTTCTTATTCGGATAGTATCTGCCTGGGAAATTATAGTTGGATAATTTAACATATTTTAAATAAAGGAAATAGACAAACAGTCGTGAAGAAAGCCACAAAATACATAATTTCTCCTAATTTCTGAATGCAGAGCTTCCCAGAGGTTTGCATTAACTCTCTTTTCCTCTCCTCTTTTAGTGCCTGTAATGTTTCCAGCTCCAGTCTCTCTCACAGCCGAAATGCAACGAGCCCCCACGACCACAAAAACATCAAGAACTACGAGAACACCACCCTCTTCTACGTCTCCTCCTTCCAGTATCTGGCTGTCGCCATCATTTTCTCCAAAGGAAAGCCCTTCAGACAGCCGAGCTACAAGAACTGTAAGCCGTGTTTGATTGTGTCGCAGCGATAATTGATTGTGGGAGTGATGCGTATGGAAAGAGATTATATATATAGTATTTTATGCAACGCTTAACGCATTACAATTCAAACAGAAGAGAATTAATAAAGATTATAAATACATGATGTCATTTTAAATTCCGTTTTCAAAATTATAATTAATCGATTATGCACCTAATCCTGTTTTAAAGCCATTTATTTCCAACTTCAATATAAGTATGATAACTATATGTATTCAAATCTCTTCTGACACTCATCACTCATGTGTGGAGATAGCATTCAAGCTAGCGTCACTGCATGTTTGTCATCAGGGCCGTTCATGCTGTCCTGCATCAGTCTGTACACCTTCATCCTCCTCATCATGCTGTATCCTGTTCCTGCTATCGACAGCTTCCTGGAGGTAAACTTTATTCTTGTTTTTGTCGCTCCGCCTGCTCTAAAAGATGTAGCGTACGTCCCGGCCGTAGATCCGAACAGTAGAAATGTTTTGAAACGCGAGTGAAGGTTTAAACGCCGACTGCTGGGAAGCTGCTGGACGGTGACGGTGTGGGCGTGTGTGTGTGTGTGTGTGTGTGTGTGTGTGGGCGTGTGTGTGTGTGTGTGGTTTTGCATTCAGTGCTCTCTTCCTGCTGCTCTGCTCCACTCAGATCGTGTGTGTTCCCCATGACTGGCGCGTTACTCTGGTCATCATTGTCATTGTGAATGCGGCCGTGTCCTTCATGCTGGAGGTACGAGACATCGCACCCTGCAAGCGCTCCGTGCTCGATCTGCTCTTTTAATTAGAAAACTGGGACTTGCATGGATTTTTTTCTCCTTCCCCTTTCTAATAAATGAAATCAATGAATCAAGTTTTTAAAATTTTTTTCTAAGTTTCTTTTCCAGTTATTTCTCTGTGGCTATAACCCAATCGTCATGACCAGCATATTCTGAAGTTACCGCTTAAATCTCCCGTAGATTTTGATCCTTGACATCATCTTGCGGAGGCTAGATTTCAGATGCGATCAGGCGGTAACTCGCCCCACAGAGCCGCTCTCTGCTGACGCACCTCAGGTTGGGAAGCTTTTGACTTCACTTTCGCTTTGTTTGGTTTCACTTTAACTCAACTTCTAACTCTCTGGTTTTCTTGGTTTTCTGGGGTCATTTGATGACCTGTTACCTGCTGTATAAACAATCAAAAAAAACAAATTAATCACACTGAATATTTCATCTTGTTATTTAATAGCTCATCTTTCAGTCTACTATTGAATTTGATCTCTTCGTTGAGAATTAATTCTAATCTCATGCATCAGTGGTCTTTTGGGCCGTAACTTGTTCCTGCAAATTTACAAAAAATAATTAACACAAGCTCTTGATAACAATGCAATAAGCAGTGTTATAACGTAAAATTGTCAATCCCAATTTTTCCTGCACAACACATGAGGTGCTTGGTCAAAAACGCCTTGAGAAGGCTCACTGACGCATTTAGCAGAGATCATGGACACCATGTCTATATATCTATATATATGTATATTGCTGGCTGTGTTTTCATACTTTACGTGTTCCCAGGAGGTCAACGATCGCTGGGGCTCCTCCTTCATCTCCTGGTTGTTCTGTCGGCGAAACAAGCCCCCGAGGGCGTGCTACATGCACCTGGCCCTGGAGCTGCTGGACAACGCCGACTGGCCTCCCAGACCCTCCACCGTCACCTACGCCAGCAACCTGCCATCCCACATCTCTGACCCCCTCTGACACCAACGTGATCACCAAGCAAACTGCTGCACAGACTGAATCTAAAAACCTTTTAGCTTGAGTTGAGCTCAGAGATGTGTGACAGATGCTCAGATGATGCGCGTGGGGTTTGGGACCGGCCCGGGTGTCCTGCGACCAAAACCCTGCAGCCTCGTGGAAGGTGAGCGCGTCCCATTGCGACGAAAGACCGGCACCGCGAGCTGCTCACGCGGAAAGTTCTCTTTTTTTGTTTGGGTTAACCTCATCAGGATAGACAAACACTCTGCTCTTGTCACACGGCTGAGGCCGGAGGCGGAGGCTTCTGGTAGTTCAACACTTTGGGAAATGTGGAACGCTCTCTCACTAAGAAGACCGATACGAGAGTGGTGTCAATTTTCTCAGCGAGGAAATTAGCTTGTATCCCAAAATGTTGAACTATTTCTTTGATGATTACTAACTCAAATGTACTTAACTAGTGGAATACAACATGCAGCAACACTGGACCGGCAGTTCCCAAAATAAAGAAGATAACGCCGCCCCACAATTCCTTGCGGCGGCAAGTTTTAAAGTGACGCACCGTTCCGCACAAACCATATGTCTTATCTTGCACATGTTTCATGATTATTTTCATACAGTCACAAACTAATGATATTCATGTTGATGTATATGAAGAAACCGTGACAATTTAGTTTAATTTGACATGTATTTATTTACTTCTAACATGTAACGAATAAGTAAGAAAGCAAAACAAGGATACAAACTGAAATGAACGGTAAATATTGCAAACGAATCAATCAACAAATTCTCCGTCTCATTTTTCCTTGACCTCATGACGTTTTCTACGCGGTCAAGGAAAAGTGGTTAGGAAAAGACGTGAGGAGGTAACCGCTTGACTTCTCGACCGTGGCCCGGCTGTAGCAGATGCTACCACTTTGAGAACTTTCCCTCTGATTTTCCAAAGCTGATTTCATAAGTGTGCAAGTAGTCATTGAGCTTTCCAGGTGTGTTAAGATCAGAACCAAGGTCAAGTTTAAAGATGGGCATGAAGTAGGTGAGGGGTCTCCCACTTTACGCCTCTGGCCCACAGTCATTTGGATCCCATCGCAACATAATCTCTATTTTTAAACATTTTTAATTACGGCACCCAGTTTTAGCTCGTATGGATTCAAAGAAACATGAGACACTTAACTGGTACGATTGTATTTTAGACAAAAAAACATTCCATCGCTGCATTTATGTCTTTGAGTTGCTTTGGTGGAAATTCTTCCTGTGGAAGAGAGAAGCAGTGTCCCTTTTTTAAAAATTGTGTGTGTGTGTGTGTGTGCATGAAAGAGAGTGCAGTGCAGTAGTTAATCAGAGAATCAAAACCATTTCTGTGTCGATTGCACTGTAAAAATGTAAAAATTCACGCTCTTTTTCTGAAAATACGGCTTTGTTTGTTTGCAAGGAAACATAATTAATGCGTCTAACACCACGGTACTGTACGGGAATGATGAAATTAATTAAAGCGATATAATTAATCAAAAGGAATCATTGAGACACTTGCTGCTGTGCCAATTTTATAACGGTTGATTTTAACCTTTTGATTTGTATATATTTTTGTGTAACTATCTACAGCGGTTGTAGAGATATGTTTCTAGTTCCAGTTAAAAATGAAATAAATGTGAAGAAATAAGAGAATTAGTCACCTAATTTTCATCTTTATTACCATAAGAAATGACATGTATTATATTAATTATCCCCAAAAAAGAAATAACATTTAATAAGGGAATAGTGTTTGAAAATTGCAATACAGTATTTGTACTTATTTTCTTATTTTAACAATGTTTCAGTGTCTGGCAACGAATATCCCCGTGTTTGCTCTGCAGAACTCCCGTTACATTTCCCAATAAATCTGTATATTAAGCCACTCTTGCGTGCTTCGTGGGGGGCTGACCTTGGTCACACTTTTTCAGCCAAGACTTACTGATCAATTATGGGCTTTCCCAGCCTCCTCGCTGCCTGGCATATGGGTGCTTAAAGGCGCGAGAGTGGAGGAGAAAGAGGGGTATCATTTCATGTGGAGATCAGGGCCCGTAGGCAGTGAATGGGTGGATTTAAGGGGGACGGTGAAAAAAGGCAAAGGGGGTCCTCGCTTGTACCCAAAAGAAAAGAATCTCCCACAGATCAGGGAAGAGCCTTTTTGGGAATATTCATGATGAGGATGAGGAGGCATCATGAATTCATGTGTGTCTCCCTGACTTGCACGGATCATCTTTTCAGCAAACACCGGCGCGCACAGAGCCGGGATGTCTTGCTTTCCATCCCGTGTTTGCCATGTCGTTTGGCCGGATAGTGTTGCCTCTCCACAAAGCAATATGCGTTTTTGTGTACTCTCTGCTGTATTCCTTTTGTATCGCCGGAGCAACAGATGGAGACTGGTGGACACACATAAAGAAGCTAAAACACACAGCCTTTCTTCCTCACAGCCAGAAGCTCGCTCACAAAGATTTTCTCAAGCTTGCGCTCAGACGTGCGCTGTTTCAAACATTTTGGACTTCATCTCCTTTTCTCTTTTGCCCATACGTTTTTTTGTCCCAGCTGTGTGCTTTGGGCCTGCTCTTTGTTTCTTTTGCTCGCAACAGTCCCCGCCAAGTGATCGGGACCGCTTGGAATAAATTGTCGAGCAACGGCCACTGTCGCACACTTTCGTGCCTGCAAAAGTTGTCACTTCAGGTGCTTTCTCAACGCGTCGATCAGACGGCCCACGCTTTCCCCGTGTTCTTCATAAAGTCTGCGAGCAGATGTCAATCTGCTGCATCTTCCCCTGAAAGTAGTTGGACACTCGTAAGGCCTCGTCTTGATTTATAGTCGGGACACAAGGCCAACCTGATGCTCACTTACGGTTGGCTTCATTTTACAGATGACACAAAGGCGACCACGTCTGGTAAAAGGTCTGTGACCTACCAGACGGTCACAAAGGCCTTCTCCTCCCTCCTGTCCCGTGAGCATGGGCTCCTTCTCCAGCCCTTCCTGGCGTCCCTGTCCCCCCCCCCCCCCTCCTTTCCTTTATCAGTTCTTCCCGGGCCCTGAATGGGCTCTGTGGTTGGTCAATAAATTCAGTGATTCAGGGGGTGGACAGATGCAGCCGTGTTAACGTTTGTTCACAGGCTTGTTGGAGGGACGGGCCCCACCCCGCGGCTCTTTGTCCCCCGTGGTCCCTCAACAGGTTAGAAGTCAATGGAGGGCCTTGTGTGGAGGTGGCAGGGGCATGGATGGAGCCGCCTCTCACATGGCGTTCACACAGGGGGAGGACCGGCCCCGGATCACTGTGACACTTGTTAGTGTGGGGGGCCGCACAACATTGCTTGGGCTGCCTCTCCCGATCTCCCTCGAGGGCCCTGCGCGATATCCAGCGCTTTAAACAAACTAATGGTCGAGGCTTGCGGGGTTGCGCCGACCGTAAGACGATCTGCACTCAGAGGCCCGGAGTGACCGCGCTGAAAAGAAAGTGCACAAGTGTATCTTACAATCTCAGTTTACAGATCAGACTCGCAATAGAAAATGAGGTCAGGCCTCCATTTTGGTCCACAATCTGCGGTTTAAATTTAAACAAGATTGCCATTAATGCACTTTTGTGGCCCCTGGAAGTGTCACCCTGTTGCTGAGTTATAGTCCGACTCTCAGACTCGGCCGGGCCCGACGCATGGGAACGGCCACACTTGGGAGAAAAGAGACACAGAGAGCCATAGATGGAGCCACACACACACAAACAGAGGGCTTTAGGAGACAGAGAGCGGCGGACGGGAAAAAGGCGCACAGGGACTGAAGAGAGGACTTAGAGCCATGACTGAAGCCTAACTGTCATGAGAAGATGAGAGTTACCATGGCCACCCAGGAGCCACCCAGCAAGCATGTGAGCAGGGGAGGCTCGGGGGCCTGGTCCCCGGGCCCGGGTTGGATCACATGCGCTAACCAGGGATTATGTGCATAAGTGATGAGCACTAAGCCGGCAGGTGAAGAAGGGAGGCCCTGGGACAAGGAGCGGCGCCATCCCTCAGGACAGCTCCCCCTGCAAAGAGCAGGGACTCTTTTTTTTTTTTTTTTTCCTCTCTCCCCCAAGTGATGCTGATCTCCCGCGTGAAGGGGACTCAGCCAGAGGTCCTCGAGTGCTGAAAGGGCATCCCCCCGGGCGGCTTTCACAGCGTAAGTGGCCAAAACGCCGGTCTTGTGAGTCATCTTGAGTGGCAAGAATAGGCCATCTTCACATTCATAAATCCTAATGCAAACACACTTGTGGATATGGACTAAGCTTGGATCAGGATGAGCACCCCACGGCAGGGCATCCGCGGGGCTCATGTCGACGCTTTTTCGGCTCCGCGATTCTACAGTCTTTTTTTATCCGTCAGAAAGAAGCAAATTTTAATCTGAGCTGTTGCTAATTTAACTTTACAGTATGTTTACGGACAAGAGCTTCACTTCATAGCCCGGATCAACAGGTTGTTTTTACGCAAGGAATCAATGCTCATAATATCCATGGCCGTACAGGAATGTGTTTGAACCTCGATGGCACAAAGAAATCACATTCCCATGGTCCGCAGAGGAAAAATACACAGTTAACCAACCTCCTCCCCCCCCAACACCTTCTCAAGACGATAGCATCCCTGAACATTAACATGTAAATACACTTAGATACTTTGACAATGCACTGAAATGCATATAATCTACATGCTAACTAGTCCTTTAAAGACTTCTCCACCGCTGAATGTGCTTTGGGAACACTTTCATGTCTGGGTTTTAAAAATTAAATGTGAGGCCTCTCCCTAGCATCTCAGAAAAGCGTTTTTTTTTTTTTCAATTTGATGAGGGATAAGGCGATGGCTGGTTTCCTTTTCAAAGGGGGGAGACCTAGAGTTCAATAAGACTTCAGTCTCATTGCCTTTGCCTCCGAGTTGAAGATCTAAACGCTGGCATCTTTCAGAGAAAGAAGCCACCGCGTTAGGTGACAGATGGCAGGTTGTTGTGCTGAAATACCAGTTGCTATGGTCCCCTTCTCCTCCGCAGCTTCCCCTCGCCGCGGCTCAGCATCCTCTCTGCTGGTGTACTGACTTGGAATAAGCTGACTTGAAACTACTCAGGTTGTTGTTGACAAACACCAGCCTAGATGAGTCTGCTAATCTCCCTGCTCCTTTATCCGCTCTTTATTGCCGTATAAACAGGGCTGAATACGCGGAAAAAAAAACTAAACCTCTGTTTTCAGCCTTTTCTTATATCTCACGCAGGGTTTAATCTAACGCCCTCTACCCCTTTTTTTTTTTTACATCTCTGCCTCCGCTAAACACAACCATATTTTTGATTCAGCACGTCGCCATGACCACCAGTTATTTCCCATCCTTCAGCCCCCCCCCCCTTCAGCTCCTCTCCTCTATTGATACTGCTACCTCCCCCCTTCCCCTTCTTTTTTTTTTTTTTGTCCAAATAAAACAAAGCTCGGAGTGAATGTGCTCTGAGGTAGGTAAATGTATTCAGTGACATCAGCCAGGACGAGTCTATTCTGCCGGATTCCTGTACCACTTGTTTCCAGCCTTGTCTGGGGGCCGGACACTCTGTTGGGCCCATTGTCCCACGTGTATTCCACACAGGCCCGCAATTAATGGAGGCCTTGTCTAAGGCTTCTGGAGCAGAAACTGCTGTTGAGGAGGGGGACAAAAGGCAGGCAGAGCCGGGGGCTGGGAGTTGCTATGGGAGGGAATTCAAAGGGAGAAGAAGGGGACGGAGAGCGAGCGGAGCGCTGGATGAGATGTTTAAGTGATCCCCTCTGTCTGTGCCCTCCCCTCCTGGCCCGAGATGTTTTCATACCGGCGGTTGAAAGGAAAACCTTCGCAGCATTTGATGATGAGGATGGTCATTTCGCTGCCCCGCATGGCGGCGGAGGAGAGAGCGTGCACAGCGGCCGCAGCTTTCAGACCAGGTGGACATTGACAGGAGGGTGGCGACTGTGTGGAGGCGGCAGAGAGGTTTATTAGATTTGATCTATAACCCGTTGGAAAGTGTGGAACCAATTTTGTCTCTAGACCTCTTTTCCCAGTGTTTGACTTGTCGAGCCTCAAATTGATTCCAATACTTGTGTTTATTGTATGTATTTGTTCAGCAAAGTATTGGGGAAAAAAATGTATGTCTGCAAAAAAAAGCACTTTTAACATCCAGCATGATATGAGCCAGATTCCCCAAAAATGCCTCCTCAAGCTGTCAATGAGACTTTTTGGAAAGATTACAGAAATCACAATAAAAACAAAGCCTTGGTCTGTTACGGAGGAGTTTCAATAAAAAAAACTGTGTTCTTCTGTTCAAAAATGGAAAAACATTACGTATTTTATGCCAAAAGATTGTCTGAATGGGGCATGCTGGGACTTAAAATTGGCGCGGGAGGATTTTTGCGCACAGTTTCCAAAAGGTTAAAAAAATCATTTGTAGCACTTCATAATATTTTTAATTCGACTTCTGCAATCTGTGAAATGTGTCTCCACGACATGAGAATTTATCCACATGAGAAAGCTAATTGTAACCACAATAAAACAACATTATACTAATGACATGTAGAAAACTGCTCAAGCTCTGTTTGTAGACAATTCAGTCCTGTTGTCTCGGGGATAATTAAAAAACAAACATAATTTATTGCTATTAAAAACAACAACATGCTATTAGTTGATGAGTTGAATAGATTAAGGACTTATCTATTGGAGAAGAAGCTACAAGTTTATCTTGTTTGGATCAAAGTCTAAGGAAGGACTCTGACTCGGTTATTAAGATTAAAACCCCAAAGTAGTCATATCTTTCTGCTCTTGTTTCCCTGAACTTGTGGTTATCAGTCACATGCTGACCTTGATAGCTTCCTCACCCTCTCTGGGCTCCCTGGAGCCGCCCACCCCAGGGTTCCCACACTGATACACATCAGGGCTCCTCTATAAACTTCATGTCCACATCGCCATTCGCACAATAAAGGGTTGTTTGTGGCAGAGCAGCAGGCTCACTGAAAACAGGACTGATAGGATGTAATTTATTGTTGTGCGGCCTCTCATGTGCTGTGAGCAGGACCTCGGGCTATTTCAAAGGAGCATCTTGTTAAAACATCCACCAGAAGATTCATGTTACGAGAGCAGTTGGCCGGACATAGAACAGCGTCCCTTTTCCCACTGCGTGTTGCTTCCTGTTTTCCTGCTAAACGCTTCACTTGGTACATTCAATAAGCTATTTTGTTTTGTGTCTTGTGAGTTTAACCTAAAAAACACAACAAGTCTGTCTTTATGTCCTATTATCAATGAGAGCAACAGTCCTCTTCTCCTGAATGAGTCATTTTAGCAAAGAAAACATCAACACTGATCCACTTATCTTTGGTTTTATAACAGATGAACCCCATTTCGACAGAGTTTGACTTGATTTGATATGGACTCGGGTAAAGAAGCCAGTGATGCTTGAAGTTGTCACTCCTACAGAGGATAAAGTGTGGATGCGAAACACTGACCTGGCTTTTGGGGTCATTTCACCTCTGAGGGTTTAGGTGCTTTAAGGAGACGTCTGATGATCGACCTGCAGAGACGGAGACGTCTGTCGATAAAGACATCTGTGAACATGCAGCACGAGTTCTGTTTTTACGTTAAATTCTCCCTCTACTGCAGCTAATAAGGATTTTGTGGTGGATTTTATTCTTCACAAATCTAAATATTCAGCTTCAAATCGGAACAAAACATTTTAAAATTAGCAAATATGAAGATAAAAGATTAAATTAAGGAAAATCCTTTTACCATAACCTTTTATTTCAGGGTATAACAACTGCATCCTCAGTATGTGTTTTGTTATACTTCACAATCTTGCAAATTAACACAAAGTAGCCTCTTTGTAATTGTTTTCCTTTTTAGCGCAACAAATTCAGTGTGATTGGAAACTTTTTTTCCAAATTTGAATTTTTATGAAAAAAAACATAAAAGCATTTTCTATACATACATTTATTAGCCATTAAAATGGGTTTATTAATGAATAGTAAATGATAAGTAATAAAATATGTTGTACACGTATACCCTTTTTTTCATAAAGTGTTGAAAAAAGAAAAACGTAAGTATAAAATCAGGGTTTTGCCACATTTATCTGTATACAAATAAATAAATAATAGTTTTATATTGGAATCTCAGAACATATAAATATAATTTAGGCACTAATTCTGAACTCTATCATTGTATATTTGTATCATAATCAATGATATGTCCTTGAAGTTTGAAGTAAAGCAGTGACATCATTGATATAAAAACAGCTTGAACTACTTTAATGAAAGTCAATGAGTTATTGAGTCATTTATGGACAAAAATAAAAACTTTACGAACGACAATTCATGTTTTGATTTTTTCAACAAAGACAGTCGACTAAAAATAATTTGGAAGTAAACACTTCTGATATAATATACCACTAACTTAATTATTGTGATTCGTCTCCAGGTGGTTTGAAGTATATATTCCCATGTTTCCTGCCCTCAACCTGCGATAGCAGACCGGAGGGGTCAGAGGTCACTGCAGCAACAGGACAGTTGAGTGTGCCAGATTTTCTACTTCACTGGACATCAGGCCTGGAGTGTGTCAGAGGATGAGGTCTTCACCTCGAAGTCTGAAGCACTCGGTGACCCCCGAAAAGTGTCTGTGTGTGTGAAAACAGACGTACACACAGATAAAGAAGCTGTACAATTAGAAGTGAATACGTTCTCTGGATGTGCTCTTGCAAAAGCTGCATTTCTTTGTGTTGCATGACTAAACTTCCAGGCCGTTGAACCGCATCATGTAATTGTTAATTAACCTCGGTATCTATTAAAATTGGTTTTACTCGTAAAAGCTTTTTACGAGTAAAGCTGTGTGGTGTCCTCTCATGAACTCTGAGTTAAAGTGACGGAAAATCTCCAAAGAACAGTTTCTGTCTTGAAAAACAAAATGTGCCAACCGACAAAGACTTTGTGGTGGTTTTGAGTAAAAACTTTAACTTTTTATAACCAATATGACGCTAAAACCAACAATTGATATCTTTATTTGACAAAATCAATTAATGCATTAACACATGTACTATTAGAATAGACTAAACCACCATATCGACTCACGTATTGAACATTAATTACAGTTTAATCTGCTGTTGCTGCTGCTGAGTATAGCGTTATATTTTAATTTGATATTGTGCAAGCAAGCATCTTTCTTCCAGCCGAGGCGTTATGAACTGATTCAATAAAGCCACTTTGCTTTCTCCATCAATAACATCAGGCAGTTCGCTCATTCAGGAGTAGAAGCACCACTCTCTCTCTGCAGAGCACTGTCTCTGCATCCTGACAGGCAGCCAATGGGAGCGCCGCGTCGCACGAGCCCGCCGCCTCCCCGGCCCCGTGTCCCGCGCGCCCATTGGACAGAATGATGAAAACTCTGGGAACTCGCACACGAGCCGCTCGCGTGCAGCCTCCTGGTCTCTATAAATAAACCCCCAGGCGCTGGAAAAACAAGGAGCGGACTGGGTGTCAGTTTGGCGACGAGACAGAAGTCACTCGTGACGTTTGTCATCGGTAAACTGCTCCGTGGTGGAAGCGGGACTCGCTGCGCGGGGCGGACTCACGTTATTATCGCTGCGCATCATTATTCCCGTTATTGATACAATTTGTTTAGGCGAGTTTGATTTGTGAGCCTGAAGATGCCGGCAGGTACTTTGGAGAGAGGTTCTCCCACCGCCGTGGCTGGCACACCGGCGAGAGGGGACTCCACACCCGAAAAGCCCCGCAGTCTGTCTGAGAACAGGAAGGTAAGCGACCCGAATAGCTTGCTTTGTTTCACATCTGCTTTTATATTTGATACATGTCACATGAACTGTTTTTTTCTTCTTCTTCTTTTCTGTTTTAAGTCCTCCAAACCGATCATGGAAAAGCGGAGACGCGCGCGCATCAATGAGAGTCTGGGCCAGCTGAAGACTCTCATCCTGGACGCGCTCAAGAAAGATGTGAGCATCTCGACACTGAATGTTTATTCCAAGATGAATTAAGGTAGATTGGGATTAGGATGCATGATTTAATCGTCACTTTCGTCCCGTTTAGAGCTCCAGACACTCCAAACTGGAGAAGGCGGATATCCTTGAGATGACCGTGAAGCACCTCAGGAACCTGCAGCGACTTCAGATGACTGGTATGTGCCGTGTCTGGGTTGATGTTGATGCGCGCGCAGTAATTCTTGGATGTCTAACTTCAGATGGTAAACATGTCTCAAAGATGTATTTGCTCACACACAGTTAGTGTTTGTCCTCAAGACTTGATTTCACAAAGCCCTGAATGATTAGAATCTATTGATATGAGCCAATTAGCCAATTATTTAATACTCTTATTTTGAATCTCTTTAATTTGTCCAGTATAACACACAACTATCTACCTATTTGTGTATTAATATGTATATATTTGTATTTTGTCTGCAGCTGCTGTGAACACGGACCCATCCGTTCTGGGTAAATACAGAGCCGGGTTTAGCGAGTGTGTAGGAGAGGTCACCCGTTTCCTCTCTACATGTGAAGGGTTGAACGCAGAGGTGAGGACTCGTCTCCTCAGCCACCTGGCATCCAGTGTGACTCAAATCAACTCCGTGAACTTCTACACGCCTCACCCGGTGGCGCTGGGACTCGGACAGACAGGCGCACAGATCATGGCGGCGGCGGCGGCGGCGGCGGCCTCCGCTCCGCCTGTGCCTTCCAAAAGCGTCTCGTCGATGCACGCCTCCCCGGAAGCCATAAAGCTGTACGGCGGCTTCCAGGTGGTGCCGACACGGGACGGACAGTTTGCTTTCCTGGTTCCCAGCGCTGCTCTCGTGCCTCTCGGAGCGCAACACGGCCATCACGCGTCGCCTGTTGCGCCTCAGCTCACCTTAGACTCTGTGTGGAGGCCCTGGTAGGAATTCAGCTCAAAAAGGACTATCACACGCTAGAACATATTTTTGTACATTTTGTAAATGTTTTCAAAACCCACTTCAGAGGGATGTTTACACACATATTTGTGTTTTTATATGGACATCAGGAGATATTCCTGGTCTCGCATTTGCCCCATGCAGGTCAGGAAAATCCTTGCAAAGCACTGTATTTTTTTTCCGAGACGAATAAAAATATTTCTATGATGCAATTCTTGCTTCTATGGCGTCTTTGTCATCTCTCCTCTCTCGAAAACCCCAATCAGGTTGTCATGCCAATGCTCACTCATTTAGAGATGGGTGAGCCTGCAGTGCTACCCTTGAAAAAAATCTATTACACTTTGACTTAACTTCACCTGTAAACATCTTTTCCATTAACATTCCAACATCCCGTGGACGGCAGCCATATAATATATATATATATATATATATATATATATATATATATATATATATATATATATATATATATATATATATATATATCGTCCCCTTCCTGGGTGCGTGGTCCACGCCTGACCCTCCCCTTTGCAGTGACAGTGAAATCTGCTTTCTGGCTGAAAGTAAACACCTCTCTACTGAGGGAAGGAGACTGAGAGGAAACAAGAGGCGTGCAGGTCTGTCTGAGCTTCTGCCAGATTGAAAATCATGCTGAAATAGATTCGGGCATGATCATAAAGTTAAAGAAGCGGCTAAATGAAGATCAGACTAAGCACATTTATAAAGAATTAAGTGTGTGTTGTTACTCTTTGAAGTATCTTCCCTGCATTATCTGGCACCAGAAGAGATAACGAATATATATATATATATATATATATATATATATATATATATATATATATATATATATATATATATAGAAGGATTCACCCTTTTCATAAAGCTGACAAGACTTCTGATTTGATGCTCTAAGTGTGTGCTCATCAGCAGCAGACCTGCAGAGCCGGTCCAATCATTGTCCATTTAGCGGACAGTTGAAGGGCTGACAGTCCCAGCGTGTGTCCTGAGCGTGGTGCTCACACAGCGGGCCGCGAGCAGAGCGTGACCGGAGGTCACAGGTGCCCCTCATTCACACTCCAGAGACAACGCCGCTCCACCAGCATGTTGCCCTAAATCTCACAAACCCATCCACAGACCTGGCAGCCCATCACCAGAGGACAGGGGGGCCTCCCTTTGACAGCATCGCACGCTGGCACACACAGCCCATGCCCATTGGGTTGTTCCTGATTTAAAATTCAGGGGATTTAAGAGTCGTTACAGAAAGAAATGCAGGAGTAACCACTTTGTTTCTAAGTTGTTTTTTTTAAAGAAATGAGAAACAGGTGCACAATATTCTGCGTTCATGTGTAAATATTGTTAATATGTCGCGAGGAGCAAATATACGAAAAAACACTTTGATTTATGCATTTCAACAGAAGGAACCCACAGAAGTATGAATCAAATCATCAATCGGGCGCCCTTAACAGTTGTTAAAACTCCTCACTTTGTGCAAATGATACAGTCAATTAAGTTTACATCTTTGTTTTGGCACAGCGGAGAGAAGACTGGCAGTAAGGAGGACTAAAAGACAAAAATAAGAGCTCCCCCTTCTATCAGAGTATCCTTTGAGAAGACCCTGGACACAAAAACAAAGACGGGCCCCTCAGTGGCTCAATGGCTCCTCTCTTTGTGAGCCTCTCCATCTTCATAAAGGGCCTTCCCCTTGTTTATCCAGGAAGAGGTTTAATGGCTGTAAGGGGGATGGGGGGGGGGGGGGTGCGGACCATGCTGTCACTTTCACCGGTCTAAAGAAGGCTTATTGTTGCCCACTCTCAAAGGTCCTGGTCTTAAAGGCTTTTTGAGAACTTCTCGGGCCAGACTGTTCAGATAAGAGGAGCAGTGAAGTTCTGGCAGGTCGCTATGCCATCCACACCTATATGACGGAGAACCTGGAGGGGTTTTGATGGAGGAGCTTCAATAGACAGCCACTCGTTTATCAGCGTTGGGCCCCTCCTTCCATCTTTTGTCTAATTCCTTAGTTATCCCCTCTCGCTGCACCTCTCGCATCAAAAACCCCAGTTCGATGCAGTATTTTCTCAAACGCTGCAGCGCAGCGGATAGCTAATGTGAAGCAGGATTCATGATTGATGGCCTTCCCCTCACAAACAAAGTGACAACGGTGACAGGCTCCCTGCTTGTGGAGACGGTTTCCCCCCCTGACGCTCACCGGAAACCCCTCACTGCCTCCGCCCCTGTGGGTGGAATTGGGGCGTATTGTTCTTAGGGTTGTTATGGTGTTTGATGGGGTCGAAGTAGTCAGCGGTGGTTCACATCAATGCTAATGAATAGATTATGCAGTCGATATCAATGGTGAATGAACAACGCTCTTTGTCCCTTCACTCCGATTCATCCCCTTTTGATTTAGCTGCTTGTTTTTGAAAATCTCAACAACATACTGATACTGCAACACACTGGGAATTCAGTATCAGCGTGACACAATAAACATTCATCACCTCGGACCCACACAGCGAGAATGGTGTGACTATTAAAACCAAGTCACTTTGGTTCTGCATCACATGGCACGACATCTTCAAAGGAGATGATGTGTTAAATGTCGGGGTGAGGGAGCGGAGCTCTTGTTTTCTTTGCCAGTGAAGAAGACTATGAAGATACATTTTCACTGCGTGGGTCCCCTTCGAAGTGAGACATCCTATAACACAAATGCTCCAATTTCCACCTTAACTTTTGGGCCTGGCAAGACTGATGAACCACGTGTGAGGCAACCTGAGTTCATCAGAAAAAAAGGGAAACCAAAAAGATAATTGCCGTTTATTACAACTTGGGATTTACTTTTGCAATGAGTTCTTTAGTCTTATAAGTCATAATTACATTGTACTTAAGTTCATTGGCCATATTCCTATAATTAAATCCAGTGGGGAAAGAAACACAAGCAGTTACATGATCGCAGGTTTTAAACAAACCTTCCAAGACGGCCAAACTTATTTGGAAGGAAAAAACAAAGAGAAATGATGAAATGCTGAATCAAACTGTCAATTGTAGATATTCATCCAATTTTCAGACCAATTAACTGGTTTTTCAAATGAATTTGACTTTTTGGAGCCACAGACATGACCATCGTTGAAGCCCCAATACGTTCAGTGTGAATCCAACCTTTCACTCTTCCTGTGTTTTCTGTCTCTGGAAAAACAAACGCATCCACCACTTCCCTCTGGAGAACAGCTGCAGCACGTGGGCCAGAATGAATTGATTCAGATCGTGGGTTTCGTGAAGCACTGGAGAAGCTGTCTCTCGAAACTTGGACCCGGGACAAGACAAGCTTTGGACCTGAAGGTACTGTATTCATGTGTGAAATGAATGACTCTCACTAAACCATAATATGTGAAGAGCACTCAAGCAACATTTGACTATGAAACAATGGCCTTTTCAGAGGTTACTTCTTGGAGTGTGGGAGATCTTTTTTTTCAATTGTTTTGCAGCAACAAAATGCTCTAGGTTTGGCTCTGGCCCTTCAATTCAGACTACATGCATGCATGCATAATACGACAAGTATAGGCGTCTAAGAGCAGGGTCCATAGGGCCATAGTTTCTGATTCCTCCTGCATAATTGTAATGTGATGATAAGGAGCTTATAGTCTCGAGACAAAAGCCAGCATATCATGCAAAAGATTACCATTCTGGTAACATCTCTGATTCCACTTAACACCCACATCAGGTCAGCTGTTCTTAATTTGGTCAGCAAAACCAATTTAGCCTCCACCCGGGAGCCCGGGTGCACTCAGGGGTAAATATTGACCCTTGTTTGTAAGCAAGGCTTCTACATTCTGAGTGTGCAAAATGGCCTATTTGTGTCCTTGAGATGTTTAGGTCATTGTGTCATGGAGGATGTGTATCACCATCTCATAGGCTGAGAGCGAGAGGGAATCTAATAGACACCTGCCCTCATAATACCAACTGGTGGTTATCATTTCACGGATGACTGAGCTTATTCACAATAAGCTGAAACGCCTTTGAAACAATGAGCGTCATCATCAAAGTCGAGATAAATGTTCCCTTAATGTCTATGATGATGCCCTCGAGACACACGCGCCGGGTTTTAATACAGTATGATATTACTAATGATAATATTGATGATATACCTGATCTGAAATTAGTTTTCATTTTCAGATAAAAAAAAACAACTCCTCCTCTTGAATTCTTGGCCCAGGCATTGAGTCGGAGATGACCTCTACTCTTTGTCCCGAGGACTCTGGCCAACCCTCGCCACCGCCCTCCTCACAGGCCGGTCTAAACTCTGTGGGAAACCCCCCAGTGCTTTGTGTTTTTTTTGGACATTGTGCGTCTCACCAGATAATGTCTCCACCCCTCTGTGTCTTTCCTCTCCCATCTAAAGAGGTGCTGGTGTCCGGCGCTAACTGCCCACTAAGCGGGGCAGAGAGATGAGATCTAACCGTGGGGGTCAGTGCTGCTGGGGGTTTGCATGGGCAATGAGAGTAATTGGCAGTGATGGATGCTGACAGCTGTTCTGGTTTTGAAGATATCTCTATTGACCTCTAAATCCATTCTGTACCAAACAGTAGTTTAAGCTTTACAACTTTCTCATTGCTCGAACCTGCAGAACACGAGTTAAAATGGTTCTGACAAGGCCACATACAAAAAAAGAGCAATATATATTAACCACAGTTTTGCCAAAATGTGTATAAAATATGTAAGCTGTGCAGCCAAAAACATGGCACTTGATTTTTTTAATATATATTTAATGTGATGCAATTTAAGATACAGAATATCCTGAATGCAATATTACCGTAAATTCCAGAAAAGGATTTTCTTGAAGCTTAAACCTTCATTAGATTATTTTGGCCCCTGAGGGTCAACACAACAAGGTAGAAACACATCATTGACATATAAAGTGTTGTGTAATCACCTTGTAAAGTTGATATGGCTATTGTGTTAACCACGCTATTGTGTTCACCACGCTTACCACTGAGAAACACATTCGTGTGGAATCAATGTGGTTGACCTGATAAATGTCAGTAAAGAAGTCACTTTCAAAAATTGACGAGAGCAATGATGAAAGGAACCGAAATAGTGAAGCTGTGGACCGTAAAAAAAACAAACGAAGAGTAAGCCAAGTCAAAATGGTAAGTAGAGCTGCGGTAAACTGTCGAGCGAGCTCATTCTTTGTGTTAATACCATCAATATTTTGTGGAGGAGAGTGTGGTTCGTTCAGCCTGTGGCGCCATTACTCTTCTTTAAGCGGCTCTATGTTATCAATACAAACACTCTCACTGAATAAAGATAAGCGTTTAAAGACTTCCACGTGTCTTGTTGCTCATTAGCTAACAGCCCAACGCTTTACATGTTAAATATCTTGTATGCACCAGAGTTTTGCTCAAGTGTGGATTACCTCCAATTTCATGCCATCACTCCAAACTTTGGGAGGAAGACAGTCGCCTCTTTTTGTCATGTGAATTGTGATGTCATTCAACTCGGACGGAGGACCCAATCGACCCCATGGCCTTTGACCCTTATTAACCCCGGGTTAGAGGGCCGTCTTCAAGGTACAGCCATCTGTGAGCCTTGCTGTGTCGGGGCTTCCCTCCTCCCTCCCTCTTCATCCTCCCTCCCAGTGTTCAGGAGCAGTGGAGTGATCAGAGGGTCTCGATCAACTTCTGAAACCCTGAAATGACAATCCTGTAAAAAGAAAATAGAAATATATACGTGTGCCAGATCCCATTTTGAGTTACTTGTAAAATTGAATATACAATTTATACTACTTTATACTTCTTCTACATATGAATTGGACATTTTGCACTTTACCAGGTTTCTTTATAGATCAGGATTGTACATACAAAAGCAATGTTGAGCTCATTTGATGTAAAACTACCCAACAACGTTTTGTACAACAATCAAACTCAGCTTCGCAAATGCATTAAAATGCTGCATTGACATTATTGCATCAGTAATAATAATCCAATCACATATGACACAATAGTATTAATCACAACAAGGACAAGAGCTATTCTACTTCTACTTTCAAGTATTTTGCTGATGGTACCTTCACATTTTTACTCTAATTATATTTTGACTTGAATTTGAATATTTTTACATTGTGTTATATTCAACTGTAGTAAAAGGAGATATAACATGTTTTTTTAATTTTTTTTTTACAGGTACTTACTTGTAGTTAGGGTTTCTATTATCTATGTGCTAAAAACACACACATCATTCAGTACTGGCCCGGTCTTCAACTTTTGTGCCATTCAGCAAAATCATAGGAACGAGTGTTCCTATGATTTTGCTGAATGGCACAAAAGTTGAAGCACACTGACGCTTCCTGTCACCCCGTCTCCAAACACTTGGTCCCGCCTCGTTCTCGGCTCATCCATATGAAAGGCTATTAGTGCATTTGACAACTTTCAGGAAACAAGGACTATTTGAGTGTTCCTACTGGGCCGTTGATTTACATAAAAAAATAGAGTTTAGCGACACGACTCCTGGTGACTGTATCATTGCAACATCACGACCTTATGCGAGTACCGATTACTAGTTTAAATGCACAGTGTCTGAATGTGGGCTCAGCGCATTTGTTTGTGGATTGGGCGTTTAGATACAGTATTTATATAGCACATAGACCTGCTTTATAATGAAAGAAGGCATGTACATCTCGCTGAGATCTTTAGGTGAAGGATCGTTCCTGCTTTTTAAAAGTGTTGTACATTTTCAATTAAAACAAATTTGAAGAAGCAAATAATCCATTTTATTGACCTTTTAGCAGCTGTTCCAAAACAGTTATTCTGTACTTGTTGTGATGATGTTCAGTTTGACGATGCCAGCGTACATGAACATGAGCCAGAAGCAGCTACTGAGATTCAACATGTCAGCAGATACTCAAAGTTTCTTTCAGCAGTGATCTTAATAAGCAGCGGCTTGACCTTTGAACTGTACAAGAAGCGGGTTCATCCACCCTGCTTATCGTCTGGCGGCGCGCATATCAGGTGGTGAGTTAGATGTTTGTTCAGAGTATTGACTGTGACAGTCAGAACATAGAGTGTGACTCTTTTGTATGAAGAACTGCTGAATGCATGATAGTGTGTTTGCACAGAGAGCAAAGTCTGAATAAAAAGAAAAACTACTGCACAGGGATCTCGATTATTGTCTCATTACTGCATTGAGGCTCTTTTTTCAAAATATGTTCCACGACGCTGCCGTCGTCCTCCTGAATCTGGACCTTCACTGTCAGCGGAGAACATGCATCTGTTCTACATTTGATAATCACAGTGTCACCGGCAGCCTGAAGGCTGCAGCTCCGGAGCTCAGGCACGTCGTCTCTCGACACCGGACACACCAGCTGGTCCTTGTCGATGGAGACGACCGCCCGTCTTCTCAAATGGCCGGGCCTCGCGCAGACCACCCTGTCGAGCATCTCTACGTCTCTGCTGTTCGCCAGCACCCAGTTGTGCAGATACGACATGCGGCAGTCACATTTCCAGGGGTTCCCGTGCAGCCTCACTGTGTGCTGGATGACAAAAGGGTCTAAAAAACCCGGCGGGAGAGTTTCAAGCCGGTTGTCAGACAGGTAAAGCTGCTGCAGGAGGAGCTGGTCCTCGAACAGTTTGCTGCCAACGTTGCTCAGGTTGTTCTTGTTCAGATGAATTGATTTGATGCTGAAGAGATCATGAAATATCATTTCAGGCAGCAGGGTGAGCTGGTTTTCAGACAGATCCAGATTCTCCAGGGCTGTAACATTTCTAAAAATGTCCTCGGGAAGGCCGGAGAGCTGGTTAGAGGACAAGATGAGGTTGGTAAGAGACGTCAAGCTGCTTAGAGAGGACAGCTCAGTCAATCTGTTCCCCTTTAGATTCAGCTCCCTCAATTGCGTCGTCTCGAATCCAAACATTTTATCGCTGAAAGTTGTGAGGAGGTTCCCGCGGAGGTTCAGCACCTCCAGTTTGGTTAACACACAGAAGATATCGTCGGCGAGTTCAGATATTTGATTGCTCTCAACGTGCAGCTCTGTCAGCTGAGAAATATTGTGGAACATGTCGGATGTCAGATTGCTGACGAGGTTGCTGTTAAGTCTCAGGATCTCCAATCTCGCCAGTCCAGAAAAAGTTTCCCTTGTCACGTTTTCAAGCTTATTTTGGGACAAATCCAGGACACGCAGATTCTCAAGGTTCCGGAAAAGGAGTGTAGGCAGATGTGATATGACGTTGCCCTTCATCTGCAGAGTTTCGAGCTGTTTAAGAGAGTCAAACATGCCAGGAAGCACCGTGTTGAACCTGTTGAAGTTAAGCAGCAGTTTAGTCAAGTTTCCTTGCTTTGAGAAAGTCCCCAAATATAAGTGCTCCAGCAAGGGGTTCCCACTGATTTCCAGCTCCTGCAGCTCAGTCAGATGCTCAAAAGCCTGAGCGTGGACACTTCGTAGCGCGTTACTGAGGAAGACGAGCTTGGTGAGTTGGGGGCTCTCCTCTAAAGTCGGGGAGAACAGGTACGATACGGCCGAATTGACCACGATGAAGTCCTTGACCTGCCTGGACATGTTCCTGGGTAAAGATATCATCCGTTCATCAGAACACAGTATTTGGACTGAGGTGAAACATTGGCAACGGAATGGACACGAGGTTTGTGACTGTGTGTCGCCTCCGTGACCGAGAAGCAGCACCAGGAGCAGAATCAGGCCCGACTCTTTGTCCATTTTTCACTGTCAAAACACCAGGAAAGTTTCTGTCAATTAACAGGAAACCAAAGTGGGTGTTGCTTCGATATGAGAGCAGAATGAAAGTACAACAGCTGTTTGTTCCGGGAAGAGAATAATGTTTTCTATTGAGAATAATTTAATCCAACATACCTGCGTGTAACAGCGGTCCGCGTCAATCCCACCGGCCAGCTGACACAAAGTGCAAACGACTGGTTTGCATGAGGCAAGACACCGAAACCTTTGGCCAGCGGCTGCTCCTGCCAGGGTTTCATTTGCTCACAGAAAAAGGGGACAATCTTTTTGTCCAATAAATAAACTCACAGAGCCGACAATAGTAAACATGTATTTGAATATACAACATGGAAAAAACACTGCGAGTGAGTCTTCTGTCTTTTTTTTTTAATAGCACTATTAGTTTCAGCAAAGGTCTGTCAGAGATGTGTCACTATGTACAAAAACAAGGCAAATAGAAACGAGAGGGTCACTTCTATTTGTGTTACAGTTTCTTTAAAACAGCAGCGCAGACTCACACACAGTGGTAACACATTACCAGAGAGGCATCAGTTGAAGAGCTTGAGCATTAAACATGTTTTAAATGGCGTTTGAAAGCACAACCTCAGCTGCAGAGTAAATACAACACGTGACTTGTGTTGTTTTAGTGCATGTGAGGTTTCAGTCGTTGCAGGAGACCGTCACCTCCACCAGGTGTCATCGTGCTCTTCCTGACTTTGAAGTCGGCGTTGAGGACATTCTTGGATCCTCCTACTTCTCTGTGATGTTCCCCATGAGGATGCACACACACACACACACACACACACACACATTCAACACTGTTTAGGATCAGATCCAACAGCCCAAGCCTCTGGGAACTACATCCAAATTAACATTTAGGAACTTTTAAATATTTTTTTCTCCACTTTCATCACTTACCTGTTTGACTTTTCTGAAATCGAGCGATGGCCAACGCAGGTATTCAGCTTCTCGGGTTCACGTTGGCCTTCCTGGGCCTCATTGGCACGATAGCATCCACAGCCATGGTGGAATGGAAAGCTTCGTCGTATGCGGGGGACAACATCATCACGGCTCAGGCGATGTACGAAGGGCTGTGGAAGAGCTGTGTATCGCAGAGCACTGGTCAGGTTCAGTGTAAAGTGTACGATTCACTTCTACAACTACCAGGTAATGTTGTTTTACACAACATGTTTTCATGATACTGTACTACTGACGATACTGTCAGGCACAGCACAGCGAGCGCATAGCAATGACAGTACATTGTGTCCTAAATCATTTCTCTTTATCATCATTTCTTCTTCCACAAACATATGGGTGTGGGAAGAAAATGAGAGATGGGTTAATGCAAGCGAATGTTTCAATTGTGAAATTCAAATCATGAATTTAGGAAAGGTCTCAATTGGAAAGGTAAGATTTGTGGCCTTGTATGCTGGAGAAGAGGAATGTGTGAATCCCTCTGGTCATTCAAAGCTTCCTAAAACCAACTTGCATGCTGAGACTTGTCCCTCAAATACCAGCAGCTGGATGATAAACACAAAAAGTATTCTTTTCAATCAATTTAAGAGGGATAGAAGTTATGGATTGTGTTGGAATTGAATTGGAAAGTAAGCTTTTGTAATTGTATTTCTAACTTCTATACGATGAAAGGTAGATATGTGCTTCACCAGATAGGAATGCTTGGAGTACACCTCAGCTGGTTGTGACTCACTTCGTCTGCATTCCCGCCTGTTTTGGGCCTGTAAACAACAAGAACAATGAGATTTACTGAAGAGATTTCTTCGACTTTGGTTTTGTTAAAGCTTTTATGTAATCACAGTTTGCAATGACTATGTATTTGAAGTAAGAATGTGATAAAAATGAACGAAAAAAATAATTAGAAAGCTGGGAAATTGCATGAAACCTGCTCAAATCTCTGATTCTGTGTTGTGTCTTTGCTTCCAGGGATGGTGTTGGGCACACGCGGGCTGATGCTGTGCTCCATCATACTGAGCTTGATCGCTATGTTGGTGGACATGGTGGGCATGAGGTGCACCACCTGTTTGGCGGATCAACCGGAGCAGAAGGACAAAGTGGCTCTCGCTGGAGGGGTCATCTTCATCATCGCTGGTCAGAGTCCATTCCCTTCAGACATGCACACACAAGCAAAGACACACACTGCTTGAGCATCATCTCGCTTGGAGGGATTTTTTTTTTGTTGCCTTAAAGATGTTGCACCACACTGTGTGTTTTGCTTTGACCGCTGTATCGCAACACGCCTTGTAGAGGATTTTGGTGTGAATTTATGGGTTCATAGAAATGTTGACACGCGACAGATGACAGTCTTGCAATGTTTAAACGACAACATGTGGATGGTTTTCAGGTCTGCTCGCTCTGGTGGGAACGTCTTGGTACGGAAACAGAATAGCCAAGGACTTCTACAACCCATTCACTCCGACTAATTCCAGGTGAGGACGTCTTTCTCTGCAGCTTCAGTCAGGAGTTTACAGTAATTATTGAGCATCACGCTGTTTAATGACAAAGAGGACGGACACTTGCCAACTAAACTGTCTTTTATTATACTGTTGTTCTCCTGCCAGTCAGTTAATCCGTTCGTATTTGTAGTAGTTTGATGTTTTCTGTGTTGTAAAAGTTTTTACTTACAGTACCAATGCCATTCTTCCCTAAAAATGTTTCTACAGTAAAAGTTCAAAAGTAATATTAGTAAAATGTTCTTAAAGTAGAGTCCCTTCCTGGGCAGTAACTATTTTATGTAATTGTACAATTTAACTTTAGCACACAATTGTTTACACATAATCTTAATCTAAAAAACTAATTGGTGATTTTGTGTCACAGAAATGTAATGAGTAAAGAGTTAAAAAAGTGAAGTCCATGTAACACATCGGAAAACAGCTGAGCTGAAGTCGTTTTAAACTTTTTAAACCAACAGAAATCCCACGAAAAACCACAACCATTTTTAGACTTTTTAGAAAGAGCCAGACGAGCTGTTCCCTGTTTCTTTGTGCTAAGCTATAAGGATAAAGTCAGCTTGAACTTTACTTGTAAAGACTTTTAACGCTCGTCTTTTCCAAATTCAAGCATAAGCATCAGTGTGACGTTTGAATAATTCTCAGGTATGAGTTCGGCAGTGCCTTGTTCGTCGGATGGGGAGCGGCCTGCCTCAGCATCATCGGAGGGAGCTTCCTCTGCTGCAACTGCTCCAGCAAAGACTCGGGGAAAGCTCCTCGCCACCCGGCGTCCAGCTCCGCAGGCCAGCCGGGCCGAGACTACGTGTAGGACAATCTCTCCATCCAACCTCCGCACACGGAAGAAGAGCCTTTGCTGGGAAATGTCTTCCGCTATTGAGATTTTCGTTTCGGTCTCTTTATATTTTACAATATATTTTTGCGTATTATTTTTGGTGTATGTTTATATATGTTGGGAAATGCATTTTGATAATCCATATGGTTCACAGACAGCAAAAATAAGAACAAATTAAAATAATATTGGCACCCTATTAACTATGGAAATGTATGTTACAGATGACAACGACTTGAACCCGTTCAATATAAACTGCTTAGTGTCTTGTTTGGAAACTATTTGATCAATTTATGTAGAATAAAATCCTCATTGCTTTCGTAGTATCGTATGTTTTTATAGCATTTAGGTTTAGTTTGATGTGTAACACGTGGCTGGTGTTTAAATCCCATATAAACCCACAAGCCAACAATATTTATGCATCTCTCTGTAATTTTGAAGTTTCCAACCCTGCGTGTGTCACTCTTTTCCTGCTATATCTTTAAAACCGCTGTACAGATATTTAAAGGGAATTATTATTTTAATTAATGTGAGTGTTTGTGTGTGTGTGTGTGTGTGTGTGTGTGTGTGTGTGTGTGTGTGTGTGTGTGTGTGTGTGTGTGTACCCAAGGTTCTGCATCTTGTTTTTTGGTCGTTGCTCTTTTGTTACTTTTTGCAACCAGAAGTGACGAGAGAACGAAGCTCAGACGTCTGAACGCTGAGCGAGACGTTTGTAGTCAAACAAAGTGTTAAAATGAATTTAAAGTTGTAAAACCAAAACTCAGACAACTCCCGGACTACGCAGTGGTAGCAACACGTCAATCACAAGGGAACGACGCCCTAAAGCATACTTTAGTGTCTATTCTACATTTCCCTGGCTCACAGAAAGAATGCAAGTTTAAGGCACGTTTGCATTGACTTCAGACATCAGACCCGAGAGTACCGCCTGAGTCTGGCGTCACATGCTTTGCTTCAGTATAATATACTGTACTGTTATATTCCAACTGAGAAGGATGGCAATCACAAAAGGTCAAATGTGGCCACACCTCTCCTGAGCGTCAGGCAGGTCAAAACCTATACTCCAAAAGCTAAACGCTCATGCAGCAGCCGGTCCTGACAGCACTCTTTATTTTCATAATAGAACTGTGCGACTCAGAAGGCCTGAGATTGTGGGGTTGAATGGTTCAGGAGTGTAATGGATGTTGCTACCACGCATATAGTCATGAGTTTAGGGGCCTAATAGTCGACTCATTGGTCGTTTATGTCAAGGAAGAGTTCTGGAGTCAATTACACTAATCTAATGAGCACAACTCTGGTAGACACACAATGTAAAATGTTGCTTGTGCATGACTCTTTGTGGTGAAAATCAATTTTAAAGATCTGTCAATAAAATCAATAAAATCAACAAAATCAACAAAATTGCTTGAGTGGAAGAGCCTTCAAGTTTGTTCAAATTTGCGAAGGACGACCTCACCTTTTAGATTTCTCGTGAACATTATGAATTTCCCCACTTTCCAGTATTAATGTTAACTACATAACTATTGATTCTATGGATGTTTTTTATTGTTGTATGGTTTTAACTTCACTGTCAGCTTTAATTTGTCACAAACCTTTCGATATGCAGCCTGAATGGATGACATCTGGGAAGAAGAGCTGCAGAAAGGCTGCTGCAGAAATGTGTTGCCTCAGGGACGACAAAAATAATGCCGACAGAGAGAAAGGAGGCTGGGGAGCGGCTCCTGACAAGCATACCTCAAGCCACCAACTCCTGTCCCAACACGCCTTCACACAGTGAAGGCATCGGTTTATGAAAACCTGGTTCCAAATAATGTAAAACCATCTGTTTCATACGTGAACTTATCCTGTGTGATTATCTATATGGACGCATGATGTACACGTTCAACCCCTTCCCACCAGCACAAAGCACAACACAACTGTATAGTGTTTAATCTATTGTATGAACAAGCAGTTGTCTTCATTGTACCATACACTACACACTGTGCAGTGATGCTGCAGCAGTGAGCGCCACCATCTGGTGACTCTTGAGTCTGCTGCTCAAAAAGAATCAGCAATGGGAAGCGGTGTTACACACACACACACACATATATATATATATATATATATATATATATATATATATATATATATATATATATATATATATATATATATATATATATATATATATATATGTGTGTGGACACATATATATATATATATATATATATATATATATATATATATATATATATATATATATATATATATATATATATATATATATATATGTGTGTGGGTGTTACACACACACACATATATATATATATATATATATATATATATATATATATATATATATATATATATATATATATATATATATATATATATATATATATATGTGTGTGTGTGTGTGTAACACCGCTTCCCATTGCTGATTCTTTTTGAGCAGCAGACTCAAGAGTCACCAGATGGTGGCGCTCACTGCTGCTATATAAAACTATAAACTATAAAAAATTAAGATTTGATTCAAAACTCAACTTTAAACAATGTGTTGTCTATATAGATTGTATCCTTCTATTGTTTTCAGAAAACTACAAGATTAGAGAATAACGTATCTGCTGTCAACTTTTCTCAATGTCTTAAATAAGTCCACTGTGAAAATACTCTGTAGAAAGTGTGTGTAAAGTGACGTGTGGCCACTAGAGGGCGACACAGGACACGTTTTGGATCAATTTCCCAAAATCTGACATGAGAAGTATGAACATGAACCCTATGAAGCCATCAATCACATAGACAATGATTAATACTAATAAGATCATGAGGTTTATTTTGATAAGTTAATACAATGTTTATATTATTCAAACAATATAAATGTACCTCTTTTACCACCATTCTTTTTACCTGATACAAATCAATAAAGCAATTGTTTTTTGATGAGAAAGGAACTATATATATATATATATATATATATATATATATATATATATATATATATATATATATTTATGCTAACAATTCTAATCATACATTTACTATTACCCTACTTTTTTGATATTGTACTTTTTTTACATTTACATTTCTATATGACTCTGACTCTTGCTCTTGTTCACATTAATTAATATCTTTAAAAGTGGTATAAAATCAATAATCTTGCACTGTTGCAGGTCAAAGGGAGTCAGCTTGGATGTACATTTCGGGGTTTCTTGGCTATTGCTGAAGTGGAAGTGTGCAAACAATAAACCGCAAGTGTGGTCAGACTTGACCTTTGCTCTTCTTCACACTTCATCCTCACACAGCTTGAACAAGACTTGAATAAATTGCCCAAATCCCATTTCCCCAAAGTTCTGATGCACAGCTGCTACATGCAGACGCTACTGAAGCCAAGTCTGTGTCATAACTCACAGCACCAATCAAAACTAGTTTTTTATTTCAACAGACGATCCATCAAGTGTTACGAAACACTGCAGTAAAGGTCATTCAGTGGGACATTTTTATGATCTTTATAAAACAACTGGACGTTCAGACTGAGGAAGTGCATCGACGGAGCAGCACTTACAGTAACTCCAGGGCTTTTCCCCTCTTTAGCTCACTATTGGATCTGGATCTGGACCAAAACTCCAACTCAAACTGCTGTAATCAGCAGAGTGCAGCTGCCAAACATCACAGAAAAATCATTGAGCGAGGTACAACATCAAACAGAAAACTAAGCTGCCGCTGCGGCTAAAAAACTCTGTCTGTCTTCCAGTATCATCTGCGGTCTCTCGCCCATTAGAGAACCATCCTGAAAGCACAGAATGAGGACGTACTTGTCTTAAAATAGTGTGTCAGCTACTGTCAACACTAGGTACAGATCAGCTTTATCTCACACTGCTGAAATCCAAACCTGGATTATTTGAGCTGTTTAACTGACTAAAGTTACACTGACACTCCCTTAAGATAGAGAATTACTACTATATATAGAGCGTGTATAGAAATAGCTCTGCCTGTTACCGGAGAGTGAATATGAGTAAAGTGAAAGAATCACATAAGGATATAATAACTTCTGACCCTTGATATACAATATGTGAATGATATGTTGTCTTTTCTGCCTTTTAGGGTTTCAAATTACTGCATGAAAAGTCTTTATATTAACATGCTGTACATGTATTGTTCAGGCTCTAATAGAAACTCTGTAAATCTTAACGTAAGGGCCTTCCTGTACGTCCAGTTTTTGCTCGTATTTTATAGTTTTATAGTCGTATTATCAGGTGTTGAAGGTTACTCAGGTACATTTCTGAGCTTATTTAACATCTATTCACTTTATGATTCTATTCCACTTAATTGCAGGGATAAATATTCCACTTAACTGCATTTATTTGACATTATTTTATTATAATGTACAGATTATAATATATATTTTTACAAGTGAAGTGTACCAATAAGACCCTAAATGCAGTTTTTACTTGCAGTACTAAGCACATGCAATGTTTTTTTAGTGCGATTAAACTGTTTTTATTACTTTCACGCACAGCGAAAGACTTTAACCACAACAAATTTGACGTAATGCTTTTACTTCTTCCACCAGAATGATGATGAGTATGAAGTAAGAAACAACACACCTGCTGACTCACCTGTTATACTGATGTCTATGTTAATGATATTTGCTGTTAGATATGAATCTGACCTGAAACACCTCCAGTTCTCATGGAAATTCAAGAATAAATCTTTATTTTGTGTCTGTGGTTGCGTGTCGCTGTGTGTGTGTGTGTGTGTGTGTGTGTGTGTGTGTGTGTGTGTGTGTGTGTGTCAACTTTCAATGCTTTCATGTAACGTCTCCATCCTCTACACCACATAGAAAAGAGGGAGATGGATACATGTGTATGTGATGCATCCTTTGGATTAACTTTTGTGATTAAAATTAAGGTTTTTTTCTAGTAATAAGAGACATTTTCATTTGAATCCCATTTTGTGTTGAGAACACGATATTACAAGGACAATTATAAGACAGATAACAGACAATATGATGAACTACAGTACAACCTTAACGGAGAGCTTCACTTCTATCTCATCACCGTAGAAAAGCAACAGCGTGAACACAAAATGATCTCATCTGCAGTGAAATTCTCTCTCCATTGAAGCAAAACAACGTCCTTTAACTCAGCAACAACAAATTCAACCCTATCTAGTTGGGATTCCTTTATAAGAGAATGACATATATACACATCTTCACCTTCTCCACCAGCACTCGACCCTCGCTCGACTATCAACTGCAAGATCAAACATTTCGCATGCTTCCCTCCGTGTATTTTAGGAATATTTCCGCCTTCTCTCTTTCTCTAGCAGGTGCATTACTTTTTTTGGGGATCCCTGGCATGAGGCTCCAAAATAACCAGAGCAGCATGACCGAGATGTGGACACAAATGATTTAAACACAGAGACATTGCCAGGTGTCGCTGCTCCGGCTCCCTGCTAAGGAGAGCGGCAGCAGATTGGATTGAAGCCCCGTCTCCTCTGCTTTCCTGAGCGACGCCACGTCCGACGTCAAGGAACATATTCAAGTAGGCCGAGGGTCTCTGGAGGCCTCATTTTGTCAAGATAGACAATGTGTATACAACATTGTGTCTCAGATGAGAAGACAGCACAGGTTTTGAAATACAGTTTCATTCAAATCTTCAAAGAATTTAAAACATTCTCAAAAACATGATATCGGAGAAATAAAATGTGTCAATGAACAACTTTCCCTTTTTTGAGCAGGGGACCAGGATGAAAGTATAACATTTTATTTACAACCAACATTATTGTTCCTGGTGCATTAAAAGCTTTTGTTTTAAGTAAACTCTCTCTATTCATTTATCTGATTCCTTTTCTTTTACTTTAACTTTTGCTTTTCATGTCAGTATTTCGATGACATTCACATCACATGTAGAATCCAGTATTTCATAAACACTTCTTAAACTGATGTTTTTTTGTATTTAGTATTTTTTCCAATGCAATTACTGCTTTATAACATACATTAAAGTTATCATCATGTGTTCTAAATGTCCCAGAGGGCATAGTTTCCAAATATTGTGCTTAGGATGCGAGAAGAAGTTAAATGATGCGGCCGCGTTGTGACTTCAATCTGTCAGTGAAAAGCGCTGCCCGCCATGTTTCAAGTTACTTTGGCTGATTAAACCTCTTCGTGGGTTCATTTCGGGTGGTGCTCTGCTGAGAGTTGAGTAATTGTATCTGCTCCAACGGGCGATAAGACACAGAGTGTTGCTAAGCCAAAATGGTGGCAGCAATGCCACCATGCAGCGCCATGTTGTCCACATGCATCTTACTCCCATGTCAAAGGTTCACAAGTAAAACATATTAGAATGGATGTGTGCATATATATATATATATATATATATATATATATATATATATATATATATATATATATATAATATGTATTCAAATATATATTTTTTAAATTAAATGCATGTCAATTCTTTTAGCTCTTTGCTTTGATTTCCCCCCCGTCTCACTCCTGCTGGTCTGGACAACCACGTGTACTTCAGCATCGAGCAAAAGGTTTCAGCATATTGATGTTTCCTAAAATACCAGAGGGGGTTGGGAGCGACGGGGGCCCCTGAGGACAGGAGGAACCACCGGAGACTTTAAGTGAGTAGGAAACACTCAGAGCTCTCCGTGGAGGGCGCAGGGCTGTTGTGTGTATTGGAGGAGGAGTGTTGTTCCCTCACTTTGCCACCAGAGGGCGCTAGGAGCGACATGGATGATAAAACCGTCCATTTCAACTTAAAAAGAAAAATCTGAAAATTATCAGTTGCAGTTTCCCAAAAACAAATGATTGGATTATATTTTTGTCTTGTGCAGTCATATGAAATTCCTTCATTCATAAAATTAAGTAATTTGGTCTGCCAGATAGAAGTTAATGCAGTAAGTCTCTTCATCACTGACGGACTACTTCAATGCCTTTCTGTATTTATAAATAATACATTTCTTTTCCCTTCTTATTTGTGGGAAACCACATATTAAATATGCAATTCATCCTTGCGTTTATTTTATAAGTTGTGCTTTTCCCCTTTGAGTCAGCTGCTATCAGATGACAAGTCAAGTTTAACGTGAGATCAAACACTGGAATTATGTGACATATTATAAATATTATGATATGATTCCATGGTATTTTACATGTGTAAGTGTAGTTTATGTCATTTCATTAAGTGTTAAAGTGCCCTTTATTTCCCGCCATAAAGATGTGGCGGCCCTCCACCGTGGTTTTGAAATTGTATAAACCATATTTTTATGTAAAGGTAACATATTGGGATGTATGGAAATATGTTTACTAATACATCATTTAATCCTTAATTGACATTGCTACCCTCTGCTGTCTGACAGTCATGTGAGCAGACCAGTAATAAACACGTTACATGTGCTCTTAATAACAACATATCACATCCATGTGTGACATAATAAACCGATTTCAATGTAGTCCTACTGGAAATCTATCAGTTGTTGAGTTATAATTTCAACTTGTGAACAGCCTTTTGCTCTTCTTTTGGCTTTTTCACTTTAATGAGATGTGAGAGAAAAAGATGAGGGTGATAATTCATCATGAGGGTTACCATTAAATGGTTTTGGGCTCTGCAAAGACCAACCAAAGTCTCAAAGCACACTTGTTTTTGTATCAATGCAAAATAGCTTCCCTCACACGTGTGATCGTTCTTATCGCTCTGAAAATCAAAGTGCCACTGCGAGTATTTTCGTCTGAGTCATGCGGTCATGAGGTCGGTTTTAAAGAAGGGTTCGAGCGAGGGCGCCGGAGGAGAAGGACGGTTGGAAGGGACCAATGTCAAGCACATTGTGTGTTTATCGGAACATTTCTGGAGACTCACTTTGACGCTGATACTATGAGATATTATGATTCAGTTTGTGTTGAAAATGTAACAAATTACACGGTAAAATGTACATGAATGCGTAAAGTGGCTTAACATGTGCATACATGGCGTCACGCATCAACCAACGTTCTACTGGTCGTGTTTGAAGGCGTATGCTCCAACAAGGCTGCTGCTAATAAAAAGAACATGTAAAAAAACAACAACTATACATCTATTGCAATTTGTTCCAAAGAGGTCATGGGAAGATTCGAGCATCCAGATTTAAGCCGGACACGGTGTGTAGATAGTGTTCCCATCTGATTCAATTTACAAAGAACATGTGAGTGTCACTCAGAGGACAGACAGAAAATTACAGGAAGATGATAACAGGAAACTGTGAGCGCACTGCTGCTGTTATTTCAGTCTGAAATTGGCCAAAATGTACTCGGCTGAGGATTTGATTAGACTCCATCCACCCCCAGTTGCCTTTTGGGAGACATTCACTTCACACACTGTTTCTCTTCACAGCAAGGAGTTCGAGTTTAAACTTTAAATCAAACATTCAACATTTTGGGAAGTACTTTTATGTCTTTATTACTGGAGCGCTTATTGCATTTGACAAGAGACACTCATCCACATTGGAGAAGGAACTGTGGGGATTAGATTCATGAGTGCATGGGGAGAAAAGACCCTGAGACGAGTGGAGAGGGAGGGAAGGGGAGATGGAAGATAGAATAATTCAGCCAGGCCACTCAGTCGCCTCCTGCTTAACGTAGCATCGCAGGTTAATTCAAGTTAATCCAGCAACGGTAGGTCCAGGACTGCTGTGTCTACATCTTCACAGAGTCCTGGCTCCATCGTGGCGCCCTTAATCCAGCTGCACTTGAGGGGCGAGCGACAGGACAGAGCGTAGGACTCATCTGGGATTAGAGGACTAGAGACTAGAGACTAAGGACTAGAGAGGAGTAGGGAACTATGTTGCCAGCAATGAAGCTTGGTGCTCAAACATAGACAAAGTTGGCGGACAGTGTGCCCCTAATCTCAAAATGGCGGCCATTTTGCCCAGATCATTGTTTTGTTCCTGCTGTTTGCATTTCTCCTGATTAAAAAATGCCTTGAATCCTTGAATTATGCTCCCGCACGTTAACACACGGCTAGTTTTAGCTTCATAGTTATCACAGAACAATGAAAGTGTGTACTGATCTTCTCATCTAACGACCAGCGATAAAGCAAAACAAGTGAATTTTTATTTTTTCCCCGAAATGTTGGGTTATTTTCCTGCTTTGTGACGACATCTGATCTTCCAAGTTGTGTTTACTGGTTGCCGTGCTGTGGCTCGGACAGGATGAGCAGGGGAAAGAGCTCGGGGACACAGCGGGGTGTTCAGGGCCCGGCATCCATTGTGAACCCCAGAGAGTGTCAGTTGCTCAGTCCAATCTTGGCCTTTGAGCTACGTGTCACTAAGTGTTCATTTAAGGGATTCTTCCTTCTATAACAAAAACAAGTGGTGACTGGCTCTGCAGAGCCAGTGGAGATATCACATGGAGAGACCGCACACGTGCAGCATGACGTACCGACTGGTCGGGGATTGAACTTGTGTGAATCAATACTCGCAATCATTTGGAGAATACAAAGTCAATAGCTGACTTTGAGGGGAGATTAATGAAAATCTGTGAGCCTGTTGAGACGTAATGGGGTCAGTGAGACTTGACACCAAGACTCTACATACTACAGATCCTCTAGCATCCAAATGCCGTCCGGATATCTCTGCGGAAACAAACATGCGTAGCGGCTTTGTTGATGAACGCTCACAATTTGTGGAATCTACTTCAGTTCAATAACTTTTCATGGGTGAGGTCCTCCGTGTTTAATGTTCCCCAAGTTTTAGGGAACCGCAATTTGTATTTATTATTTTTTTGTTTATTTTAGAGGGACAATACACAGTAATCAACAGTACAACTGTAAGTGAGCTAAATTTAGCCAGAGAGGCTAATTTTTATTATGGCAGCCTGAAAATACATTTCAAATAACACAAACCGAATCCACAAAACTAATTCATGATGTATATATAAAACACTAGAGGCACATAATACATAAACACCAAACAAGACAAATACACATTTAAGGATGTTTCATGCACCATGCACCTTCTAAATATAGACATTACATTTTGGCCGAGTACACAGAAATACTACGGAGCATATGGTTTACGTAAAATATGAGCTGAAGTTCACATCCCCGCATAACCAGATGACTTACAAAAACACATTTGTGTGAGCATTTTCTGTTGCCTCTGTGGTTTAAACTGGTGTAATTAAAAATTCTGTATTGAAACGGATCCAATTACTATATTTAACATGAAGGGGACACAAATAATCATCAGCCACATCTGCAGTTCCCCTCAGCAAAATGAAGCGTTTTAACTTCTTTTTAATTGTTTCGGTTGTACAGACCACAACTTTACGGTTTCTTTCTTAATGTTCTTATCAGTGTTGCTCCCAAACACAGCAGGCAGCTGTTTTTCAGCACGAAGGCTCTGATGAACCCGCTGTACTCTTCCTGCTTTGCTCTCTACAGCAGACAGACACAGTTAACAACTAGTTGTGAACATAGTTTAGCATTTTGCAGCTAAAGAGCAGGATATTTCCCCTCAGGGGTTGGTGGAGACCAAAGACCGAGCAAACCACTTTAAGTGAATACTAATGTTGCTCCATGTGTGCTGAAAGTTGGTCAACAACCAGCTATTTGCTGACACATATACAGTTGTGATAATATATCAGTGTTTATGAAACGATCATAGGAAACAACCGTGACCAAGCTGCATGCAGACTCTCCAATGACTTTGCAGTCTAAAAGTGTATTTTGGTCATTTTCCCGTCTGACATTGAGGCCTTGCAACAAAGAGAGGTGCGATGATAAAGACAAAGCTGCCAGGATGCGCAATCAACAAAAAGAAGTCGCTGTGCTGACATGGTTTTGCCGTTTTACCGGGTTCAACGTCTCCAGGAAGAGAAACCGAACTAAATGTTTTTTTCTCGGTGTGAATCTCACACAAAAATTGTGTTGGTCATGGCAGCGTGAACACAAAAAATGATTCAGGCGATGTTTTCTCACATAAAAACTGGACCTGCGTGGTTATTTTGGGGTCTCGTAAAAGTTTATTTCTCCCCAAGCACCTCATGTTTTTTTTTTACTCCTTTTTGCCTTTCCTCACCATAGCGCTCTATTTTCACATCTCTAGTTACACATTATATATATATATATATATATATATATATATATATATATATATATATATATATATATATATATATATATATATATATAAGTGTGTTTTCAACCCATCGCTCCAACAAAGCGAGGCTATTTGTGACTGTTTCCTTCCTCTCCTGTGTCCTAGCAGAGGAATGTGATCTCTCAATCCACTCGGATCTCCTGCAGCAAACTGTAAACTTTGAGCAAACTGTTTGACCTGAACGGGAACTATATATATATATATATATATATATATATATATATATATATATATATATATATTCAAAGACTGTATTTAATCTATACCTGTTGAAAAAAAAAAAGAATAATTCGTTCCCTATTGTTGCATCATCGCTTTCTTAAAATAATGTTTTCATTTCAGCAATTGATGGATTAACTCGTCAGAAACCATGACGCCTTCTTTCCAACACGTGGACACACTGAACGGTGTTAACACCAGCCACGGGCTACTGTCTCGCAGACGTGTGACATTATTATGTTTCTTCCCTCTCGTTCCTCGTCCGTTGCTGCGCCTCGTTGAAACTGATCCAGGCAGCGAACACCGACCGGTCCTGGAAATCTGTCACCTGCAGGTGTCGAATGCAGGCCACCTACAACATGGCCAGGCCCCAAATAACCCCTGATGATTTGTCTCATGTACGGCGCTGCCCTCTTTCACACCTCCCCGTCACTCCCGTGTGGAGCAGTTGTTTACCTCCGGCTCGGGTTACACTTTGCGGTTGTGCCTTGGTGAGTCTTGTGAAACCAAAGCGATGACCTGGAATTCTATCCTTTGACCCCTGTGTGAAAGGTGCGCTTGTGAAGAAGCAGCACTCACATGATTGGGTTCATTCTCTCCTTCTTTTTTTCTTAACCACACCACCAAAGAAAAACATTTATGGGGAAAGTAAAGACACAAGTGACACCGCCTAAAACATTTAACCATACTACCGTATATTACATGCGATACACGTGTATGCACTGAAGAAGGCAATCCTCCGTTCAACACGTCAAAACACTGCTATATCAAGTGTCAGGTCATACTTCTCAAACTGGATATACCATCTCTGTGTATAGCCCAACCTTGAATGGCCAACAGAGTGCATATCTTTCAAAAAAAAACGTTGTGGCTTCTGTACAAAGGATTGTTTCTGTGACATGAAAAGCCTGTTTCCAGCATCATACGCACCTGCTACATACAATGAGAGAATGCAGTGCAGCAGGTAGCATCAGGTGAAATATTTTTAGACTCTTATGAGCACAAGGGGCAATGTGGTAATTATAGCGCCTTACTGTTACTTCACGGAAGAATAGCGATAGACTCATCGCTTTCTTTATATCTGTGTGAGCCTCTCTGGACAGAGTGAACTGAACACAATGTTAAAGGAGTTCAGGCGAAGCGACCTCGCTTTGCTGCAACTATACATTTTGGTTAATAATCGACACTTCAACTGCAAGTACATCTTTTTGTCAGACTAAAGAATAACTTAATGGGACTTTTCCCTAATCCACTAAACTGGACCACAGCCTGCAAATCAAATTTCTTTGGTCAAGTTTAGAATCGTTGAGGTTTTTGGTTTCTGGGATCCGATTCCATAAAGTGCTATGTTTTTATCCACGGCTTTTCAGATTCCCATGAATCTTACGAACCTCCCCCAGATTTTAGAAACGCTTACATTGTTATTTTGGTTTTCAGCAACAGTGGAATCATCACGACAAGATGGTTGAGTTGAGTGCGCCTCATCATACAACACGATTAAAGGAAGAGCTCGACATTTGAGGCGACACACCATTGTCCACATTCAGATGAGAAGCTGTACAGTCAGGGCCGGCTATAGCTTAGCATAAAGACAGTTAGCACGGGTCTGTACCAAAGGTAACAAAATCTTCCTCCCAGAACACGTTATATGATGTGGGAAATGTTTTCCATTCGCCGTCGGACAAAGTCAGGCTGGCTGTTTCCTCAGTTTCCAGTCTGTAAGCTAAGCTAAGCTAAGGTAAAATAAGCTCAGCTGCTGGCTGTAGCTTCATATTTAACATACAGACATGAAACAGACAAGAACAAGAAAGCAAATATGCACATCTCCCAAAATCCCAAAAGAACAATAGAGCGACAAACGACAAGAGACCAGTCATAACAATTCATACAGAAATGTTGGTAGAAATCCTAATTGTATTGAAATATCTAATTTAGGATTAAGAAAACGAAAATGTACATATAAAAGTAAAACCTAAAATGTCCTTGATGAATCTCAGTTTGCTCTCCATTTATTCAAAACAAGTTGGACATTAACACAATAGTATTTTGTGTTGAGAAGGTATAAAGTAAAACATCAAAAGCTTCAGCGATATGGATGATTCAAAGCGCACCATCTGCTCTGCAACACGCCTTCTTTTCCATGTTCCACCGGCATTCCTGAAACTAACAGCACATATATTTTAACTGTCAGACAAAAAAACAAGCCACGTGTATCTCCCACACAACCCTGCAGAGAGGGGGAGGCGTCCACTGCTGGGGAACATCATATTTGAGCTGCAGTTAAAAAGTTGAACATACCCATCTGTCTGACATTAACGCGGGTTATACATTAACCCGCTTCTTAAATACCCCCACTGCAGAAGCAGCATAGCTCTCTGTTTGTTTGTTTCTCAAGGGCAGGTGTTTCCCTTTTAGCGTGTGTCATAAATCACAAGTTGTTGGAGTGACAAAACAGGTTGAAAACCAAACTCATATTCTAAACCTGCTGTTGTGAGAGGATTAAGCGTTGCACCGCAAACTGAGAGGGAGAAACGACGACTCTAGAAAAAAAAAGGCAGTCAAAACTTGTGGACATCTTTGTATTAAAGCTGCTCTGATGAAAAGGATTTTTAGAGAAGAATTAATTTCACCCCATCACTATGGCAATGGAGCATTTTAGACCAGCTGTACTCAATGAATCACATCTGTGCTCCACACTCAGGTTACAGTGTTCACTAAGAGGCTGCCCTTATGATACACTTCACCGCCATTTGCATGATCTCCACCCCATGACAGTCACTGCATAGCTTACGTATTTAGCATGCAGTGATGTTCTGTATGCTTCAAATGCAAACCCCCGCCGAAGGTCGAGGGCGGATCTGTGACCTGAACACGCATGTCAGAGAGAGAGGGAGCCGGGATACGTATGTTTTCCTTTTTTACTGAAGGCAGTGTTGTCTAAGTCTTTTGGTGGGGTGAGAGAAGGTTACCTCACGAGGTAGCACGTCTTTATAGTCCAGCAGTGTCTTCATTATATTCTGCATTTTACGGAAAGCAGAACCAATACGTCGTAAAACATCACACTGTGAATATGTCACATAAACAGAGACAATGGCAGCTCTTGGTTTAAGAACACAGAATGATTACACTAATTATTGAACAGGATAAATCACTTGTTGGCCATTATTTTGACATTCGCAGAATCCACTTATAGTGGACAGTTAAAAAGAGCACATTGCAAAAAGACTGACATGAAGAAAAACATCTGATTGTCATTGGAAACACCACAAATGACAGGAAGAAATCCAAATTTAATTGTAGGGTGTGTTGCATTCATTCTTTATTGAAACTTTTGTGTGTGTGTGTGTGTGTGTGTGTGTGTGTGTGTGTGTGTGTGTGTGCTCTTCCAGTTCAGGTCCAGGCCCCTGTGCTGCCTCTATATAATTGCAATGTAGTGTCAATGTGAAAATGATGTTCCACCATCTGACAGTTTTTTGCACAGTTTTCGTTATGAATGCAAAACAATTCAATAGCGTTATATTACCTTGAGATATTGAGGGGAGCGTGTCTCGTATTCACCCCAAATAGCTTTCATTCAGTCCCTGAGCGGTAATGCCTGTAACATGAGCCCCTGACTGACATTAACAGCAGTGATATCTGTTGTATAACCTTGTTTGTCCTCAGAGCTCCGTGTTCCCTCTTTCCCGCCTCTTTGGTATGCAGACTTCTGGCATCTTCAGTCAAATCTTCCTGCAGCCGACTTTATTCAGATCGCCTGCTTTTTTTTTTTCTTCTTCTCTCTCACTGACTCACCAGCGTGTGAGGAGGAAATGAACCTCTGGCTTCTTCAGAGGTCACCGAGTTGTAGGATTCACACATCACATCCGGATTAGCTGCTAATCAGCGTGTTGTTTTTATGACAATTCCCTCAGTGACTGCAGCTGCCGGCCGGACTAATAGCATTAGCGCCGTGCTCTCTCATGTCCTCGTCTCAATCAGGAGCGATGTTTCCGCCGCTTGCTGTTTTGAGTGTGTCCAGTTTTCAAGTTTCAAAGCAGAGCACCTACAGGTCATTTGCACCGTGGTGAACTGATTAGAGAGCAGCCACGATAAAGATATGTATCGTACATGATGCGATCCTTCCTGTGGGAATCTTCTGGCGTCTACTTCTCTGTTCTATCAGAGAGGAGCCGACTCAACGTGATGGAAGTTTTCATATCATATTAATAAAGTAATTCTTGTTCACACTTGAAATATAATACAATCCAAGATAACATTATAACATGGCCTCATGTGATGCGGCACCTACAGAGTGCTAATACCCGGAGATGAGTCAACATCTTTGTATTTTTTTGGTTTGCTCTTCTCAAGTCAATGGTTTTTCTGAATGGGTTTTTGGTCAGATGCCTGGAATAAGCGCCGTGGTTAACACAAGATTAAGAATGTTTTGCTCTAATATACAAAATACGTCAGTAAATACCCCTCTCGTGAGTTTTGAAACTTTTACGTGTCTCCCTTCACAGACTTGTTGTGTAAACTCGCACTCTAACTTTAGCTTTTTTTCCTCCTGGCGATTGCATTCGCACTTCAAAAAAAATGAAAGTGGTTTATTTGTGAAGATCATCTTGCTTCACAAAATGTTTAAGTATCATAAACGTGTGTTGACCACAGATTTTATGTCCCATTCTGTCCCATTAAAACCAGTGGGATGCTAACTTTGGCCGGTTTGGCCCCACTATACACAGGAAACTATGTTTAAGCTCTCCATTTGAGGTGCGACCAGGTTTTATCATCAGTTATCAAATATATGTTTTTCAATGCCGTTATCTAATGAAATTATTCATTTACATTTATTTTGAATTAAGGCTGCACATCAAATAATCTCATTAGTTGATGTGCAGGCTTAATTCAAAATAAATGTGAATCAATCATTTAAATTTGACAATAAATTTACAATTTGAATACTTATTTTCACCTCATTCACAATATTTTATCCACATTCCTACCTGAGTGTTCCTGCTGCATTGTTTCCAAAATGTTGAACAAACGTTCACAAAAACCACAGCTGCCGTCCAACATCACCCAGAGCCGTTGTTGATATTTCAGTGACGTTCAAACAAACCAACTCTGTGGTTTGTGTTGTGTTTTTACAGCATCTGTGGTTTCGAGAGGACAAACCAAACAGGTTTTTGTCGCTCCGCAAACATTAAAAGCATCTGGTTGTTCGACCAGTGGAATTGTCTTTCCTTGTAGATAAAGTTGGCGTATCGAGCTGCGCTATTCATGAAGCACAGAGACACACAGAGACGTACTGCAGGCACTGCTGTTGTTCTTGTACTTCATTAAAATGTGTACACACTTGTATTTAAGAAAGACGAAAGGATAATTCTTAAACATGAGAACTAAAACAAATAACACGCTACATCAGTGGGAAACACATTTACAGTTTATTGCAACGTGACATCTTCATACATTTCCACATTGACCTCTGGGAGCTGCACCAACAGACTTCCTCTGTTTCCCTGTCAGGGCGCTGCACCGTCGGCAATTTAAGTTTATGTTACCACAAATAAAACCACACAATTTCTCCTTGGGGATGAATAAAGTATCTATCTGTCTGTCTGTCTGTTTGTCTGTCTGTCTGTCTGTCTGTCTGTCTGTCTGTCTGTCTGTCTGTCTGTCTGTCTATCTATCTATCTATCTATCTATCTATCTATCTATCTATCTATCTATCTATCTATCTATCTATCTATCTATCTATCGTGGTCTTGTTTTTTGAGTTCTTGTGTTTGATGTCTGACTTTATGAACTGCATCTGGAAATTTGCATCAAAAACATTTGAACTCGCTTCAACATATGATGCTGACGTCCACAAATTCTGCCAAAATGTATGCCAATACCTTTTTAGGATGCATTTTTTTGTTGTCATTCTTGATAGAGTTTAGAAAATGTAATCATTGTTACTTAAAATGCTGAGTTGAAGATTACTGCAGACTTAGTAAGCAAATTTCTTCAAATGAATAAGATTCTCCTTTTCTATTCTTGAAGTAAAGTAAACGTGTTCAGGTGAAACGTGTCAATCTTCATACATTTTCTCATTTAAATATTCCCAGCTGCTCTAAAGTACATTTACAAAGCTTAACCGGAGAAGCACCCATAATCAAATCAATAATTTTGATGACTCTCCGTCTCTATCTATCCCCCTCACACACACACACACACACACACACACACACACACACACACACGCACACACACACACACGCACACACCTCTTGTGTCTGTGCAGCCCTGCCCCCCTCCTCTCCGTCATCCCTGAGGTTTAGCAGCAAAACAACAGGGGAATCAGCCGTGTTGACGCGGCGTCCCCTGGTACTTTTCCACAGATAAAATGAAGTGAGAGGTAGTGTCGCAAGATGTGTTTATATTGACTTTGCGCATGTGTTGCGTCACATTGCACAAGGTAATATGCTGGATCATTCCTTCGGGGCAAAACGGTGGCAAATAAAAAGATGAAAGAAGTGGGCTGGAACTTGTTAGGCCACGTCTGTCAGACAATCCTCACGGTGACACGTGTGTGTCTGTCCAGGAACCTATTTTCCAAAAACTCTGATTGTGAAGTGTGTTATATGTCATTTTGTGTGTGTGTGTGTTGTCCAGACCCGCCGCAGACAGAGACACGGCACCTTACATGTGTCTTGTTGCACAGAGCGGTCAGCTGACCTTTCCCTCTGCATGTACAATCCATTTCGTCAATTTTAACTGAGGATGCTTTCTTTGAAGAGCAACAAAGCCGCCATTCATGTATCCCGTCTGAGCATTTTATTTGAGATTAGACCACGAGGACGAGTGCCCGTCCTCGAGTGACCTGAAACCAGCAGGATGATCCAAATAATGTGATTTATTCTTTGGTCAGTGTTGAATAACAGCGCAAACTGGCCCGTTGTTGCTTCAACGAGCGCTCTAAGGAGCTCATTGTACAGTGGAAATGTTGAATCTAATTGAATGTTTTAAATGTTGAGTCATTGTGTTATTAAGCCAGTTTGTCAAATGTCAAATATTTCAATAACTTCAACTCTTGCTAATGTATTGCTGCTATGATGTTGATGGGGAACAGCAATGCTACGGATGATCTGTGCACCTTAAATAACAACAAAACAGCTTTGGCAAAAATAAAATGTGTGGATCCATAAATGAAAACAAAGTTAAAATATTAATAAAAACTTAGGTAAAAACAGGATTTATATTATTCATATGTGGAGTGGGAAAAGGAAACTTAATGGCCAAGTATAAAATGGTAAATGTTTCTACAAACCTCAGGATGCGCTAAATATATTTCATATCAGCTTCGCATCTTGTTTTTAGAAACATACACATTTAAACATCTACATTTAATCTAACTATATTAGGAAGTATTTCAAAGGACAGTTACAATGTATAACAGTTTTCAATTTTCAATTCAATTTATTTTGTCGAGCCCAAAATCACAAATACAAGATTTGCCTCGGAGGGCTTTACAATCTGAACACATGACATCCCTGTCCCAGGACCTCACACCCGGCTCAGGAAAAACTCCCCAAATAAAGATAGTAAAAACCTTTTAACATGGAAAAAAAACAGAAGAAACCTTCATAGAGCAACATCGGAGGATCCCTCTCCCCGGATGGACAGAAGCAATAGATGTCATGTGACCAGAATGTGCCAGAAACTATTCCTATCATGAGTAGTATGCATGGACCACGATCCAAATAGCCACAGTCCATGTCAGCGGAAGAGGTAGAGAGGAGGAGGGGCATCAGTTCATATTTTCAAATAGCTATTAAAATAACCCAAATGTATAAATTCTCTATGTAAAGGATTTTCTTTGCTTGAAAATAACTTCAACTTATCCATGATTCCAATTATTGCCAATTCAATTCATGAAGATGGACTAAATATTTCAGCCCTGTAGTGTTGTGGTTCATGTCTGGATATTAACAATATAGACGAGACACAACACCTCAGATGGTTCATACTTTTGCTCACACATCAACCTTGCTGGAAAGATTCAATGTCGTCTCTGTGCAGGACAGCGTTTCACTCGCAGTTTGACGCGTCCAGTCACCCGAAGTTCATATTTACTTCTAACTATATCCCATGCGAGCGGCATGAAGGCAGCTCAAAGTTCACTATATGTTTAGCTCACGTGAATGTCCCATATTCAGTGTTTCATGGGGTTGTGTGCAGTGTTCATAAACAGCTGCTGAAAAATGACACTGAACTTTGTGCTATAAATACGCGCGTCAGGTATTTTTCATGCATCTTGTTTTACCTTCATGCATGTTGATCACAAACAAAGTTCCCCGATATTATTATTGTTTTTGATTTCTGTGGAACTTTTGTACCACGACACAATAACCGACTCATTATGTTGAAAATATGTTGTTTCTCTCTTGCATGCTGCACCCCAAATTCAAGTGCACACTCCTGCTTCAACAGCCCTCTCCCCTTCGGCAATGTGTCTGTCAAGACTGAACTAGTTTCAGAGTCATATTTTACTGATATGACCTTTGATCCCTGTCAGACAACCATGTACCTGGGTCATGTTTTGGGACAGGCACGCTGATATCCGTCTGTGCATAGGTCCCGGGTCAGCAAGTTCATGAGGGGGGGGAGGGTACGGGGGGAGCGCTTGTTAACACACAGCACAACCTCTTTCACCATGCCGAGGACGAGAGGGGGGAACGGCAACACATTTGTTCCAGAGCTGGCTGGAAAAATCCCATGCAGTGTTGTTTTCACGACATGCATTCTTCAGACGGGCCCTGCAGAAAATTAAAAAAGACCTCTGTTTACTGGCACACATGATCAGAAAGGAATTACATGTTGTTGTTTTTTCCTGTTCCTTTTGATCTTCATGCAACGTGATAAAAAACAACAACTAAAAACTCTTAAAGTGGCACTCATTTCCCTGATATCGGTTTCCTCGTCATGGCTACTGCTCCTCAGTCGGGAAAAACAGTAGAAATATGTCAAATATCTTCTGTCTTTAGAGGCGCTTTCTAAAGAAAAGAAACAACCTGAGGATGTCATCGTGATGTCACCGGGGTTATTTTTTAGTGGGGTCAGAGACCACACAGTTAGAAGAAAACATGAAGTTTGGACTTTGAAAGAAGTGAGACTTTACCTGGCAAGAAAAAGTCTATGGAGATACACTATTGAGTATTTTTGGAACTTGACCCATACAAGGGATTAAAAGTCTGGATATATCAGCCTCGGCTGCAATCTCTTTAAATGTGCCTTTTGAAAGCCTCATAACATCAAACACATGGTGGAGGTGCAACAATAAATCACTGCAGTGCCCCTTCACCCTTCACCCCATCGCTGTGACCAGCAGATACAACAGAAACAGCAGAAGAGGTGATATATTATGTTGTTGTGGTGCAGAAAGAATGAGACCTTTAGGAAAACAAACAAACAAACAAACTGGCAGACATTTATTTTGCAAATCAGATCAGAAGCACCATGTTTGTGTGAATATGGACTCTGACATGAACCACACAGTAGTTTCATGTTCCACATCCGCTCTAGCTTATCAGCTATCGTACGACAGCGAACTTCTAATGTGACATTAAAGATTTTGCAGCGATACGAGCAAGAAAAAGGCCGACTGATCAAATGTACGCTTCCTTGCCTGCAAATAAACAACTTTGAACCAGGAAATCCGATGTATATGTTTTGCCACGGCTCTTATACAGAACAAGTTTTGCCTCAACTCCATCAGACCAGAAAGTATCACTTCGTTCAAAGGATGTGAAGATGATCAACCCACAGGAACTCAGGCCACTAAAGATAACCGCAGGGGAAAAACATCTAGAGTGAAAACATTAACTAGAAATAGACCTCTTTGTTGCCATAGTCACCTGAACAGCTGTAATTTAAATCTGTTGAGCTGCACTGTTCATGTATTTCACAGAGGAAAATTCAGTCAGAGTTGTTCTTTGCTGCAACAGATAAGCATAATGGTCGGCCTAAATGCATATTGTGCATTGTTTTATGTGCAGGGGATTCAAGCAGAGATATAATATTTGTAAAATACTTCTGTGAACAATTACTAAGCATCATTTTTACAGTTCCTTGCATGCAATGTTGCTAAATATGACAAATTGTGATGTGTTACTATGTGTTGATGTTCCATGCAAGACTCAAATTTTCGATGATTGATGATGAAGTTAGTTCATTCCTGGTTAAACACAAAGGTGTTTGCAATACTAATATGAGCAGTTGTACACATGTAATGCAGACCACGGTTAATAATGAGCATATGGTATTGACAAAATGTATGCTCAATAAAATTGAATCGGCGAAGTCTAAATGTTTGACTGCAGTGACGAACATGGTCCTCGATAAGTCACGATGATTAGCACTAGTTCTCAATTACTGTGGTTGTGTTTTTTTCCTCCCACTGAATCCTCCAACCTGCCCGAGCGCCTGTGCAGCAGAGACTCACTGCAGCTCGCGGCGAGAGTGCAAGGTGATGCCGATGAATGGGGATTATTTTATTTTCAAAAACACAGAAGACCCGTTTGTTCATCAATAGCTTTGATTAAATCAGGGGAAGTGAAAGAGGAAACACATATCATGTCACAATGGGTTGCTTGTAACGTGGCATAATTCAACCAAAATGTAAGTGATTTACAGAACATAGTGTCATTAAATAGTTTTTTTTTATTGAAAACATGAGATATTTGTCATATTTTGTATGATCACATGAAAAAGAAAAGACACCTGCCAACTGTATTCCCAGACAAAGTTCAACATACTGTGCAGGGCAGCTGAGGTTATACACATATGAGATTTAATTAAAGCAACACTTTGCAAAAGGCAAACTAAATCTTGTTATCAAGAAACTAGTAGGAACACACCACTTATGCTAAATAGTCACAACATAGTAACAAAGATGCAATGAGTGCTTTAAATGTTGTGCTATTTAACAGCTCATTTTGAGTTAATCATTAAGTGGATAGATATCTCGAAAATGTCACACACTGGTTCAGTTAGTATGTCGCAGTCTGGTCTTTACAATCATATATCATTATATTGACCTTATTTATACATGCATGAGTTATTCAGGAACCTCTTGTTAGTTTTTCATTAAAGAACAGTTAGTTCCTGATTTGTTGACTAATTTGACAGCATTTAGGATGTTATGTTTATCAGATGAATATACAGCTGTGACGCTGAGACAGGAAGTGGTGGGAACACAGACGAGTGCAAGTGAAGCCTTTTGGAGGGATGAGAACTTGACACACACTCACAAACATGGCTCCTCATAACCCGTGTGACATTAAAAATAGGACGTCACAGCACACTGCATGCAGGAAAGACTCGAAGATGTGAGATCAGTTGTCAGTATTGCAGAATTAGCCGGGAAGTTCATCAAATATTGAGTGCAAACTTGTATAAAACATACAATAAATAGAAAGTATTCAAGTAAACAAACAAATGAACACAAACACAAGCTTCTGGTCAAATCAAAATAAACAGGAGCAAAGTATTGCTACTTATTAAAATATATGACAACTGACTTTTCTCAACTCGCCGTGGCACCTCAGGCAGGTTTACTCACATGCTCTCATATTCCCCAAGGTATTTATAACTCGGTCAGCTGACCTTGCACTCGGACCCATCCACTACACAGGGAGCTTAATCCACTCGGAAGCGAAGTTATTACCTGAGAAAACTACTCACACCGCACTGAGCCTACACAAGGCGATCAATTCATTATTGAGGCTGATGACAAATGTTACACCGTCCAGTATTGAAGGGGGAGGGTGGACATGACGCAGGCGGGGGGGAGCCGCTCCCCCGCCTCGCAGATAATGGTACGGTCCTCTGTTGAAATTCCGAGAATTGGGCTGTTGTGTTTCTTAGAACTGGATTCTCAGAACTGGTGATGCACAGAGTTTCGAGGAAACTTTTACAAGGTGACTTTTTTTCCTTCCTATTTTCCCAGCATTAGGTCAGAAGTGTAGTGAAGTAGCAGATGCTCTTGTGAGGCTCCGGGCCTGAGATCGCTTCAATATTTTCTTGAATTATTTTGTGATTCCGTTTAGCGACAAGTGAACAAACAGACTTAAAGTTTGATAGTTGACTTTGATATCTGCATTGCGTTTGACTGTTTTAACCTGAGACGGAAGTGAGACTTTTTACGCTGTGTGCGGATTTAATTTGACCATTTGTACTTTAATAGCTGCCTGAAAACAAGTAGATGTTGTTGTTTTTTTTGCGGCTTAACAATTAGCCAAGACAGCATTTTGTATTGATAGACCGCTCAGACGTATTTTGACCTTTTTATAGTTGTATTTGTTACAGCATTTTGCAAGTTAGAGGCGCTAAAAAGTGGCGCAACAGGACAAGTCGATCTGGTTCTGTCACCCGCATTTAATCTCTGCGCATTTCTTATGTCGATAAACAGTCTTCACTTCACTAAATGTCTCCAACGGAGAGCCGGTGACTTTCCAGTAGTTTTAATTAAAAAATAATAATAACAACAAATTAAAACCTGCATAACAATCTCCAGATTTGACAGCTCAACTCTTGTTTCTAAACTTGAACCGACGTGTGCTGGCCTGCTCGGTGGTTTACAGCCCAAGTTACGCAGCAACAACTAACCACTCCTTGGAAATAACATCCCACGAAATCACGCTGGCTCGGTTTAGTCTAATAATATATTTTTTTTTAAGATAACTCGAGATATTAAGTTTAGCGGCAGCAGACTACATGTTAATGTGCTAAATGAGATGAGTGAGTTCTGCTTTGGGGGAACAGGAAACCTCTCTGTGTAACGTTTCTGGCAACTTAATCTGAGCAGCCAGGACGGAATGTGCTCGATGTGCGAGCACGTTTACAACCTCCGGGGCTGCAGCGAGCAGCGCCGCCGCCTGCTGCACGCCGCGAGGCGGCGGCGCGAGCGCAGCAAGCGACCCGCAGAGCCACATCAGTAATTCCTCATTAGAAAGTCAGCAGTGTGCGGGTTGTGGTGGCGGTACATGTGCCGTTTGTCCATGTAACGTCTGCACGCTGCGAAGATGTAGTTGTTGCCCCTTAAAAAATAATAAAAAAATTGACCAGAGTTGTTTTCGCTCAACTGACACATCTCACGATTTTGCAATGGTGACGTGCAGGAAATATTGGCTCTGTTATAACACCGTCATAAAGGCCAAGTAAGAAGCAAGCCACGCTGAGAGGGTTTTTTTTTTTTTTTTTTTAGTGAAAACTCCCTTTTACTTTTCTGTTTGCAATGGCGCCGCTCCTTGATGAAACGCGGTCAAGACACTCCCAGGTTCAATGTTTTGATCCCTGGCGGCAGGTGGCTTGTGAGAGCCCGCGGTGACGAAATGGGTGTGTTTATTATGTTATGAGTGTTAATTAATATACAATTTATTCATGCTAATTTAATACAATTGATTTAAGTTTCCCTTGGAATGTAATTTAGTTAGATTTATGGGCTTTAAGATGCCAGAAACAACCTACTTGTAATTCTGCCATTGTTTATATAGTACGTATATTATTATAGAGTAGTGAAGCAATCTTTTTTTTTTCTTTTTTTCTGTAAACTGGTAATGCTCATCATATTGGTGGTAATATACTGCATATTTTTCTCAGCTTGCAGTATGCGCACCTCTCTCTTTGCTCCTGGCTGTCTCTATATTTAACATTGGATCACTTTTAGAGTTGCCAATAATAATCAAACAACTTGTGTCATCTTTTGTTTTCTCCTTCCCTTGCTCAGATTGTGACAGCATGGCCACGACTGCAGATGGCTGCATTCAATTCACACGCCATGCAGGCGACGTCCTGCTTAACTTCAACCGCCTCCGCAGCAGGAACATCCTGACGGATGTCACCATACAGGTGGACGGGCAGCATTTCCATGCCCACAAGGCCATCTTGGTGGCCTGCAGGTAATCGCCATCATGAGTTCAGCAGCACGAGTACTTGTTTTAGTTTGAATCATTGCGCCTGACACGACTTCGTCGCAAAATGAACAATTTTCAATAACTCTGTATTCCCTTTTCTCTTGTTCTCTGGCAGTGGTTTCTTTTATTCTGTGTTCATGGACCCCAAGAATGCAAACCTAAGTGCCATCACCTTAGACCCCAAAGTGGACCCCAAGGGTTTCTCCATCCTGCTGGACTTCATGTACACGTCCTGTCTGGACCTGAAGGACAGCCTGGTCCTGGCCACGATGAACACGGCCATCTACCTCCAGATGGAACATGTGGCCGACACCTGCAACCGGTTCATCAAGTCCAGGTAAAGGGAACAGGAAAATGGGACAAGACGCACTCTAATGTCTTCGTAAAAATTGATGAGATCTGAGTTGGAGTTAATAACCTCTCATTAAATATGTTCCTGCAGGATTGAAGAGGTACAGATGAACTCATCACATCTGCCTGAGGAGATCCCTGCTCTGATGCCTGTTGATGAGAAAGAGCCAGACTCTAAAAGCAACCACATTTCAACATCATACCCTCTCCAGGAGTGCAGGGGCTTCATCCCAAATGTTTTCAGGGGGATCAACACCTCTGGTTCCAATCACGTCTATGGTGACCTCCCTGTCCCTGCTGGGATGCTGGAAGGTACCTATAAGGTCAGCGACCTTCCCAGAGGAGGGGCTCTGTCCCAGAAACAATGCTTGCAGGTACCCAGCGCCAACATGGCTCACAACGAGTCCACCACCATCATCCACCACCCTCAATCCCACCCCAGTATCCCCACCACTATCATCCGACCTGCAGGAGCCCACGAGAGCCTCCAAAGGCCCGTCTCTCACGTTGAGGAAGACGGCATTCAGTATCCACAAGCCAGCTGCCTACGATTGTCCCCAGGTTTTAGCAAAGGTGTGATTTGCAGCCCTCAAAGCCCCCTCAGATCTGACTGCCAGCCCAACTCGCCCACTGAGTCCAACAGCAGCAGAAACGCCACGCTGAGCCTCCGACAGCCCTCAGACTGCCCCAAAGGCACCAAGGCCCGCAACTGGAAGAAGTATAAGTTGATCGTGATGAACCGATCTCCTGATGAGAATGAAAAGGAGGCTCAGGGAGCCAATGCTGAAACCGCAGCCATGTCCCCGACACTGAGCCCCTGTAGGAGTGGTGCGTCCACTGGACACGGCGAGGTCCAGGCAGAAGACGGACCCGGCAGTCACAGAGAAGAACTCCTCATGTCTCAGAGTGTGGACAGCTGCGGCAGCAGCACCTGTAGCAGCATCAGGTAAAACTCCACCTCATTGTGAGACTCATAGTTGGAACTTAATACAACTTGTTAAGCGAAGAACTCGACTTTACTTGAATACCTGCGGTCGTCTTTCTCTCGTTAAGCTACCGCAGATGCTCCTCCTGTGGCTGTGACAGCCCCCAGTGCATGGACATGGGTCACCTTTCCCCGGACTCGTACGGCCGAGACGACGCCACCAAACTACACTCGGAGTGTTCCTCCTCCAGCTCGGGTGAGTGCCATCCCATTTACACAATTATTTTTAGACAAAACCAGTGGTGTTGTGTGTTTGAATTCACGTTTGATTTGGTTGATTCTTTTGCACAGAAAGCAACGTCTACTTCTGCAACGGATGTGACTCCAAGTTCACAGAAGAAGATTCCCTGAAAGAACACATGGCCCAGATTCACAGCGACAAGCCATACAAGTGTGACTGCTGCCAGGCTGCCTTCCGCTACAAGGGCAACCTGGCCAGCCACAAGACCGTTCACAGCGGTAAGATTAATAATTCCTTTTTGAATTAAACCTCAAGCTGACTTGATGGACGTGACAGTTTCATCCATTGCTCAACCTGCGGATCTTTTCTTCCAAAGGTTCAAAGCCCTACCACTGCGACATCTGCGGCGCTCAGTTCAACCGGCCAGCCAACCTCAAGACGCACACCCGCATCCACTCTGGAGAAAAGCCATATAAGTGTGAGACATGCGGTTCCAGGTTTGTCCAGGTGAGAGAGGATAAAGTAAAGCTTTGCACATGTCAACCCACTGCTTTTAAATTGTATGTGTTGTAATGTATGTTCGATTGTCCTCCAGGTGGCCCATCTTCGCGCCCATGTGTTAATTCACACGGGGGAGAAGCCGTACCCCTGTGAGATCTGCGGCACTCACTTCCGCCACCTCCAGACGCTTAAGAGCCACATGCGCATTCATACAGGAGAGAAGCCTTATCATGTAAGCCTCCACGTCAGTCCTTTCCTCCTTATCCACCGTGTCTGCTGGCTAAAAAGAGAGTAATCCCTTCTCCCACATGATCCACGTGCCTATCAATAGTTATAAGTACTGAGTGGTAATCCGAGAGCGCTATGAACTGTTAGCTGTGGGGATTGGGGGATGAAACTGTGATTCTAAATTATTTCTCTCTTTTTTTTTCTCAGTGTGAGAAATGTGACCTCCACTTCAGACACAAGAGTCAGCTGAGGCTTCATCTGCGGCAGAAGCACGGCGCGGTCACCAACACCAAGGCTCAGTACCGCAGGACTCCCAGCAACATCATCTCAGGCCTGGTGAAGTCCTGCTGAGCCCGCTGCAGCCCCATGACAGTGCCATTCTGGTTTTCCTTTTTTGCATCGCCCGCCATGTTATTCAAAGGATTTTATTTTTACAAAGAGAAACATAAATGTATATATGAATATATATATATTTGTCCTTTTATGCATTTGTAAATGATGCGCATACTTAAGCTCTTTGGTATTTCAAAGATTGTAGAAGTTAATGCTTTCGTTGTGAATGTCTAACAGGTTGTACATTTTGAATGTAAATTTCTTTTTCGCAAATCACTCGACCGAATGTCAGCGTTGACGGACAGTCCTCTTTCTTATTCAGACTGAGAATCACTGTTACAGGTTTTCTGTAGATATTGGTATGAATTTTCCCATCAATGTGGTCACAGTTCATGCAGTTATTTTCCATTCGGTTATTTTTTTTTGTAAATAAGATAATATATATTTTCAGATTGCCATCTGCTGGCAGAGTACAAATATATTTACGTCAAGTTTGTCGTTACAAAAGGGCTTGTTCTTTTTGGCCATCGCATAGTTCATGGTACGTTTCTTTTTTTTTTTATTTGCAATGTACATATTTCCTTTTTTTTTCAATCATTTCTAGCCTGTTGGTATTTTGCACATACTCATAATGCTGTAATTCATATATTTTCATTAAAATATGTCTACTTAAAATGCTAAAATTACATGTTTAAATTGTGGTTTAGACCCTGTGCCCAGCACTTGCTATTTTCTTATTTATATTCAAAGTTTTATTTGATGTATTCTTTTACGTTTTGGTGCTTCAATGATCCATGTTTCTCAGCAGGATCATTTAAGTCTGATTGTATTTGATCCAACTGTATTATAGTGCACTAGTACGAACCAGTTTAAATAGTGCCTTACATTCACACTTATATATTTGCTACCTACCCAGACTAACCATTAATGTGTTATAACTTTGAGATGAAAAGCCCCGGTAGTTGTAAACTGCTGTTGTGATGCATTTTACATTTGGTACATTGCCCTGTCGTCACATGTATGCAAGTGTGGTACTGTTGTTTTGGAAGCTGACTATCTGTTGGGTGTGGCTCTCAAAATGCAGATGCACCAGGCCTCAAGCTAAAAAATAAAAATCGCTCAGGAATATTCGATATATGTAAGCAAATTTCTTTGTAACTGCAGATTATATATATGACATATGTCATATAATGCAAATAAAAATGTTTAACGTAGCAGTTGGTGTAATAATGATTATTGTCAAGTGAGATGATTTGAGCAAAGATGTAAGATTTAAGTATTAATATCATTTTTTAGTATATTTGTGTAGGTATAAGTAAAGTATACTTGCTTCTCTGTGGCTCACCCTGCTGTTCACTCTTAAGAACCATCATTCTCCTCCGTAGTATTAAAAAAACTAAGTATTTGACGTAGCACAGATGGTTCATTTAGCCAATCACTTAGCCTCTATTAGTGTGGGGAAAAGTGTTAAAACTACAAAATATGACATCAATGATGACATGAATAAATTAAGAGTGAAATTTGAATAATTACTCATTTGAATTAGTAAATAACGTTCTAAAAATATGAATGCTGAAATACAGAAACTATTTTTAAATCATTGACATATATATGATATGTATATCAATAATATATAGAATATATATAGATATGTATATCAATAATATCTAGTATATTTATCTATATATATATATATATATATATATACACACACACATACAATACCAATATAACAAAAGAAGAAAAGTTAAACAAGAATAAAAAGTATATTGAGATAAGACATAATAAATAATTAGATACATGAACTATATTTAGCGCTTTTATACTTATAGTCAAGCTATTTCAGCATTCATTAATTATTTCATATTTAATTAGTTTGTATTCCTCCTTTGTAAAAATCAAACTGACAGTTAATTAAAATAAATAAATAAAAAAAACCTACAAAACCCTCTAAAATTATGTGAGGATCGAGCGCCCCCTGCTGGCTCAGAGGGGTTGAACGCTGCGACGTGCAGGAGGTTTTGTGAATTCATAAAACCTTGTGCAGTTAATAACTTTCTTAAAATATTTTTTTAAGTAATGGACTACAGCAAATTACTTATTATACACACACACACATATATACATATATATATATATATAAAAACATATATATAATATATATTTATATAAAAATATATACACTGTCTATACAACCCTCACTTAGTATTTACTAAACATTAAGTAGATTAATTGAGAAAAACAAGGGGTAAAAAGCAAACGTTTTTACTTTTCCTTCAAGCAGATTCAGTACAATTTTTGACTTCATGTTTTCTCTAGAATTAATCACACGTGTCAGAGCTTTGTTGAAGCGCATCGAGGCGCTGTGGTGCAAACATCTACCTGATAACTCTACATGGCAGAAAAGCACCTGGTCCTGCAGTACTGCCCATCAAACATGAGACAGATGGTTCATGCATTTTATTTGGAGGCTTTGGGATGTTCTGTCAGTCTTAAATCAATCCCAGTCTGTCGTCATCAGGTCAAACTATTTGGTCTGAAGCATTATGGCTGCTTCCAATGACATGGCTACTCTGAGGAAAACACTTCTGTTTTTTGAGACTTTCACTGCCAGATTTTCCACAAAAGAAGTGTCTATCTAAGCTCAAACTATGACGACCATGCTCTTCTGAGCATTAACGAGTTGATCTTAAGTAGATGCTTGGCAACGTTACTTCTCATTCATATCAATACATATCACACACACGCACAAAATAGATGGAAATAAGTAACCAGAAATATGTAACCAAGAGGAAAATGAATGGATATATAAACATATTATAGTGTACTTGCAGTTGATACAAAGAAAACTAAAAAAGTAGATAAGTGAATGTTGTTGGCAGCTGGGGAGACTCAACCCTCTATGTCGAAGATGGCTTTCACTTCAGCAAACACCTGAAAGAGAACAAAGAGGTAAGAGTTCATCCAAAAAAAAGTCCTTACAAAACTCCAACTTACAAGAGTAGCCTGAAACACAGCTCCCCCTGTCCATGTTTGTGTGTCCACGGGCAAGACACTTACACATCAGCCATAACCATACATTCAATGTCAGACTCGCACTAAAAGTGTGTAAGGTTCATGTTCAGCCAGAAGGTTTTTCTGCAGAATGTGATGGATGTTTACAACTAATCAGTTGGGGAATAATAACTTTAAATTAAAATATGTCTTGTTGTCGTTTCCCCCATTAGATAGAGGCACGCAACTGCTAGATGTTAGCAATTAATATTGCCAAATAGAACATCATCCAGGTTGAAAAAAATCCATAACAAACTAAACCAAAATTGTTGCCAGTGCCCCATTGAGCCTTGTTTCTTCATTTTAAACAACTATTGAAACATTTGACTTCACAAATGCTGTATTTTATTCTTTTCTGTCAGTATTCAAGCACAACTAGTGGCCACCAGGTTAACTACACATTAAAGCATTTCCACTTTGGTTTACACAAGTTTTCCCTTCTGCCTGACTGAAGGATTTCCTCGTTCTACCATGCATGCGCAATACTGACCCCTTGAAGCCTGAATTAAGTGTCAGTCCTCTGTTTCCCCTGATTTTTTCACTAAAAAACTTGATGGACTTTTCCGACAAATTGAACAAACCTCATTAGCACGTCTCACCCTGTAAAAATAATGTGGAACTGTCTTTAAGCTGCATTTCTTCAAATTACTACAACAAGGTTAAATTAAAAAACACTTATTAGACTGAGGATATTCGTGGGAAACCCCTCTCATGTCTTTTTAATGGCTTCTTTGCGCCAAGTGACACCTCCTTCTTGGCTCCACCCACAAAATGTCACTTCAGAAATCTATGGCTGGCGCTCATGGACGCTTTCCCACAGGCGGAGCCGTTTCCTCACCTTATCCACAGAGTGAGAGGCGTCTACAGTGCGCACTTTGCCGCGTTCCTCATACAGTTCAATGATTGGTCGCGTAGACTGCAGGTAGGTTTGGATTCTGCAAGAAAAAAATGTCTGGTTATTGGGGCCAGATGACACAAGGGACTCAAAGGAGACACAAATTAGGTCAAAAACACACATGCAGGTATCCAACACTCAGCTAAATGGGTCAGACAAATCTATACCAATCAGATGTGCTTGATGTACTTTGTCTGGGGTTGAGTACTATTAAAGTCTGATGTGATGTACATTTTGTTTATGTTGTTCAACTATACCTTTTTTCCAAGCTTTCTCTGTTGTCATCTGTGCGTCCACTGCTCTTCCCTCTTTCGAGACATCTGTCGATGCAAACCTGTTGACAAAAAAAATAAATAAATCTGCAGCTCAGTCTAAGGTGTCTCTGAGGATATCACCTCAGTTCTCTGTATTTATTGAGAAGAAAAAAATGCTGGAAGAGTTTTAGCTTTCTAGTTTCCATGACTCACCTCATTGCTGCAGTCAAAGAAAAGCACAAATTTGACATCTGCTTTGCCAACCATCACAGTTTCCCACCCCGAAAGGTTGTCCTCGTTGCGGGGGAAACCATCTATGAGGAAACGGAACTTTTTATCGTCTTTCTGCATCGTCTCTTCCATCGCCTTACAAAACAGAAAACAACAATGCATTGATTATGTACTTGTACTGTGAATTAATTTAGTTTATAACTGACTAATAAAAATAAACATTTACGTACAAATTCTACTACTCTATTCCAATTCTACAATTCTTTTGAACAAAAATGGTATTATGGTGAAGGCTGTGATTCTCGATATTCAAAACATTAACAGTGATCCACATCCATGTCAGAAAAAGGTCTTGGGTTGGAAATCATAATATTTAATCAGGAACAAAATCGAGCTGTAACTACAATCATTTTTCACAAATTTAATTTTTGAATTTTTAAATAATTGACTTAATGTATACATGCCTATACATTGAGTAATTAGCTTGGTTTCAGCACTAAACAATTAAGGTTCTGCCCAGATATTGTTATGATTGGCCAAGAGAGGAGACTCAAAAAAAGTCAGTGATAAGAGTTAAAGTTTTATTTCCACTGTTTTTATTTCTCGTGTCCTTTATAACAAGACAGAAGTGGAGTTGTACTGGAGTCTTACTAGACAAACACAAACGTGATTGACAGCAGTATTTGTTACATACCTTCCTGAGCAAGTTGATTGTGATCTCCACAGGCACAATTTTGCCATCTTTGATGTAGTTGTCAATGAGCTGTCCAAACTCTGACTCCTCTCGGGATCGCTCAGCCCTTAGCAAGTCCCCAGCCGACAAATGGGTGTAGTTGTAATTCTGGGAGAGACAAACAGGTTTGTGTGTTGATTTCTATTAACAATAAAGATCTGAATTTGACAAGACGTCCTTTACAGACAGGCTATAGTCATCTGAGTCACAGGCCAGTAAAAAAAAAAAAGAGAAGTGTACTTGATGAAAGGAGCCTCTATGCAGAGCTGCCATTCAGGCCTAACCACTACACGAAGCACAACAGACAAAACCCAAAAACTTCTGTGACCAAAAATAGTTATACAGTCTCTTAAAGAGGTCTCTCTCATTCAAACAGTTTATAAGTTTATAACTGCAGAAATTTAAAACAGATAAACCAGATCAAATAAAACTGCCATTGATGAAAACTGTAATCACAATTTCTTGAATTTACAGGTGAATTACATTTGTTGAAGTATGACTATTTAACCCTTACACATGCATAGAGTGATTATATAACCACCTGTTTGTTTAAAGCCGGTGGTGGAGTGACCAAGCCCAAATGAGGTCAATGATAAGGTTACAACATAGTCAAACATTGCCTTGTGTGAAGCTTTGAATTGAGCTAATTCATTAATAAGGCGGTTGACAGCACAACACTTAACACTGGGCTGCATTTCACTGCTTTGACTCACATATCGTAAATAAATACTGTGGAGTTTTACAATAAATAAATAAAAACTGTACTTTGTACTTCCTGTATTTAGGAGCACATGGTTGTTTATGAGCGCATAAACTGTAGTACTAGAACCTGTGTGGCTAACTGGCGAGCGTGCTAGCTGGCTAACAGGTTCATTTTTAGAGGACAACCGGAAGTCAATTAAATCTAGACATTACCTCATTTAAAGGCGCTATTGAAAGGCACAACCATCCTGAAATCCACTTAATAACATTTTCGCCACGACATGCTAAATCCTTGCCACTAAATCCGGTAGTTTTCATTGTCCTTTCTCTCGCCATCTCTCGTATATTACCTCCACGATTTTGGAGCATTGGGTTCCTTTGCCGGCTCCAGGCCCGCCCAGCACGAACACAACCTGCGGCTTCATCGCGAGTGACACCCGGTACAACAAGCTGTGCGCCCTCTTAGACACGTTAGCGAACAAAACGCCGATCATAAACCAGCGCCCGTAGCTACTGAAGTGAACCGGCAGGGTGGGTATACAGAAAACGAGCCAAGCTGACCGGTGAATGCGTGTCAGTTTTGGGCGAGTAGGAAGTTGACGGGCACGGACGACGACACCACTTCCGCGGTTGACTTCAGCGACCAATGGGGTTCCACATAGGAGTGACGCAGGGATATAGCCACGCCCACTTGCACTTGTTATATTTTTTTTCAATGCAGAGGTCGGGTGACGCCCCTCCCCTGCCTCTCTAGCATCAGCACCTCCAAATTGAACAAGACGGCTGGAAAAAGGATGCTCTCCGGTCCGCGATGCTCACCAGCTCGAGGAGACGTAACGATGAGGCGACACTTGGAGAGACGCTCGAGCGGTCGGGTATAGTCACTGTTTCTGCACGTTTATGCTGCCTCGCTGCCCCCATTCATGATGCACCATTCATGCATCCCCAAGAATGGAAGCACATTGCGAGGAAAACATTAAAATAGCGTTTTACAGTTCTGTTTCCTTGCCTTCATAAGACACATCCTCGCTTCTTTTTTTTTGATGAAGCTTATTTTCATGTAGGTCAAGGTGATGAAGAGCCCAATTTTGTCTCTCGAGGACGCCGCGCGAATGTAGGGCTAATACAGGAAAGCCAAGCAAACAAAAGGCATCCAGCCCCCCTCCTCTGACGCACCTGGCTGCCCTGTCGCCACTTGACATGACAGCGCAGAGCCGGGAGCAGAGCAGCAGGATCAAGGGGCACCGACGTGCAGCCGGACGCGTGGACTCGACACGGAATAGAGGAGCATCCGGACGCACGGCGGAGAAGCAGCAGCTGCCCAGGGGAGGCCGGATTGCAGTTTCTGGGGACGAGCGCCAAGGGCAGTGCGGCAGTCAGCAGGCAGACCGGGGGGAGGAGGCTGCGGAGATCTGTGATACTTCCCCCCCAGGCCCCGCTGCTCTCTCACCTCCACATCATCCCGAAAATACGATGGTGGACGCGTTTATGTTTGCGCAATGGTGACTCTGATACTCCCCGTTATTTTTCTTTCCTTTTTTTCTCTCTCTCTCCTTCCCAACCAATCAGTGGTGATGGGCAATTAAAAGATTAGATCTGGTCTTCAGGCAAGGGTGGACCCCGGAGGGGACTGATGTGCATACTGGCCAGGTATCATTTGCTCCCTTCTTCTCTGGTTTTGCTCATTTTGCTTGTTGCCTGCAATATGGGCTGTATTCAGAGCATTGCATGCAAGCCCCGCATCAGACGGGAGAACATTGTGGTGTATGAGGTATCAGCCTCTATTGACCAGTGTCCCACCATCATTGAGGAGAACTCACCAATTGTGCTCCGTTACAAGACGCCTTACTTCAGGGCCTCAGCAGGGGTTGTGATGCCACCAGTGCCCCGCAATGAAACCTGGGTGGTGGGCTGGATCCAGGCTTGTACCCAGATGGAGTTCTACAACACCTATGGTGATATTGGCATGTAAGTGTATAGGAGACCCGATAAGATCAACTTGTTGCCACTGAATGTGCTCAGTGTGTGTGTGTTTAGGTGGGTAAAGTTTGGGTGTGCACACCTGTCTCCATTTCTATTGCACACTGAACATCGAAACCACAACCGTGCACCTGCAAAAAGTTGTCCTCTTCCGTCCACTGCCTGCAGGTCCAGCTGGGAGTTACCGGAGCTGCGAGAGTGTCGGGTCAAGGCCATCAGCGACTCAGATGGCGTCAGCTACCCCTGGTACGGCAACACCACAGAGACGGTGACCCTGACGGGACCCACGTCCAAACCGTCGCGTCTGACCGTCGGCATGAACGACAACTTCTACCCCAGCGTGACCTGGGCTGTGCCCATCAGCAACAGCAACACGCCGATGCTCACCCACATCACCAGGGACCAGAGCTTCATCACCTGGCTGGTGGCCATGAACTCCGTCACCAAGGTAGGATACAAATTTGGAGAGCAGCTTGACATTGGAGATATATCAGTTTGTTCCCACTCGTATTTTCAAAATGTTGTGTTATTTTTCCTGTGTTTTCACAGGTTTTTTTTGTTTATTTTTGTCTTGTGTATTTTAAATAAAGAACATACATCTTCAGAGACTGCTCTTGCATTGCACACACAGACTGACTGTGATGTAATCATCGCCCCCTGCACTTTCCCTTTCTGGTGTAAAGTTACAAAGTACCTCAACATTGCCTTCAACTCTGCTGAATGAAGCCCCTGTAATGGCCCAATAGGAGTCAGTCCGGCTGAAAGTGTGCATCAAAACACTTCCTGTATTCATGTATTATTTGTCTGGAATAATGTACAGTTTTTAGGATATTATGGAGAAGCTTGTCAGGCTTGTTTGCTTCATTGTTGGTCAATAATTTAATAGCAAAAGAAAAGTATCTGCAGAAAACTGTTCAAATTTAGCATTTTAGCCAATATGTCTTCTCTGTAATTTAAGATACAATTATGCTTAACAAAGATGAACTAACAAACCATTTATTAGGATGCACATGAACTACACATCTATTAGCAGTAGAAGACATGATGCACAATTAACGTAAGCGTTCACAAAACACTCTTTTTTTGTACTTAACATAGACTGTACAATGCACAAATACATGTATACAGGATTAACCAATACAACATCATGCTGCTCTCCTCCTCCAGGAGCGTATTGTGTTGCAGACTGTGCGGTGGCGAATGCGGGTGGACATCGCTGTGGACCCTGACATGCCGCTGGGCTCTCGGGCCTCGCTGGTGGGTCGACCCTACCAGGAGCAACCGCACATCCTTAACTATCAGGAGCCCATCCCTCCCAACGCGCTGGGGAGGCCGAATGCCAACGACGCCCAAGTGCTAATGTGGAGGCCACGGAGAGGAGCGCCACTAGTGGTCATACCGCCAAAATAAGAGGGGGAAATGGTTGCAAAAACGAAAAAAAAGTAATAGTTCCCTCCTGCAGAAAAGCGGGCGCGATGAAGGTGTTTAAGTCATGAAGCCTATGTCAGAAGAGAGGAGTGACGGTTTCAGTGCGCTCAAGATGCCAGTTGCTCATTATCCCTGAAATGGGATAATGTGGACCATTAGAACAAGCCAGAGTGGATATTACATCAGCTTGGTGTCCGGAATGGAAGTCTACCAAAAACTAACGTCAAGGGCCTGGGTTGCATCACAGCTTTTTTTGGTCCCCGACAAGTTTTGGACGGCATTAAAGAGTTCTGCCTGCTTTTTAGTGAAGAAGGAACACTGTTTTTAAACGTCCCACAGAGGTAATAGACCACAACAAGAACTGCACCCTGCATCCTTATGTAGATCTTATTGCATGAGAAAGTGAGAGTGACAAGAAAAACTGTCCTTGAGAAGTTTAAGAATAGCATTTGTTTTGTATAACTTGATACCTGAAGACATTTTGATTGAAAAGTCAGCCAAAAAAAAAACCCTTGTGGGCTGGTTAAACCTCATCAGTGCCAACAACGGCCTTCAGCACACTCAGCACAGAGTTTAAAGGATGTATTCAGAGAATTTAACAGAGACAAAGTATTATATGAATCTTTTAGGTTAATATTAACTCATGCATCAATCAGATTGTATTAAGAGCACCCACCTTGCATAAAAGTCTGGAAGAAAAACCAATATGCTGTAGTTTTCACTTGAGCTTTTCTAATACACCAAACTTATGCACCAACATATCAACTCCCTCGCCTCTGTCCTGCAGCTGATATTTTATTCAGATGGGTGACAAACTATCAGTGAGGGGAGTTGGACCTATTACCACATTAGATAAATAATGTCAGCTATGCTTTCAATAAGTGCAATGTAAATGACTTGGATTTGTGACATGGAACAAATTTAAAACAAGAGGGTGATAGCTGGGATAGATTTGACGTGGCACTGATCAGGCCATGTTGCACCACCAAGTTTCATAAATCCTCCTACAATCAGGGAATCTAAATGTACTCGTAATAGTTTCCTTGGTGTTGAATTAAACCAGACGGAATTTTGAAAGTGGTTGATTTGAATTGGTGCCATTATTTAACGTTGGTTTGTATGAGGTCAAATCTCAGTGTCTCCTCACATCATGAGGTGCAGGGCTCAGTCCAAGTTCTTGCCTGCCACTCCACACAGGAGTCACATGACTCATCCTCCATCTGTGCTTCTCTCCAGGTTCACGCTTCACCTTCCCAATCTGCCTGCTCGTTTTCTCCCGTCTGTCCACCTCAACACATTCACTATCTTCACCCAAACACACTCATTTTGCTCTGAAATCTACAACTATGCAAAGATGATCTGTGACTGTAAACAAAACCAGAAGGTCAAAGATGTATATTTTTGTGCATCTGCCTCAATCTCTTTCTTATTTGTCAGGGTCATTGTTGAATAAAAACGGCTGTTGTAAATGTAAAATACTCACAGATTAAAATAGGTTATATTAAATCAGTGTGTCTACGTGTGTCGTCGCCGCTCATTCAGCCATCTGTTGCTATAGAGACTGGTTTGGTTTTCCAGAATACACTGCAACTGGAACTGAAAGAAAAACAGTTCAAAATATTCATGGGTGTGCCCTCGCTCTGTGTGTACGCATTTGTGTGTGGAGAGAGTGTGCACTCATAGACACTCACAGCTCCAACGTATCCACTGATTTCACTTTGAAGTAAGAAAAAGGAGATCAAGGCAGAGCTGGTTGCTTCAGCATGGAAATATGCCTTAATTTATTCATTTGTGTTCACATAAAGACCTGTTTTGCATTTAAATAACAGCAGAATGAGTACTTCTGATATAAATACTTAGACTGTGAGCAGCAAGGTCAAAGCGACATATTCCATCTCATCTCATATAAAAAAGGACATTCAGCATCTCTGACCAAAGGTAACCCCTCCTCTTTGCAGCAAGTTTGCTCCTCATTCCACCACTAGATGGAAGCTCCATCGAGGAGTTTCCTCTCTTTAAGGCAGGCGCTGTCAGCACCATCAATAGACTGCCTTTTTTGTTAAGTAAACACACTTCTCCCCCCAAAATCCCATCACACATACACATACAGTATATTGAACTATAAAATAATAATGGCTTCCAAATATCCACAAGGCCATGGTTTCATCACAATCTCCTCCTTGTCCCTGTAAATTGCTTTAAGAGAAAGCAGTCATACAGAATGTGATTTTTACAGCAACAAAGTTAGCTCCACTGTACTCGGTTAGTATTTAAAGAGAAGAAGCTTTAACAAAAATACGTATAAAAAGGACCAGTAATTATTATTGACAACCGTCTTTTGTGCATAGCAGCATTTTGTTGACAGGTTTTATCGCTTCATTGAATCCTATTGTCACGTGTGTGTGTGTGTGTGTGTGTGTGTGTGTGTGTGTGTGTGTGTGTGTGTCGGGTAGCACACATGACAGAGGTCTCTGTTTATACTTTGATGGCACTGCCACTGGCCGGTTTGCCCTCCTTACTGTAGAGAAATGTGGCAGCAATAACCAGCAAAGCCCCAAGGAAAAACAGCCTGATGAAGGCATGGACATGGAACAAAAGAGAGAAAATAAAGAGGCATTAAAAAGTGAATTTAGTAACAAACAACTGTCTACTCGGCTCAGGTCACGTAAAACAGTAACACTTTTAGCTTGATGTTACTGACAGCATGCTAACGTTCACAATGACAATGCCTGTCCCGATGTTTATCAGGTATTATGTTTGCCATGTAGACAATCTTCGTTTAGTTTTATGCTAGGCTAAGATTACACAAAGTACAGCTGAGGCTGAAGCCTTCAGCAGCTATCTTGTCATAAAGCAAAGTATTGGAGGACTTACACTTTGACCTACTGCTGCATTAGCTTAAATGTCAGAGCATCACCATCATTGTTACAATTCTTATCATTCGGAGCTTTAAAAAAGTTCAATTCAACAGTCAACAGCTAGCCAGCATGGCAACAATGTAGTGGGCTAATTAGTAGTCATGAGTAAATGATTTGCAATTCAATTTTGTGGGGGTGTTCATGAGCATGTGCAGGTTTACCCTGTGGGGTTAAAGTCCTCCAACAGGAAATATGAAACAAGTGTTGACACGATGATGGACAGAGAGGTAGCAAATCCTTTGAGGATGTTGTCTGCATATTTAATGACCACCGCTACGACCAACCCGCCCAGAGCCTGCAGACAGAAGAACAATGAAGAGAGTGATTGTGTTTGTCTGCACCAAATGCGTTTTAAATGACAATTTGACAAACGTGAGCTTGAAGAGAAACATAGTGATCCAACCTGCAAAGCAACGACTGTGCAGGTGACGGTGTTGTAGCCCTGAAACATGCCCAACTCTCTCACCCTCTCGCCGTCATAGACTATCATTCCTACGGAGCCAAACACTAAGCCAAATAGACCTGGAGGAGACAAGGAGAGACAGTGAGGTCAGGTTTACAATGTATTGGAATGTTTCAACTGATCTGGACAGGAAACATTAAGAAAAAAAATCAAACATGATGGGAGGGTGTCATTACTTTAGCAAGAGTTTAGGACAATTTATTATCATCTTTAATCAGATTGTTGTCTGAAGAAGTGGTTTCATGAAACCTAGCTGCTGCTACTGAGTTATCATTTTCATAGTTACTCACCCAGCTGTATGTTACGGACCCACACACTCTGTTTTGTCTCCTTGAGGATTTTCTCAAAGTAAACTCCGGCGAAGCCGCTGGACACGCAGGCCATCAGCACCGCCATAAGTCCCACAAACTGGGAGCCGGCGGACCGGACCTGTTTCTTAGCGTCACCTTCGGACTCTGTGGGCCACTGTGGAGGTGACAACACTGGTCATCACATGCAGGGACAGGCACATGTGAAACATCTGGCAATTAAAGTAATATAACTAGTTGAGGAGGAAAATATCTTATGAGTCAATATAGTCATATTCCACATTCACAGAGCAAATACAACGGTGCATATGTAATTTTCTCATGAACTTTGCAGGATCAGTGTCTGCTGGTACCTGCACGAGAGTGACTCCTCCCATCAGAAAGAGCAGGGAGAGCCACTGGTAGAAGCCCAACCTCTTCCCCAGCATGGAGACAGAAAACAGTGCCGTTGTGAGGATCTTCAGCTGGTACGTGACCTGTGGAGAGCACAACACAAACACAGCACTAAGCAGTGTCGGGTACCAAATGATGGAACAAAAAATAGTGTAATTATCACGTGTAATGGACATTTTAGGATCGCATGCACTGTCTTTAAAAAATACTTTATGTCTCTCCAAAACAATGAGAAGGACAGAAGAAGATGAGATGGTCTTTATTGTTCTGTGAGATGCTGTTTTTGTAACAGGAAGATAACGTATACTCTGCAGGAAACACTGGCTTCTCCTCTGTCCTTTGCTCATTTCATTCATTGTACTGTGCTGTCCGGCTGGAGACGCTTTTATTAAACTTACAGGAAGATAAAAGTTGACTTTGTTATAGGATCTCTCATGTGAGAAGACATCTGGGACCGAACGCTGAAGGTGGAGACTGTGCACAGCTATTCTGGGACTCTAAAACTCAAAATCCACGACAAAGAGGATGTAGAAGAAATTGTGCAGCATCAGCAGAGTAAATTAAGGGGACTCCACCGCAAGATTTTGAAACATGACTGAAGTGACACTGCAAGGAATTAATCAACCTGTCACAACAACAACGAGCCCCACAAGCAAAGCTGGTCATGTCTGTTTCACCAGAAATTGTTCTACACATCAAGGCAATTTCCCGGGGGTATATCGCCATGTCAACAAACAACCACATGTGTCTTGACATGGGACGGCGGAAAGACAACTTCATGGAGATATGACAATCCACATGGTTTCTGTGTTCTCTCCCCCAGCTGCCCAAGGCATCAGACATGCGGCTCCGCAAAACAGAACAGACATGATGTCGGCCAAGCCGAGCAGACGCTTGCTGCGTCATTGGAACGGATGACATGACTCGTAGCGTCTGCTGCTCAAAGAACGACCCCTTAGGATGCGGCTCGTGGTCCTAAGTAGTAGCAGGTGGATGGAAAGCCACATAGATGAAACTATGGATACCTTAGTTAACCTTTGTTTTGTTTGCAGCATTGACATGTTGTGTGAGCAAGTTTTCTGTTGGGGAGTTTGTTATTGTACCAGGACAAGATAATGTGTATAAAACACTGGCTCGTCCTCTGTCTGTCTCTGTCAGACTCACAGAAAGGAAAAAGTTGACTTTCTTGTTTATTTTACGGAAATTGCCACCACACACAAAAAATAATCTGAAAATATTTTAAAGGAACGTTTCCCCCTGACACATACCAAGCTCTGTAAATGCATGGCTACAAAGTAAAGAAAATAGCTTAAAGAAACCAGTAACACACACGCAGTGAACTTGAACCAGTACGTTGATGTGCTACCTGATAGGTGGCTGCGTCCAGGTTGGACAAGGCAACATAGAGCAGATTGTTCTGCAGCGTGTAGATCCCTGCAGGAATGGCCAGCTTCATGGTCTCCACAGGCTTGTTCACAATCTCCTCCTTCAGCAGCCGCACGCTGAAATCTGGCAGGGACAGAGAGAGTAGTTGTCAGTAATTTAATCAAGGGACCACCCAGGGACTGAGGAGACAGAGAGGATCCAACAGTCAGCTGGTAGTAAGAGAAAGATTGGAGGACATTTATATGGTTTATTGTGCCCTATAAAGCCTACAAATAGACTAATAATAACTCACTGCTCTCCTTGAAGACGAGGAAGGTGCAGATGAGGATCTTGAGCAGCTCGGCTGACACCACGGCGGAGGAGGCCAGGTAACGGGGGCCGTCTTCCTTCAGGGTGCGAGAGTAGCGCATGGTCAGCACCAGCGAGGTGGTCTGCAACACCAGCACCCCCAGAGACAGATACTTCAGCCTGGAGGGGTGCGGCGAGGACAACAGCATCTTGGAGGACCCTGTGCCAGAGTCAGCAGACATCTTAGGAGTCTTTGGGATGGATAAAAAAAAAAGGAAGAATGAGTTCAGTTCTGGTTCAGTCAGAGAAATTAGGAATTCTCCTGCAGCACCTTCTCAGGGACTGATGGAGAGTGTCTGTATGAGCAAGAAACTGGCTTCTGCTGAAATATGTCACACATATTTTGAAAAACAACAACTACATAGGGAGCATGAAAGTGAAAAGCATAGGATGTTAGTGGAGAGGAGTCTGAGATGGGAGAGAGAGTAAGAGAGGAACAATCAGGAATGCTGGTCAATAGTTTAACAGAAAGTGGAGCCCGGGGCAGCGCAGGGCGCTCCTGTGACCTGAAGTACATAAAACACACATTCATCATACCAGAAATAAGAATTATGGGGTCAGGGAGGGGGGGGGGGACTGGTATTTTACAGTACAATTTAAAGTACAAAACAGCTGTCATTGTCTCTCTACTGTGTGGAAGACTAACCTCCACCAACAGAAAAAAATTCAGGAAGTAGGGAGAGATTGATGAATCATTGACCAGCAGTTTGTTATCAAAAAACACACCCTTTATTTTTACATACACACACACGCACATACACACACACACACGCACACATCAAGGCATCAGTAATCCACAATTTCAAAACCTTTCAGTCATTAAAGGTTAGGTTGAGAGGAATGAGGTCATTGTTACCAGTCTTGAGTCTAAAGTGTCCGGGTGGCTTGTAGACATCCTTCACTCTTTTGCTTTACATTTCTTGAGGGAAGCATCTTTTCTCTGAACAACCACTTCCACTCTTCTTGGTCACGTCATCCATGTGGCTCTAGAGAAAAAAAAGAAAATGGAAGACAGAATGTGAGTCTCATCAGACTCAACTTCAGCTGCGATGCCACTTGTCTGTCTGCTGCAGCCCCCTTCAAGAGGTGAGAGGATGTGAGGGACCCTTGCTGGGTTATATCAGGTAATCCTGAATAGTAGATGGTTTGCTCGAGCCAATGTGTACCTGGATCTGACTAACCAAAACCCTATTTTGTACTTCCTGCAGTTAAAGCATCATGTTCTTATTTCAAGCACAAAAAAAGAAGAAGTTATTTGTTGAAAACAACACAGGAGGGACTGTTTGCTCTTTTACTGAGAGATAAAGTCTACTGAGCCGGCCCATGACATAAAATGGTTATATGTATTCCTCTATAATTTGTAAATCCTTGGGTAGAAAGAGGCGGTACAACGAGCCACGAGAGCCAAAGAAGTGTTGACCGTGTGGTGTATTCAACACACTGACCTCCTTATGTAGCAGCCCTGCTTAGCGAAGAGGCACGGCTACACAATCCTTCTCTGTTGGTGTGGGTCAATGTGTGTGTGTCCTTCTACACACACCAAACAAACTCTCCTCTCTCTTTCTAAAAACATTTTAAGAACACTATTACCTTTCATTTGCAGCTCTGCAAGGATCTTCACACTTTTTCATGAAATTGTTTGCCAAAATTGACTTGACAGCTTAAGAAGCAGCATCTCATTGGTGGGTCGTTCATTACAGAACCATCCTGCAGACTTTTGTGTTAATTATTGTAGAGTTTCCAAAGCCTTAATAGATACCAAACATGTCAGGTTTCATTTGTGAGATGCCCATATTTACCTGCTGTTGGACGGGAAAACAGTCCAGTTGTTGTTGATCTTACATCTTTCAAATGACCTGCTTCCAGGCCATCAGTGTTGCCAGAGTATATTACTTAGTGTTGAGTAGATTTGAAACAGGATCTACATCTCCAGTAAAACAGGTCTTGTATTTGAATAATATCCATGTTATTTTATCCTTCTACTCCACTACATTTCAGAGGGAAATAAACTATCTCAGGACCAATCAGTCATTGTGAGCGGCTAAGCAGAGAGCACAAGTGAAACAAGTCGGGTGAGAACCGATGGAGCCGTTGCTCTGTAAGCAAGACGGCATTCACTAAAACTTTTGTTCTGATATATTATTCTCTCGTCACAAGTGAATTGCATAACATTGGCAGCCAGGTTTCCTGGTAGTGTCAGGTCTGGGAGTCAAATTAAAGGGAAAATGAACAATAGCCTTTTTAAAATGAGATGTATATCAGATAACATAGAAAACAGATATGTAGTGAACTCAGGTGAAAACAAATTGTGTTCCTGGTAGCTTTGGTAAAGGTGGGACATCCACCAATGTCTGCTCTTTGGGAAATTTGAAACTATAAGCACAGCTCATGTAGGTCATCATACAGGTTATACTAGTCTAAATTATGCAGTATAACAAGTTGTCCAGCTGAGCGTATTGTTCAGTAGAAGTAGTGCTGATCACAAAGCCATCTTTTGCAAACACTCACTCATTTGTTTGACTTGAACACATATTTACAATCACAAATTCACCAGGATGTAGATCCGGCAGAATGAAAAAGAGATAAGGAGAGAAGTGAATGAGTGAATTAAATCAGGCACCCTCTAATTAAAGGCTCATCTGATGGTTATTAGTAGTGGATGATAAGTGCGTTTGAACAAACTGTCCCAGATGGGACCTTGACACAGGCTACAGATTAAAATAAAGACAAAAAGAACCCTTTCTGAAACTCCATCATATAATAATAATTTACCTGTTGGACTGGACCTCAGCTAATAAGGACGTGGATGAAAGGGTCCGACACTCAGTCGCTGGATAGTCTTCTCCTTTTTGCTAATGTAACACTTACAAAGTTAATCCGACCTCTATGAAGCCAAACTATTGCCAAAACACAGGAAACTATCTCACGCCTGTAAACTGGAACATGTCGCGGTAAACCGCGAGTCTGTTCTGAAGGAACGACTGGGCATGCAGACTACCGACCATTCACCAAATCTTTAGCGACTCCTTATGGAGGAAAAAGTTCTTTTTTATTATTATTTTTTTAAGTATTTTGAATGCAGCTCAGAGGTTGTATCAACAAGGGGTTACTTTCGGTTTCACTGAGCACTAAGACTGAAGTGTTGGGAGTGATATGTTGATGTTCTCGAGGTTTATGGAGGTAAACAACATTGTAAGCTATTGTATTGTGTATTTGGGTGGCGCTCTGGGAAGCAGTGTTTAAGGGTGTTTCCGGGGCTTTTATTTTGAAGGGGTAAACGGAAAGAGACGTGCGGAGAATTTTTTCGGGTAAAAAAAAAGGGAAAGACGTTAATAAAATGTTGTTATTTTCTTATTCTTCTTATTTCGCACAGTATAAACGCAATAAGAACCCTCGGTTACAATATCTTATATTATTAAGCTGGGTAAATTACGCATCCAACTAAACACACAGAAATATATATATATATATATATATATATATATATATATATATATATATATATATATATATATATATGTGTGTGTGTGTGTGTGTGTGTGTGTATATATATATATATATATATATATATATATATATATATATATATATATAATATCACAAATTAAAAGTCCAATTACGTTCAACTAATATATATATATATATATATATATATATATATATATATATATATATATATATATATATATATATATATATATATATATATATATATCGGAAAAAACGAGAAATAATCATCAATTTTGTAAAGATTCTGAATTATGTGTTCTTTTTTTATTTTATTTTCTATTCATCATGAAATCCTTTATATATATATATATATATATATATATATATATATATATATATATATATATATATATATATATATATTAGTTGAACGTAATTGGACTTTTAATTTGTGATATATTGGTGGATAAACCCGCTGTGAATGTGTCTGTAATGTTTAATTAAATGTGGTTGAGCGGCAGCAGGTGGCGCTGCAGCGCGCGTGGACTCGACGTACGACGCCAAACAGTCGAAGAAGAAGAAGGACACGTGTTTCCTCTTCAGCCTGCTGCCGAGTGGGAGCGAGCGTTTTGTAAACATATCGTATTGAGCCAGCGGAAGTTTAAAAACAAAAATGGTTCGTAAATTAAAGCACCATGAACAGAAATTGTTGAAGAAGGTTGACTTCATCAACTGGGAGGTGGACAACAACCTGCACGAGGTCAAAGTGTTGCGGAAGTACCACATCGAGAAGAGGGAGGACTACACCAAGTAAGCAACGACGTCCGTGTGAAGAGGCTGCTGGCCACAGTCAGGAAACCTAACATGTTTGAAGACTGAAACCATAGTAATTACACGTTAAACTTGCATATTTAGAGTTGAAGTCAAACAAAATGTAGCTGGAATAGCGAGATTGAAACTCAAAAAATAAATGTGTATCTTCTTATTTTACATGCTCAGCACGTGAAATGTCCCGATATCAGAGCTTATAACCCCCAAAGCCTTTTGATATTGTATAATTTGAGTGAACGCGTTTGTTTTAAGTGAAGCAGCTGACCGGTGAATATTCCATTTGTATAGTAGTGTACAGATCCAGTTTTTAATTCTTCCTCTTGTCTCAGATACAACAAGCTGAGTCGGAACATCAGAGATCTCGCCAAGAAAATCAGAGACCTGGACGAGAAAGATGGCTTCAGAGCTCAGAGCACACACCATCTGTTGGAAAAACTGTGAGTTTCTCGGTGTGATATTGTGTGCCACGACAAAACCATCTCTTATAACTTTTATGTCAACACCTGGCGCCTAATGCGAAACAAAACAAGCAGGTTAGCCATCTGTATGTAAGGCCAGTATCTCTCTTCCTGTAACTGTAAGATGGTTCACTTTAACCACTGGCATTTGTTTTCCTTAGCTGTTTGGGGCAGTCTTGGTTTACTGTTTAAAAACACACAAAAAAACCCTGATAATCTTCTTGTTTCTTCACACAAGGTACGGTGTTGGTCTATTGCCCACCAAACAGAATCTGTCCCTCACAGAGAAAGTCTCAGCTTCTTCATTCTGCAGGTAAATCATCCCAGACGCATCTTAAGAGTCATTTATTGTATACATTTATAAATACTTTGGCTTTCTGTCATTCATTTCACCTTTGTGGCTCCTGCAGGAGGCGACTGCCGACCATCCTGCTGAAGCTCCGTATGGCTCAGAACTTGAAGACGGCCATCACCTTCATCGAACAAGGGCGTATCCTTCACTGCTTCCTCATTGCAAGAGTTTGTATTTTGGAAGTTGAGTTTACGTCTTGAATTTCCCTTTAAATGATTAGTTAGTTTTGTCTATGTCCAAGGGGAGAAATAGTTTTGACCTTGACTCAGTCTCAGATGTGCGGGTGGGCACTGACATCGTCACAGACCCAGCATTCCTCGTCACAAGGTCAGTTGCCACATTTTGTTTGGTCTTCTCATAATTTGTGTTGAACTACTTTATGCAGCAAACCGTAATAGCAGTATGGATACATGTGACAAGGCATCTCCGTGATCAAATACTAACGCAACACTGCCACCGTTTACAGAAATATGGAAGATTTTGTCACTTGGGTGGACTCTTCCAAGATTAAGCAGCATGTCATGAATTATAACGAGGAGGTGAGTTTTTCTGCTCTCTCATCCGCTACAAGTCTTTTGACTCGCTGCCAAGTGTCCAAATGTTTTCAATGCAAATGACTGATACAACATACAACCGCTGTGTTTCTTTTGCAGAGGGATGACTTTGATATGATGGCATAAGCCTGTCGTCTACCATCCATTCGTCACCCTGGAGCACAGGAAAGGGACACAAACCCAGCTCCTGTAACAGCCGTGAATAACTCTACAAGAGGATGGACCAAGTGTGCGCACATCCAAGGGCCGATATTTGGATGCAAGACACACAAAAAAAACTTAGCTGCAGGGCCCAGAGGAGCTCTGCACACTCTTAAGCTCCAGGCTTTTTGGAGCCCGACGGTGCTCCAAAAAGTTTGACAACAGTTTGAATCTTCTATCGACTGGAAAACTGAAGGAAATACATGTCAATAACTTAAGTTTTACAAGGGCAGAAGAAACTTCCATGGCTTTATTTTGGGCACCAAACACCTCTTTTTAGTTGTGGAAATGTACGACTAAAACCCAGTCTGTTAACCATGCAAAATATGTGGATTAATCCGAGACTGTATTTGTGACTGACATTATCACACTGTTGTTTTCTTAAGTCTCATAGTTTACTTGAACATTGTCATCTCCCCTGTTGGTCTGTCATAAATACAGCTGTAAACTAGAAAATACAATATGATACATATTTAATTTCAAAAAGACTTTGTTACAATGTAAACTTTTACAATAAACCCTTTTATCACAGTATTAAGACTTTTCACAGAACTTGTGCATATTCATACATTGTTTCCCCTGAATGCTGAAACTCTTAACATAAACCCTTATTTCCAGTTTGTTAATTTATCAACACCATGCTTTCATTATTCCAGTAAACATGAACTCACCACAAAGCATTTGCTCCAATACATAGAGATGTCCCATCACAGACCTATGGCTCAGTTTAAACTCTGTACTTGGCTTAAGTCAAAGCTGGATAAAGCTGAGAAGTCATTTTAAGCTTCAATAGAGAACGATTGTATTTGATCCCTTTAAGGCACCCCGGGTGTATAACAGAAATTGAATCCCAGCTTGTTTTTCAAAAGGAAGCGCCCTTCAAATCCTTGTTGACAGTCCATCAGAGCCACCAGAAACGCACATAGATGATGAGTGTGATGAAGAACACAGACACAGCAGCCACCTTTGCGTACGTGGAGCGGGTATTGAGATATTTGGCGTCGCTGCGGTACTTCTTCGACAGGTTGGACAGATTGCTGGCTTTTGTGTCGAGAGCTTAGGGAAATAAAAGTATTGCAATGAGATAAACTGGATATTTACAAAGCAATACATGTACATTCCACGAGTTGTGTAACAGTACTGATGTAAACGGGGACACTTGTAAACGATAACTTATCAATATTGACTGTAGTGCAATCAACACCTCAGAGATACCCTGAACAAAATGTTTCACAAAGGCAGAAGTAACAGCAAAGTATGTCTTAGTTTCTGTGTTCTTGGTATTCTATCCTTGGTGTTTTGTGCAGGTCAGCTGTACTTTTTATTACTCTACTTACCAGAAAGTGATTCTCCTCTTTGCAGAACTTCCTCAATATTCGCCACCATAATTCTCTGGACATCCTGTAGCTCTGTGTTAATACTGCCAAAGTTCCTCCTGTTCCTACTGTCGATGAATGATTTCTTTCTTTTCTGGATGTATGTGTCTGCAACAATGCATGCATGACATAAGCTTAGTTAAGGATTTTGTTCTTTTTGCATAAAGTTTAAGACAAAACATTTTCTTGAATCTTGTATTGTCTTACCAAACTCGATGAAAGAGTATGGCCTTGTTACAGTGGCTACTTTCCTTCCATACTGGTCATAAAATTCACTATGGAGGTCTTCAAGGTACGCAAAGGCTATCTTTTTGGGAAATGAAGCATCAATGAGGAACAGGTAGCACACGCCCTGTGCTATTAAGTAGCTGGAATCAAAACAAGTCAAGTCCAAATCAGTGGTTATTTTCAAAAAATGTATATACAATATCACATGAGACGACACTTTAAACTAGAGTACTTTGAGCTTCTGGTAACTTACTGGAAGTTCATGTCTCCAGCCTCCAGGGTGCAGCGGTCTGGACTCTGAGCATTCAGCTTACGGCACAGCTGCTTGGCCTGGCTCTGGTAGTGCTGGAGGTCTCTTCCTGACTGATAAGATATAAAAACAGGGTGTAGTCAGAACTGGATGAAGTAAAGCTGTACATTATGTTATAATCAACTTTACATTGTTTAAAGTTTACACAAACTATACATTACAAATTATACACTTTTCGAAATTCAAACAGACTACAAAGACACATGAACATATATATATATATAAAAATATATATATATATATATATATATTTATATATATATATATATAAATATTTATATATATATATAAATATTTATATATATATATATATATAAATATATATATATATATAAACATATATATATATATAAACATATATATATATATAAACATATATATATATATATATATATATATGTTTCATATATTGGCAGTAGAAATGTAACTACTTTCGTTGTTAGCTGAACTTAACATGTACAAAACACAAAATGCATTATATATTTATTAAAAGCTTCGTCGATTAACATATTGTACGCCAAATGTCCACATATATTAACCTAACCAAGAGTCAAAGTCGAGTATTGACTCGTGTTTGGGTAAATGTAACTAAGCTAGCAGTCTAAATATCACACTTTCTGAATGGAGTTTGGTGCAGTGATCCTGACACAGAGGCCATAAGGTGAAAGCTAGCTTTAATTCAGACCTGTTCATCCTCCTGTATGGACGCCGCGAGCGTCAGTCCGTCCACGACACGCGTGATCGTCGTGAATGAAGTCATATTCCCGGAGGTCAATAATCGGCGACGTCAGCGGTCAGCTTTCCTCTGACAGAGTGAAACTTTTAAAAACTTGGTGTGTGTTTCTGCTGTCAACTTTGATGATGCGTAGGAATGAGCTGGACGAAGTTCCTGGTGCGCCGGTCAATTAGGTCCGACTGGCAACGGGTGAAATTCAACTTCGTAGGCAAATTTCCATCGCCCGAAGAGGTAGGACACTTCCACAAAAAACATATGGTAATTGTGTTTTGCGCTGGCAAATAATAGCATTTAAAAATATATATTGATATTTGGCAAATATTGGACTCGCGTGTTTATTTTCTAATAGGTTGCCACTAATTTATCACTTTAACAGAGTATCGGGCCATGAGCTGCGACCAGACAGCTGGCAGACGTACTGACTGCCTCTCGACTGCTGATGCCTGTATTGAGCCGAGAGGTGCAGATGCAGTCTGGGTCCTGCTTCAGGAGTGAAGCCTCTCTGAACTAAAAACCAGGGGAACCATGGATAAACCGGAGAGGTAATTCTGCCCCATTGTTGTACCTTTCATTTCGCTATTGTTCGTTTACTTGGTTCCCGACTTGCCAGATCGCCTCGGCGTTTCCTGCTGGCCGGAGAATGGCTGCTCTTTTCGCACATTCTTTTGTTATTATTTGTTTAAGAAACCCTGATCGTTGTCCCCTTATTGTGCAGCTTAAAGAGAAATGCATTTTCCTCTTACTTCTCGTTATTTATTGGCGTGATTAGAATTGTGCGAGATCGCCCAGTAATACACCGTTTACAGGCTGCAGCTTATCTGTATAAATGTACAAATGTGAGCTAAATGTGAGGAGGATAGTGATGTGTGCGGTTCAGCTGATCGTGCAGCTAGACTCATCTGAGTAATAAGTGCCTTCAATATCAACCATATATGGATTTCAACCACTCTGCATTTTTCCAAGCTGATGCAAAATACTACCTTTGAGCATCATTTGCTCAAAGGTGTCGTGATGTTAGCCATTTCTGCGGGTCCTTTTAAGTCAATATAACGGTGGAGATGGGCGCACTTGTCCACGACCACACTTTAATCCTCTTGAGCGCCACAGAAAACCCCCCATTCACTAATAGAAACGAGCTGCTCGCTTGGCACAGTGGTGTCCTTCCAGCTTGAAAGGCCTTATTGTTGCGGTGCAGCTGGCACAGCCATGCGCACGTTGTGATTGGTGTTTCCCAGACCGGCGTGTGCGTGATTCACACCCGGCTAGACCGTCTATTTTACGGTCTTTTCCAGAATAGGTTGGGATGCCCGTGGGTTTTATTGTTAGGGTGGGGCTCTTCATAACTAATTGATTGTAAAAAAAAAAAAAAAAATGAAAAAAAGAGTGATTCCCAAGCTGGAGTTCAGGGGAATCCTGCAAAAATGACTAGTTTACTTATTTTCCTTTAAGAGCTAATGCTAATCACAGAGAGCACACCCTTCACTGGATGTCTCTAATATGAACAAATGCTCCTCAGATGATTTCCCCAGAGCCCGAACCTTAATCAAGGGGCCTTGTCTGTGATCGGAGGCTGTTCTGCTTGTGGGGTCTCTTGCTGACAAAAAAAATCCGTTTGTGAATTCCTGATCTACGCACATCCAACCCAGGTGTGCCTGTAATGCTCAGGGGTGAGAAGGAGAGCAGCTGAGGAGGAGGAGATGGGCTGCACCTCAACCAAGCAAGTGTCTGCGGTGCCCAACGGGGAAGAGGGCCAGAATAAAGCCCACAGCAACGGGGACCTCCTCTCTGGTCAGTCTGTTCACTTTTCCAATGCACGGCTCCTTCCAGGTGCTATTCTACTTCCTTGATGTTCTTGCTTTCATTCGGGGTCAGGCTGACCTTTTGATAAATATGAGGAATTTGCCGCCTTTCATCAGTCATGAAATGGAAGTTACCTCATGATGCAGCCACATCTATATCGATATGGCTGTGAAAAATTAAACAGTAGTAACCGACTGTGTGGATGATTCATCTTTCAATAGTTTGGGAAATCGTCAGTTTTCCAAAAGGATTCAGATACTCTCAAGATAATGAAGGAGCCATTGATTAGTGCTTTACTAAAGGTCGAACAGTTAGAGCTATGTCTCACTTTATGACTGAATCTTGTCTAGAGTCTCAAACTAACAATTAATTAACTATTAACTCATGTCGAAGTATCATTTGCTGTTTTTTTATTCTATGAAATGATACAAATGATTGATTCCAAAATGTAACGTTTAAGGTAATTTCTGTTTAATTTTCTGTAGGTTTTTAGTTTATTAAGCGCATCAAATCATTCCAGCTCTCTTTGTAATTATATTACTAGATAAACACAGTTAATATATTATATATTCTCATGTCTTTCAAACGTCTAAGTGCACTGTCAACATGTATTAGGAAGATTTTTCTATGTTTTGTTTCAACTTCATACTGAATCGAGCCCATGAGCAGTAAAAGTTGTGATTTCAAAAATCAAATACAACTACTTATAATAATACTATGGATAATAATGATAGTTGGCATGTTATTAATAAAGCAGTGTTAATTCAAACTGAATTTGACAGACTGACAAAATATTCAGCCATAATTCAAAATGCTGGAGTGAGTTTTGAAACTGTTAACTGGCAAGCTGTCTTTCTGTTGGCTAAACTAATGTGTTAGAACGGCATCAGGCCGTCATTACTATGCACCGCTACTGTATTTCCATTTCTTTCTGAATGCGTGGGAGTGAGTGAGAGGAGGGGGCCGGTGCATGTGTGAGGGGAAAGATGGAGAGGCAGAGAAAAGAGGAGAATCGGGCCGACGGCTCATGTGTTCGCAGTTTGCCAGCCATTGTTAAGAGAGGATTTAGTCTGGAGCGTGAGAACTCGAGCACATAATGACTTTGCCAAGTACTGAACTGTGAGAAGTATTAGGCCGGAGGATTGTGCCGTGAGTGTGTCGTCCTCTGCTGCCGTGTATTAATACGAGGAGATGTGCTCCTCTCTGTCACAGATGAATACAAGATGAAAGGAGTGGAGAAAGTCAAGTACATCAGTGGAGAAGAGGGCGGCATGGACGGCCAGGACAGCACAGTGCGTGGTGCTATTGTATTCTTTTGATGTCTTTTATTATGTCTAGAACGGGACATTTACTAGACAGTACAATGGATCCTGTGCATCTGTAAAAATAGTACATTTTTCATTGAAATAAGTAATGACATAAACTTCACATTTAGACATTTTTTTGCACAATTCGTGCTGCATACATGTGAAAAACTATTTTGTATTAATACAACACATTTGTCACGTTAATCTTTTTTGATAACTCATTTCTAAGTAATTTTTTTATGCTGTTTTCAATTCTGCTAAATAATGGAATCATAAGACAACTGTTGGATCAGATGGGTGTGTGTGTGTGTGTGTGTGTGCGCGTGTGTGTGTTTGCAGGAGAAAAGTGCTCTCCTTGGCAAAGGTCAACACATGGATGAAACGGGGTCAAACGGAAATGGAAAGATTCTGTAAGTGTCACCGACTGACGCCGCCGTTACAATATCATTTAAATTCAAATTAATATTCATATGATGTGTGTTAGTAGTGTGTCTGTTTTGTTATTGTAAGTAATACCGCCATGCCCTAACCCGCTGCATCATTTTGCGTTGCAGGAGCATCCACTCCTCAGAGAGTCAGCAGGAATTCTTCAGGATGTTGGATGAGAAAATTGAAAAAGTAAGAAATGACAAACCATCATTGGAGTCACTTTTTGTTTCCATATTTTTAGCAAAAAAAGCTCCTGCTTAATGACATAATGGAGGTTAATCCTATCACGGCATCACATCTGTATCAAGTGGGGACACAGCAGATGTCATACTTTCAAAAAAAAAAAAAAAAAAAGCCTCAATCTGTCGTGTCCTGTGCTTTCCACTGTTGTTGAAAGCATGTTGCTGAGTGCTGCAGTGTCGTTGGATCTGGTCAACCAGAGGATGGCTTTGGATAAACTGGGCCTCTTAATGAGTCACATTGTTTTGTGGCATAAAGGTTAAGTGATAAATGATATCATGCGTATCAGAGGATAAGGCCTCCGCTCTTATGCTCATCTCCGCCCAGTGAATCATGCAATCAGCTGTGTGTCTGAGTGCGTGTGCATTTTGCTGCAGCACACGGCACGATCTTTATTTTCGGGTTGCGTCGTTATTGCTGCGTACCACATGTTCTCAAAGGCCCGTTGATTGTCTTGTTTTACATGGCGAAAGACCGCTCGCTCACTCCTCTTCACTGGCCCACAGCCAGCAGAGGTTGCGAGTGACACAGCAGAGCGCATCGCCGACCCTCAAGTCGCTCCTCGGTTTCCCAGTGACACGTCGACTGTCTATTACCGAACACTTTAGGAAGTACACTGAAACACAGTGCACTAACATCTGCAGTGCACTCCGCCGCAGATAAGCGCTGTATCAAATGGACCACTTACCACTTGGAGGAAGTGACGCACGCAAATCTGCTCGCGAAACTAAAACTGACAAGATGAACGCACTTCTTGCCCTCTTTGTGTCCCTTGTTTACCCCGTTCTCCACCCCATGTGGAAACTGCAACACCTCCACAATCGCGGCAGGAGCATATGAATAAATAAATAAATAAATGAATAAATGAAAAGCTGGCGAAAGGGCTCCTCCTCTTCCGCTGCGTAGCCAAGATGGCGCCCGTTTAGGCTGCGTTTTTTGACCGTTTGCAGTGCGCCATCCGGGTACTTTCAGTGCACTGAATTCTGCTGGTTTTGTCAGTGTGGCGCCCTAAGCACTGAAAGGCAGTGCTCCAAGTGTCCGGTAGAAGACACAGCCACAGTCTGCTTACTTTGTTTTGTAAAGGTGTGCGAGCCTTTCGGAATATGAAATACATCCCATCAAATAAGACTGAAAATGTAACGTAGACCAACATCTGTTTTGTTTCCCAGGGCCAGGACTACAGCTCAGAGTAGGAGGACCTGACACGGCACCGTGGTCGAGTATCCATCGACCCCGATATGAAAGAAGTGTCGTTGCAGTGTTCCGGACGGGCCGCACCGCGTGTCACATGTAGGACTGTCCCCCTGTATGAACACGCCTCCGAAGAATGGATTACTAACTTGAATCAAGCACCTTTTTGCCCTCCCGTTCACGACATTAGTTCCTGCTCATGTATCAGCCGAGAGAGAAAGGAACACACGAAGCAAAGATGGTTTAATATTTTTAAGTTATTGAGGTTTTTACTTCCTTAATGAAGCCATTACGCGATGACAAGAGTTCGGGGTTGTGAGTTACACTTGTTTTTCTTCCCCCCCTCCTCCCACCCTCTTGGATAAGTCCTGGAAGGTCACTAAACATGGCGGTTACCCAGACTTCCTATAAACATTTGAAACACTCAAACCGCTGCACATAAACATTTTCCAACAAAAGCAACCTGGACTCTCTCAAAGTGAAGATTATGTCTATCTGCATTATTTTGACTATTTCATTCTTAAAACGCCTCCCTGAAAAAGTCAACAGGTTGGACACTTCCTGCATTCCAAGACACAGTATGAACCTCTTTTCTACAGTACGTTGGCCAGTACAGTGTCTGTCTGTCCATGTCTGTTTCTGCTATGACGTAGAGTATTTATGTTGAATAAGGCTCAGGGTTGAAGTGTTGTAATCTCTGTCTCATGTAGTCAAGTCCCTCCTCTCATTAGGACACTGTTGCACCATTAAAACGTACTCACGCTCATGCACTCAAGCCGCAGGGTCATCCATGTCCACTGCTTCGGTATCTGTCCGACGTGACGTAGCGGAGTCCAGCCTGGAGGTGTACTCCGGGGGTGGACTGCGCTACGTCACGTCGGAAGTCCGATTTCTGTATTTCGCTCACCAGTGTTATGTTGTTGTGTTCAGTTTCTTTGTCGAATTTTTTTTGGTTTTCTAGAAAAAAATAAAGTGATTTCAGTAACTTATTCAAACAGCTGACAAACTTGTGTTTCTGTAAAGAGCGTTAACGGGCAGCTCAATGCATTTGGTAATGTAAGCTCAATTCATGGCTGATTTTAACAGGCAATATTCTAAAGATATTAAGTAACAAGAATGAAAAGGATAGACAAATTCAGGGTATTGCGAATTAAGCCTTTTCCAAGTCGGTTCAGCGATATTCTTCTGTTTTAGGAGAAATTTCTGAACAAAAACATTACACATTTGGAATATAAATTAGGTCTCGATTAGAGGTTTGACCGCAGTTTGTGTCAAAAGTATGTCAGCCATGTTGGTTTGTGGACAAACTATGTGCACAAACCAACATTTCAAAACTCAGTGTGCGAGGCTGGAGCAGAGATGCATGCCAAAAATAAAAGCCCACATTTCTGGTCGGAAAGGGCAAACACACCTGCTCACAAACATTATGAAAGGGACTTAAATTAATCTGAGCATGCACCATTGCATACTTTCGGGAAAACTAGTGAACATTCAGGTCAAATGAGCACGTAAACAGCTTCGTAGGAATATGGTCTCTTTGAAAATGAGCAGAAAACATAAATGTCAATCGTCAGAGCGCCACCATTACTGAGTGTGCCTCTACAGCACGAGAGGGTTACAAAGAAAAGTATGTTGAACAAACAGAGGCAGGGAAATATATTAGAAATCCAATTGGCTGTGACTCAACTAGTTAATAGCAAGACAATGTTATCGCATAAAAATAAACTTTATAATATCTTTGTTGCCATCTTTTTGTTAGCTTTTTTTTTAATGTTCACTTTTTCCGGTTTTCCGTCACAGCCGTAACTGTCGATGCCACCTTTTCCGTTTTTCACATGGGTCAATGGTTCTTTCAAAATAAGATACTTCTGTCTTCTGACATGTTTTGTGGGATCGGACTCATCGGGTCCGGCCTGAATGTCTTGAGGTAGGCCGGTCACCACATACTGCCACGTGTGGGGTTGTGTGAATGCACCCCTCAAGTCAACAAGTCTCTGAAACGTTTGTCAACGGGAACTTTGACAAAAAAGTTTGAACGAATCACAAGCCAAAAAGTTGCAACTCCCTGAACTACTTTCTTACCAAGAGCCCCTAAATGGGCAGAGTGGTTCGGTCCATTTGCACCAGCTGCCATGTTCTCTGCACACCTTTAGAGAAGCATCTCCCACAGACGGAACCAACTGACCCGACTGCCTGTCCCACTCGGCTCTCCCATGTTTCACCAACAACGTCAAGGTGACGTCACGCTCCGGCTGGTCAGTGCTTCTGCCGTCTCTTCCGGTGCTGCCGACGTCCCACATCCTGGAAGGGGCCGGCAGGAGGGTCCGGTGTCACCAAGCCGTCCGTCATCCTCTGGTAGACCAGCGTGGAGTCAGAAGCTACAGCACACAGCAGCACGGGGAAGCCTCGGTCCAGCACGTGGCGTATGCTGCACAGCAGAGAGGAGGAAGCGGTCCATCATTTTGTGGTGGTAAAAGTGTTTAAACCAAAAGGAGGAAGGGGGTAGTGCGTTCGAGAGCTTCTCCGGGGTCTCGTTACCTTTTGTGGCTCACAGATCGGTGAGCGGGAAGTGGAAGAACGGTCTGGACGGGTGCTCCTGCTTTCTCCCTCCCTTCCAGCAAAATCACCTGCAGTTCAGGACTCTTGACACAAGACACCTCTTTCCACTGACGCACTGCGGAGAACAAGAAACAAGTAGAGAGAGAGAACGGAGGCCCGGGTCCGTGGCTGCCATTAAAGGCACCACGGTCATGTCCTCAGTGCCGTTTAAGTGATTAGGACATTTTAATAAAACGAGGAGATTTAACTTTGAAAGTGTAAAGACAAATTACTTTAATTAAATGAAGAAAGACAATCAATGGGTTTCTTATTTCTTCGTCATTTTATCTGTTATGTGCTGAAGCAGCATTTTAACCACAATGGTGAGAGACACAACTGACAGTGGGCACAAGTTATCCTCGTCATCTCTGTGCGACACACAACTAATAGCTCCTGATAAACTCTTAAAATATATCAAACTGACCCTCAGTAAGATCCATGTGCACGAGGAAGGCTGAGTGTACTTGTGCACTGTCCTCGGGCTCCAAACTCTTCATTTGTTGATACTAAAACAAGGAAAAAAAACACAGATTTGTTTGTGTGAGCGTGTTTTAACGACAGAACCATGAATGCAGCAACACTCACTGCCGGATGCTGAAGTATCCAGTTGGGAGGGTCTGCTCTGTTTGACGCTTCCGACATTTTATTTACTATAAAATAATATAAAACGACTCAAACTACCGTCTCATTAAACACGTGTTGCCGCCAGCAGAGACGAACATGCCGCCACGAACATGTGAGAGTTGTGTTTTCAGGTTTGCTGGTGTGTTACAGTGTAAACGGTCCGGGTGGAAAATCTTTCTCATTTATTTATCTAAGCGATACCGCGGAAAGGCACAACAAACATCTATTTTTCAATTTATGGTCAATTTTTTCATGGTATTATTTTTATTTTAATGTCGTTTTTTATATATTATTATGTCACTGTTTTTTTTGTTTGTGCTTGTACACAAAATACAAGCAAGATGAAAAAAAAGTATATAAATATAAATTGTGGTTCTACATAAAAAAAAACAAAAGCAAATATAAAGTAAAAATGGACAGTTTTACATTGTTATATTGCTTATTGCATAATATATATGAACCATCTGAGGCAGCAACTTCATTTATTATCCACCATCCTGAGCATAGATTTGATAGTCACCCTGAAATCCTCTGATCCTAAAATATTCATATTCATTATTCTCTCCCTCTTTATTTCAGCTCTAATGCAGACGAGCGAGGTACCAAACACTGGCCCCACTCTCGGTTCCCCCGCATGATGATAGCAGCACTCAGAGACTCCATACTGGTGAGACAGAAAAACACCCAGGGCACAGATCATGAAGTGTCATTGTTCAGAGGAATTATCCATTATCACAGAACCTGGTTAATACATATCAGCACTCTGTTCTCTGTCGATGTCTCTCCGTGCTTTAGTTTGTGGACAGGACAAGCAGGTCAGACCTTCACAAGATCATTTCCTGTGGTTTGGGGTGATGTTCATTTGGTGGCAGTGTTTGTTACTGTGATGAGTTTTTCTTACCTGATTGGAAGACTTGGCTGACACCAGTTCTGTCTGCAAGAAGTATGAAAGCTTTACTAAACCAGGTGTAAATCACTGGGAATGTAAATTATATAAAAAGGGAGCTTATTTTGTGCAACATTACTAATATACTACTGATCCAAAGTCCTTTTTGGAGGCATCCCAACACAAAGTAGGGCAATGCCAGAGTTTCACTTGGAAAGACGTCACTTTTCTTCTTCTAAATTGTTTCCTAATATTTGGTTTTAAAGTACCATAGGACAGAAGTCTGCTCATTAAAACATCCCTATATCATTCTCTTTAACAATAGCGTAATTAAACTTTATGGCGTGCGTGTAGACGGACTCTATGTAGTTGCGAGTTCATTTTCTTGTCATACTATAAACTAATCACGATACGTCAAAGGAAAAGAGGTTTGCACTGAGACGTGATCCGTCTGCTCTGCTGCCGGGACTCAGATGGATGGATATAAGGCCCGCTATGGATATTTACCAGTGCCCCTCAAACAAGACCAGACCTGGAAGAAGAACAGGAGTTTGACCCACACAGTGACAGAGGCACTCAGTAAGCACTTCCTCGAAATGTGCATATTATGTACTTGACTATATAAGTGACAATTCTGAATAACAGGAGGAATTTCAAGGCTCTCGTTCTCCAGTCTTTGCTCACTTTTCTTCTGATTCCTATCTGAGCATGTGTTTTGTTTGGCTGTCACAGTGCTGACACATGCCTCACTCCTCCGTTAAAGCCCACAGCCTCTCGCTTCCTGTTCTTCCGCTCTTATTTGACCGTTTCACATCAGTTCGATGTTGAACTGATCGAACAAATCCCCTGAAAACTAAAAGACTGTGCGAGAAAAGACAAATTCGCTGAACTTCATGTGAAATGTGAATGTGTATCTTTACTTTCTAGTCACAATGCACACTGTGCCTAAAGAACCAGGACAGATGGGATTTAATAAGGTACAAAGACATGTTATAGCTGAAGAGATATCTTACAGCTTGTGCTGATTGAGTGAACACATTTTATTCTCCTTCACTTCCGAACCTTTCTGATGAAATACATATACTGGAAACATATCAAGTACAATGGATCTGTGCCTTTTTAGCACAGTACTGGAATAAATAACTTTTTACCACTCACATAATGCTCCTTCTATATGACAAAAATAACTGCTATTGTATATTGGGGATATACAGACCTTTTAGTGGCCTGAATTAGAAAACACACAACAAGAATAGCGTTATTGTTGTAGAAATTGACAGTTTAAATGAGTCTTCACCTGTCAGAACATTTTAAAGGTCTTATAGCTGATTGTGATTAAGAGGAAATATGTTTCCTTGTGTTGTCCACAAAGCCAGGAACTCCAGCCCTGACGAGAGGGGAGCCACTTCTACATCTGGAAACAGGCCGCTCTAGATGTTTCAAGCGAGAGCTAAGTGCAGTGGAGCTGGTGTGATGGAGAGTCGCTGTGTGAAGAGGTTTTGGTCGTTCAGTGTCGATTGCTGCTACGTGTCTCCCCCTGGGTGGTGCAGCAGGAACTGCTGCGTGTGATCGTGCTGGAGGACGAATAAGGAACATGTACAGAGGGACCTCATGTCAGTGACTTGCACACTCATATTCAAAGCACCACAGACCTGTCACTCACGTTTATGTGCTCATAAAGTTATGTAGGCTGTAAGCCGGTGAAGAAGCCAGAGCGCCGGGTGGAGGGAGTCAGTGACCTTGTGTATAGGACACTCCTACTCAAAGCAAAGCAGGGGTACAGATTAGCAACTGGGCCCCTCTTCGACACTCCTCTCCCTCGGTATGCAATGTGAGCAGTTGTTCTAAGATGGAGCAGATTTTCTGTGTTTATTTGACAAACTACCTGTTAGTTAAACAAAACAAGACTCTTCCAGCCCAACCCTAATCATCTTACTTCACATTGGGCTCTGGTGTATTATTATATGGGGGCACATTTTAACCAATTTTCATTCAAATTGTGTGGCCCCAGAGCAGCTGCTTTGATGGTTACCCAGCATGCCCCACATCAAGACCACCCGTACGGGCCGAGACCGGCAAATTATAGTGCGTCTTTCCAAAAGTAAAATGAATTGCATGTAATAACTGTTTAACATCAAACTCACTTTTTAGTGATAGAAGGCCATAAATAGTTAAGATGGATTCTCATTTGAACTGTTCCACATCATATTTTTAACGTTATCACATTCTCTTACTGACATACTAACAAGATGGAAGTTGTGATAAAACATATAATATTATGATGGTATAGTAAGAAATGTTTTGTTCTTATCAAGGCATTATGTTTGATATTGGGCCTAATAAATGTCTAGGTTGTGTAATGTAACTACATACAATTATATATCGTTATAAAATGTTACCTGTAAAAACATAATTTGGTAGCAAGAAATGAAAAGACAATATAACATTCAACACAACATTTTCTTTGAGTGAGATTAAGCGAACATCTTGTACTATTGTACTTTTGTTAAGATCTTATCAGGTAAATAAATATATATAATACCTCATTGAACAGAAGAAAAAACAAACAAAAAATCAACTTAAACGTTTTAATTCTTAAAAAAGCACTGGTATTTTCATGTCAAGCAAACAATGGAATCATTTTATATTAGCACTGTTCCATATCACAAAATGAGTAATGAAAAGAATATTTAAACCACACCATTTTTGGGAATAAATTAATCAGCACAACAAAGGAAGTAAAACATGCTTGTACTTAGGTGTTGCACAGGAAATATTGAAACCCAATGCTCAAAATTTAAGACACCTGAGAATATAAATATCAAAACGACTTGTTGCAGCAGTTATTTAGTTCCACAGTTCCTCCTCTCTACTTTAACTAAAGCTTTGACAAGAGGAGTCTTTAAAAATTACATTAATGTAAAAATTAGGCATCAATTTAAAAAACATCCATTTTTTTTTTGTACAATGTGCATATCTGAATTAGTGTGGTGACGAGCGAAATCATCGCATCTTCTTTATCAGCAAGGCAGCAAAAAAATGAAATCCAAAGTGGACAACGCTCGTCTGTCATCAAGCCACATTCAGTGATATGAACAAAAGGATTTGGACTGAGCTCTTTCAATTGAAATCTGCAGTGAAGTGACAGTTTACAGATATCTGTTATCTTTACATTTTAATACCCTTTTAAGCCTCGGCCCGAGGGAGCGGCGAGTCTTTCCCTTGACAAAAAAGACGCCTGCTGGGCTTTAATGACAGGGGCTTGATTCATCCCAGAGATTGATTTGCTACTGACTATTAACAACAGAAGTTCATTGAGGCAGGAAAAATGAAATTCTGCTGCTGTACAGGTAGTAGTGATGTTGCATATAAAGACAAGATAAGGGCAAGGGTACATAGCAGACCGTCTAGCTAGCGGATACAAACGTATTTCTGAAATCCAAGGTTTGATGGCTATTCAGGGCTTTGTTAAAGATAGTCTGGATGGATTATGTAAAGACCGATAGAAAAGAAATAATCAGTGAGGTATGTTGTTATTGTGATATTATAGCTTTGAGACAGAGTCTGTGTGTGAAGACACTCGTCTGTGAGAAGAGATGGGAGCAAATATTTCCATTTGAAGACGTAAAAAACAAACATATTGTGTGTGTGTTCCTTAGTTAAACAGTCCATGTGTCTGCGGTTACTGCCAGCAGCAACCGCAGACTGTCAACAGGTCGAACTTCTGAAAAATAAATGTGTAAAAAAATGTCATCGCGTCGCATTCACTAATGAGTACAGCTCCCATGAAAATGAGATCAACAGTGAAAAGAGGGTTTGACACATGAATGAGGAAGACATCGGAAGTCTGAATGTGGAGGAGACAAAGTTGCAAGATCTATATATAGAAAAAAAAATACATATTCCATCACAGAGATAATCTGGATGACTACGCCACACAAATAAAAAAACTACCACAAACGCATTGAGTCACACGTTCTAAAGCACTTGGACAAAAAGGCGGTTTTACAAACCATTGGTTATTAACACATTAGTTCCACAGTGCTTGCTCTCAGAAGCATAGTAACAGTGCAAGCCATTACACTATTCAGCCAAATACACCTGTAAGAAAAAAGTGCCATATTGCATATTGAGTATCTGTGATGAGCCCACATGAGGGCATATATACCTATACAGGGATACAACTGTAAACATGGTGTGAAGTAGTTATGACAGAGTTTAAGGCTTTAAGTGTTGTTCACTGAGATAAAGGAATATGTCCATGCGCTGGACAGACAGTGTGGAAACATGAAGAAAAAAAAAAAAGATTCGACCTCTCTCTACAATCAGACCTGGATTCTGTATGTCATTGAATAGATTTGAAATATCTAAATTACTTGAGCTTTGCTGATGAATGTTATTTTTCCTGAAATATACAGCTGATTATTGACTCTTTTTTTTTTGGCATATATGAATATTTAGGAGTCAGTTTTCCTAAAAATGGACTGAACAGGTTCTTCACACATCTGTTTTTCCAACATCGTAACGCATCTTTATTACGTCAGATATTTTGACTTGTCAAACACAGGCGCAACCAATAACATCGGCTGTATTACGGTCACAGATGCCTGCTGGTTCAATGACTCCTATGTAGAGGAGTCATTAACTTATTATTCATATTTGCTATACCTGTGCTTTTGTTGGTTTGACAAGTCAAAATGTGCGTCTCAATAAAAGGTCACGAGTTAGACTTCTGGTTATTTTGCTGCTGAAACTAGACCATAGAAAACAACCTGGTACACCTGATCCTAAAATGCATTCTGCCGTCTGGCTTCACACCCCCGATGAGCGGGATGAAGACTTTTACTTTGAAGGCAGCCGGCTGAAAGTTAAGCTCAACTTTTATCATCTTTTCCTCCCCCAAAAAATTGTTTTGACATCATAGCATAGATACTTTTCTCAGTTCTGTCGCTAACAAAAATGTAAATAAAAATACATACACACCGACACTCACAGGCAATGCCATCCTATCAAGAGTATACCGTTACCCCTAATATAAGGACTACAATTCATCACACATTAACTCTGCTGCTAGTAGCATTACCATTTATCTACATTAAAAGCTTAAAGCTTATATACATTTGCATCAGTATTAGACATAATACTACTGTGTATTATGTGCCAGCATTTCATGAGTGATAACTGATCTAGACTTAAAGATGGCGTGCAAACAGCTCCTGAACAGTTTGATCCACTTTCTGGCACCAAAAAAAAAAAAAAAAAAATCAACATTTGATCACTAGTCAAATTGGATGTAATGAAAAGATTATGAAATTGATTCAATAATGGTTACCAATGCAAGAAAAAAATGAAAGAATGTCACAACTAAAACTTTTATATGGAATGAGCAAAAGTAAAAGTTAATTATCTAAAAGGCTTCTAGTCACTGCCCCGCTACCTAACATCACAACTGTGTGTTACTCATGGTAAATAAATGATACTGAAGAGCACAACAATCTACAAATTAATCACATGAAAACCGAGGAGTTTTGGCTTTTGATGAATGTGAAGATTTTTACTGAATGTGTGAAAAATCCCTGCAAGTTGTAAGTTTTTGAGATAATCGGGTTATTGTTAGGGTTGGGTTTATTGATTAAAATCTGCTTAATGATTCCCTTTCTCATCGGATCCTGAGTAAGAAAAGAAACCAAAGTATGTTGAAAGTAAAAGATATTTATTTTCATAAGGTCTAGACTGCCATATGCGAGAAAAAAATTATGTTTTTAGTGATTTGTTTTTGGTTAAAAAAATTAAACAATATATAAATAATCTTTGTTGAGCCAAATTTAATGATTTTCCATTTGATTTTGCTCTCTGAGGCAATAAGGCCCAACGTGAGGCAATCAATGAGCACGACTGCTTCATGGTATAATTAAGTTTACAGAAGTTTTGCATCAATGTGATGAAGTAAATTGATTTGTCGTGTAATTAATTGAGTGAATTAACCAAAAATACTGGTTATGTGATCAATAAAAAAATGTTTCATTTAATTGAACTGTCATGATACAGGACATCTAAGATGTTAAATTCTTAAACCATTTTGTCATAAATGTGTTGTCATATTAGGCAGACCTTTTACCCGTGCATGGATTTATTTTCACGCGGCGATTACATTTCAGCACACCGTTATTGTCTTGTCTGAAGCGTAACCGCACTTTTAAAGGCTAGCTCCAGTCCGCCATTTCGTAAACATTATACACGTACTTTGAGATACGTGTAACCGGCACTATAAATGAAATGCGTAGGTCCAAATTTTGTTTTCAGGAAACGATAAGTGGAATCGAAAAAAGCACATTTCTTGTGGAGCATTCTACCCAACCCGTGTTATGTTAAGCAGGTGGATAGTGGTCCCATGACTCATCCATGTTGATGGAGGGATGAAGCTGATTCTACCTTGCATCCAGCTCTCTCTGTGTGTGTGTGTGTGTGTGTGTATTGTGCATGTTTGTGTACAACACAGCAATGCTAAATCCTAATCAGTGGATCTGATTGTAGCTGGTTAACTTGAGCCCACTGTGATCTTCTGTGCTCCCAAACCCGAACCATTCTAATGGTGCATGATTGGGCTGGGAGAGGAGGATGTGCCCTTGTTACGGCCCAACATGGAGGGCTTGAAGTCAGGATGGCGACGGGCATGCTTGATCAGGTGGTCGCTGCGCATGAAGCGCTTATCGCACAGTGGGCACAGAAAGCGTTTTTCCCCCGTGTGGGTGCGGGTGTGGCGGGCGAGCTCATCGGAGCGGGCAAACTTCTTTTCGCAGTCGGGCCAGGAGCATGGAAAAGGCCTCTCACCTGCAGCGTGGAGGCAAAGAAGAGAAGGGAGAACCATTTACCACCATACCATTTATCATATAGCTTAGCTTTGCAATACAAGTATGCATTAGATTTTGTTTTTGATGACTAAAATGTTACTAACACTTGGGAGACGATAACTTATTCTGAACAACTGTTAAAACTAGCATGTGTGGCCCCAATGCAGTACATTTGTGAAATAGCAGCGGGTATGTTTAATGATTTCCATTATCGATAATCTGCAGAATTCCACAGACATTGAGTAATAATTGTGTCTTTAAAATGTCAAAAGATAGTGACTATGCCCATGAATATTTGCTAATGGACAAGGTGAAGTCTTCAAATAGATGATTTTGTCCAAACAACAGTTCAACCCCCCAAATTATTAAATGTACCATCACAGAAAACAAAGAAAAGCAGCAAATCCTCCCAGTTGAAATATTGTTAAATAAATTATTGAAATAAGCAAGTATCAAACTAATAAATACTTAATTCACCATTTGTGCATTTATTTTGTATTATTTAATACATCATATCCTAAATAACAATGGAAATTTTGAATTTTAATGTGGTATTTTATAGTCTGTGTATTATGTTTTATTTTGTTCCTTCAAGATCATCTGCTATTATCTAACGTTTGACAGAACAGGGTTGTTTACTATTTTCCTTTTCCTTTAACAAATGTACTCAAGAGATGAAATATTGAAAAGAAATGTGTGACTACATTCCTAGAGTAAAATTTAACTGAGCTAATTGAATACCAACTAGGATCGAAAATCTCCTGCCAAGCATTACTTTTGTAAAATACGGTGGGTAGACAAATAAATCTCTACATTGTTAATAAATACGTGACAAAACATATCCAGGCTTTAGACTCTCCAGATTAGTCTTGCTAAGCTACTACTAGCCTTAATCTCTTGCAGGCAACATGAGCAAAAACCAGGATAAGCGAGTAGGATGCTCGGAGCCATTTTCAAGATCACAAAGCCAGGCCACGTTGTTGTTGCACAGTTCTTTGTGGGCGTTCCCACCACCGTTTCTGAACCGTTTCCTGTCCTTAATCCGCTTGCGCCTGCTCACTGACCCTGAACATACCGATTTATTTTAGCGAAAATTCACATGGAGGTTTCAATTCTGTTGTAGATTGCCGTTTTTTTAATTTTTTTTACACACACACACACACACACAGGTGGATCTACTTCCAACACCACCTAGCTAGTGCATCGTGGCAAAGGCACCGTTTAAAACCAGGGTGAGGCGCAACCACACGTTCAGGGATTTCCCTCAACTAAACCGAAAAGAAACGAAAACGTGTTCAGCCAGACATCGGGGTGACGCACCCATTATCGGACGCGCCCTCCGCAGCTCCTCTTCCCGAGCTTTAACAATAATGTAAATAATACAAATCGATTAAAACTCGTTATCGGACTCCAGGAAGAGAAGTTGATGCCCAAAGAAAAAAAAAACTCAACAGCCCAAACATCCAGCACTTGCTGCCGTCAACAGGACCTACTTTGCCCGACAATAAACTCTCCGCTCTCGACGTTAAGGTTTCGTCTTACGTTCATTTCATATGCAAATGCAGGCGGGAGGAAGACCATCGTCACCGATTTTAACGTCCAGCCCAGTTCTTTTGTTAGTTTACTTCTTTGTCAGTCTCTGAGGGGAGTTGTTCAGTCTTTCCCTCTTTGTTTGGCCACGTTATTGTATCAAGTCGAGAATAAATGGGAAAACATTTTACACCACCACACTACTATTAGCTAACCCCACAAAGAGCACACCACTTCCTATATTTCTCCCTGATAGTCCCGTAATAACGTGGGCTTGGATGCCACCGACATAGTGGGGCACAATGTTTATATTTAGGGGCTCGCCAACTAACTTTATGGGAGGCAGCTCCACATGTAAACTGCTGATGCAACCAAACTGTTATTGTGTGTCCGTACCTGTGTGTGTCCGGATATGTGCCTTCAGGTGGGACGATTTCCCGTAAACTCTGTCGCATCCGTCGAAAGTGCACTGATGTCGCTTCACCGGGGACCGCGGGGGCCCCACGCCTCCTCCCCCCCTGAGCTGCTGCTGTCCGGGGACAGGGGTGGCAGAGGGGGTCATGGTAGGGGTGGTGGGGTCGGACAACGTGGTGTAACCGCTCTCCCCACCACACGAGGAGTTGCTGCTCTCCGAGTAGGCCGACATGGGGCGGAACTTGCCGTGTAGGTCGGTGAGGATACCCGCCACCGCCATCATGTTGGCCCCCTCTAGCCTCAGTGCCTCCCGCACTTCCCTGTCTTCGCACGACACCTCGAGCTCCCCGGGGAGCAGGCCCACCGGGGCCGGCTGACTGGCGGGGGCGACCGGGGTGGGTCTGTGCAGGACAGGACCGCTGGATATCGAGACGAGACACTCGGCAGCAAAATAATCAGACGAAGCAGTCAACGACATTGTTATCTGCCTTGGTGGTGGCTTTATCTACAAAAAATAAAATAAACGAAAAAGAAAATTCCGCCAGGAGGGGCTAACGGTAGTCTGAGCCTGACCTCGTTTTCATCAAACTCGACGAACAAACCGTTTCCAGCCGAGCCTTGTTACAGCCATACAGCGTGTCGGTAGTTTAAAAGAGACTAACTTCATCAAGCAAAAAATTGAAATAAGAATAATAATGTGCTAAAACCGTGCCAATGCCTCCGGGCAAACATGCGTGTCCCTCACCGTCTGACGGTTCATTGTGTCTGAGGCTCAGAGAAGCCGGTCAAACCTACGCCCCCTGGTCCGGACTAAGGATGCGTTCATGGTCTGTCGGATAAAACAGGATGGAGGTGTGTTTGAATTTCTATAAATGCAGCACTCGTAGGCAAATTGTATTCAGTCACTATAACTGCTCCAATATTTGATTTATACATGTAAGTCACTGTCCTATTGCAAATTACGAATCCCAATATTAAACTAAAATGGTGCATCTAGTCGTGTACTAGTAGCATATTTTCATATACTACCTATAAACTACCACTACTACACATGTATAATTGTTTTAGTTTGATCATAATACATCATTTTTGGCATACTTGTTGTATGCTATTGTATTACTATTTCATGATTTAAACGTTGTGGGTGAACGCAGATTAAGAATATTTTAGGTAAAAGCCAAAAATTCCATTTTTTTGTCTTGGTTGTGAAAGCAGCGTTAACCGGCAGCACGCAGCCTGACGTCGCAGCTCGGGCGTGGACCGCGGCGGCGGGTGCATCCTGGAAAGTAGGTGGCAGGCAGCTTGGGTAATGATGGGGGAAGGAGATGGGGTTTGAACGGAAGGCGTAATGGGTTATTTAGTTTTAGCCCAACTACGTGGCTGAGCGGTGCGGGGCTTTTTAAGTCACATTGCTGGCAAACAAGTTATATGAAAAGTCTTTAATCCCTAAATATCTACTTTCAATAGTGTTTTATCTCAAGACACAGTTTGTTATGTCTTTAAATAAGTTGGTTGCGCGGATTATTGATATTGATGGGTGTGTGTGTATAGGAGTTTGTATCTGCAAATAATTTCCAAGGAACTCTATTCTATTTATTGTTGAGGAAAAAAAAAAAACGTTGGCAAATATTATCACGGGGTTTATAGTGTATTGTACTGCATACCATGTGGTCGTTATTTTGTCCTTATCTGTCCGTGCAGATAACAAAGGCATTATGCTGCCGGCCTGCGAGCGTTCAAACTGTTTAACTTTCCTGCAATAAACAATCCATCATTTCCCAATGCATATGTGGCTCATGTTATATGTATGTCCGAGTTAATAGGGGAATAAGAAAACTTTTTTTTTTTTTGTGAGGCCCAGTACTGTGTCAAGTGATTGGCTCAGTGAGTGTTTGTAGCCCAAGTTTGGGAGGTATTTCCTCATTGGTCGCGGGGAGCACCATGGGTCACTGTGGGAGCCCATGTACAAGTGTGGTCTTTCAGTGGCTGTGAACAGTGCTTGGTTTTCATTTCGCTTACATGTGGAGGCTTAGATGCAGCCAGACCTGCCGTGACTCAGGGCTGCTATGGCTATGTTCTTGTTACTTCTCAATTGTCTAAATGTTACACTATTTTTTGTTCTGCTACATGGTGAGTTTTATGACTTTTGTTGTTTATGTTGTGTGTTTTTTTTTTCCATTGCTGGTATGCCATTTATTTTCCCATTGGATTTAGAGTTGACTAGAGTCAAGATCACATTACTTTGAGAGGTCAGGTATAGCAAACCTTGTTTTAAAATTGCATTTTTAGTCATTATGTCTGAGATCTGTTACCTGATTTTCTTTGCAGAAGGCGATGGCTTTCGGAGCAAACCAAATCTCTGTGATTCAAGTTGTGCTGGTGAGAATAGAGGTTGTGCTCATGTTGAATAGGATGCAAGCTCACTGACAAATACCTAAATGACGTTTTTGCGTCTTTATTCAAGACATTCAATTATTATCAAGATTTGCCTTCGAGACATATTTCTTTTTTTAATCTCATGATTATTGTTTCATGTCCGTAGGGTTTCCTACCCCTGACTTGTCCTATCAGAGAGGGGTGAGGTATACTTACAGATATAGCACAACAATTACCACAACGCTTCATGGCTCCAATGCTGGCAGGAATGGATTGGCTTTGGACTGTGTGGTTGACATTGACGTGGTTTCAAAGTGTCACCTAATGATGCAGGTCAGCTTTCATAAAGAAGATCCTAAAAAAATTCTTGCGCTATGACAAAAAAAATTAAAATAATGGAGGCTACTGCAAACAGTCAATAATCTATGCACATGCTTGTCCAACAGATTAGGAATCCACAGATAAAGCGCCTGTCCCCTCAAAAAGAACACTCTGTGCAACGATTAAAGAGCTTGAGGTATTATTCTTTTGATTTCACATAATTGTATGTCTTATAATGAATGAATAACTTGTTCTGCGCGCATGCATGTGGTTCTGTCTTTTCTCGGCCTGCAGCAATCAAAGTGTAAGTTCAGATAATTTTGGAATGCTACAACTGTTTTCCCTCTGAATGTGATACTTTGTTCAGATGCTCCACTTGTCTGTTCCTGGGTCCCGGGGGGCTCATCTGGTGTTTTTGTTTCCCAGGGAGTCACTGGAGAGAAAGCGCCTCAAGTTCTCCCTCCGGGAGGGAAAGGTCACGGCCCTCTGTCTTCAGGAGGGGGAGCAGGTGTGGGCCCTCAACATTAAAAGGGCTCTACTGAGCATGCTCCAGACCTCACGCATGGCCTCCAAACAGGAATTGGAAAAGGAGGTGAGGTTTAATGAGGGCTATATTTTATCTTATATATGCTCAATTTGTATGATGTATACACACGTTTTTCCGTCTTCATTGAGATTTTAAAAAATACCACATCTACTCCTGCTGCAAACAATAACCTTTAACACCATCTTGTCTTAATATAGTGTGTTCACATGGTTATCTGACTTTTCCTTAACGCCTCTTTCTCAGACCGATCTGTATGGAACGTGCACCAGCAGGTATGAAAGGAGAGGACCGGTACTGCTGAAGAGCAGGGATCTCAAACAATGCCAAGCGTCCCGGCTGGCAAACTTCTGGCCCCATTCAGTATCTTTAACTGAGGATACAGTGAGTTTACCTCTCGTCTGTGTTTTATTTAGATATGGCTCCCACTGTGGATGCAGAGTTTACGTTATATTCAATTAAAACATGCACACAGGAGGTTGTGTTATAAGCTGATTCCAATGTTATCAGACTCAGTGTATGAGGTCAAATTAATATTTATATGATTAGATATTCCTCCAGTTATATTGTATTACTAGCTGTGTGTAGCGTAGAAACATCAGTTAGGCCACAATCTTACAGCATAGTTATTGTTGGACTAATATTGTTGCTGAAATATAATTTTTTCTACTCTGACATCTGAGTTTAAGAGAAGTGGAAGTTGAAAGTGAGCAATGACGCTGGCTTTAACTTTTATGCACCACAGAATTAGAGGAACAACAATTTTTTTGTATCATTTGGTTCAACCGTTGGTTTCGATTCATGCTTTTTTTTTGATGGGATGTTTGATGTCTTTTTTGCTAGTCAGTACAGTCAGAGCTGCACTGCGTTCAGAGGCACGGATCAATCGTGATGGAAGAGGTCAACTGTACTGAAGCCGTTTCCATTGCAACGTGGTCCGGGGCTGCAGGGCTGGTGAAGACCCGAACAGTGTCCGCCTTGCTCCTGCTCAGAGCCCAACCGGGGACTCCCCCGGGAGCAGGTCAGGAGTAGTACCGACACCTTAGCGACTGTGCGGTTTTACAGATGTGGAACCCTGATGCTTGTTCCCCTCCTTGCTCATGCAGATGTCTTACGTCATGGCGTGCTGACTGACCTGCAGTTTGAGGATGAAGGGACGGCAAAGCCCGGAAAAGCCAGAGCGTCGACGCCTCAGCAAGCCAGTCAAACTGTCAGCATGTTATGTAGCCTCACCTCAGACCCCCCACTGGTAGGACTCAACAGGTTGCAGTCATCTTTAAACTACTTATCTGTAAAGGACGCTTAACGTTTCACTTAAATTAATATGAATGATGTATCAGTAGCTGTACCCTGACAGACCACTTTTAGCTTGTTTGTGTTTGTATGTATGGCTTGACTTCCCCTGGAGCTTGGCTGTGTATCATTTTAATGTGTCCCATACACAGGAGGCTAATCAAACCTAATCGACCGTCATCAAAGTGCATTTGCATCAGAACCTGATACTGTGATTATTACTGTGTTGGGATCAGATGATTGATGTGTTGAAAAAGTGTGTTTTTTCTGGTTGAAAATGTATAGTTTTGAAAAACTGGAGTGTAAATTTCACTTGTTTATGATTCCTATAACATAAGTCCTTTTGTGATTTTCTTCAAGGTATCACAAAAGTTCCTTCATCTGGCTTTCCAACTGAGGGATCTGACTCTTTCTCAACTCAAGACACTTTGGCAAGAAGCGTCTTTCAAGTGTCGCAATGACTGGTCAGTATCGGCAGTGTTTAATAATGGAGCATCTTATGTCTAGTCCTTCAGGTTTTCATCAATGACAAAATTAATACAAAATTGTGTACTACCAGTAAATCAGATTAAAGCTAAAAAGGACTCTTGTTTATGGTCACAATTCTAAAATGCTCAAGTAAACAAGTAAAGAAAGAACCGTCCGTGTGGGACAGAAACTCTGAACCAGATGACCTTCAGTAGTGTGGCCCTTCCTTAGTCCTCATCACAGAGTATCGCAAATACACCTTAATCATTGAGGTCGTTCTGACTTGTTGAACGCAGGTGTAACTGATAACAAAAATAACAATGACCTCCTTTCAGTGGGGTGTGGCAGTACCTCTTGCTCCGTACTATCGTGCGTTGCATGACTCACTGGCCCAAATAAATGAGATGGAGATTGAATACCACCTCATGTCAATAGGAAGCTACAGCTGGCAGTCGGTTAGCCGAGCATAAAGACTGGAAACAGAAGATTTATACAACACCACATCATAGTGTGGAGGTTACAGAGGTTGATATGGATGCTAATTAACTGGTTGATAAGGATGCTAATTAACTGGTTGATATGGATGCTAATTAACTAGTTGATATGGATGCTAATTAACTAGTTGATATGGATGCTAATTAACTGGTTGATATGGATGCTGATTAACTGTTCCAACAAAGGCAACCTTTGTTGGATGCTTTACCGGCCTGTGGATCTGAAAACTGCATCGTGCTACTGACCGGCCTCATGCGGAACAAAGAGCTGGAGGAGGAGCAGGCTCAAGCTTTTCTCACCACCATAGCCCTCATCCCTAATCCATCGCCACAGATCATCAACTCCATCAATGTAGGACCATCCAACATTAATAATGACTTAAACCTCTCTACGTAAATGCTACTCTCGGTGTTCACTCCTGATGTGTAAGTCAAAAATGATGCCAGAGATTTAGAAATTAAAGTAGCTTCTTCATCCATTTCTAAAAAGTAAACACCCTCTTATTGTGAAAGAAACATTACGGCCTCAAGGCTCAGCGCATTCTGTGTCTCTGCTGTCTGTGTTAGGCCTTACTGGAGCTCCCCAAGGTGTCGCCCAAGGCGCTGTTAGCTGGGTCATCTCTGGTCTATCAACTGTGCCAAAGATCTCAAGGCTCCTGTAGTGAACTTCCTCAGGTTCAGTCATTCATGGGGACGCTTGAAGAAACCCTGAAGGACGGCTGCGAGGGAGAACACCACACTGAAGTTAAGGTGCTTTTTCTTCAGACAAAGACTCATTTAAAACTGGTTCTTTCACCAATTTTACGTACATAATTCCTAATATGCATATATTTTGTCAACCTGACAGCTTTTGTATGCACTGAAATCAGTGGGAAACACTGGTCTGTCTGCGGGAACCTTCATTCCTCTGCTTAAGTGCTTCATGCTCGGCCACTCAACTGCACTGGAGCTGAGACTTGCTGCCGCCCAAGCATTCAGACGCTTTCCCTGCTCGGCTGATGTGAGTTGATTTTGTGACTAATTCTTAAATGGACATATCATTAGATATAAAAACAAATGCCTTTTTAAGTGCATGTGCACGTATATCGGTATGTGGAGTGACTTTCAACCCAAAAAAATACATAAGACAACCCTGCCTAACTCAGAAAACGTGACATGAGCCATTTAGCATTGGCTCCCCTTCCTATAACACATGCAGACTCATCAGAATATACAGCCCACCATTTCCACGGCTTAAGAACCACCTTCGCAAAGGTTCACCATGTTTTTCTCACATGCCAATCAGAATCAGACTGGTAAGGGGGCTTAAAGAGGCCGGCGCTAAAACAACGCGTTTCAGACAGACAGTATGGCAAATATGATGTTTATTTGACATTAAAGCAGTGAAACATGTTTCTAATAGAAACCCAAAATGCAAGTGTGAAGCTGAAATTGCTTGAACGACATGAAGACATTCAAACATACTCAGACGTTCCTATAAATATTTTTGATTTACATTTGTAGAAAGACAAAACTTAGCTCACTTTCAGCTCACTCTACTTAACAAAACCATTTGACGGGACACCTATTGGACCTGTTAATTGATTGTAAACCAATGTTCACTTTTAAGGGACGGTTTATCACTCAAATGCAAATATAATAAGTCTTCATATCACAGAGGCTGACTTTTCTAATTGATTCACGATGAGTTGAGGTGGAGGTGAAGAGGTGATCGGCAGTCTAACGTCAGTGACTGACAGGAGTTTCCTTCCTTCAGAGGTCTGTGCTGTTGCAGCTGTACCGGTCCTCCCAGGAGGACCCCGAGGTCAGAATCGCTGCATACCAGCAGCTCATGCGCTGCTCCGATCAGAACGTGTTTGAAGTGGTGAAGATGACTCTGAGGAACGAGACGTCCAGCCAAGGTCCGATTTAAACCTCTGTAGTTTGTAGAGGAGATGCCGAATGTTGAGCAAAGTAATAATATTGATGAACTAACGCCACTGCGGCTCATGATCATATTTCTGCTTCATTGTCAAACAGGTGAAATATTCTTTATATTTTTTCTGTGGTTTGTATGTTGTTTTGCTGTACACACAAGACTTAGAGGGGAGGAAAAGAAGTGGTTGCCTTGTTAATGTTCTTGTTCAGCTTGCCCTTCATATGCCTTCTCTCTTTACTACTCTAGTGGGATCATATGTGTGGAGTCACCTGACCAATGTCCTAAGGAGCGAGGACCCTATGAAGCAGGTCCTAATCGAGTCACTGCCTGATGACATTATCAGCAGAGACTTTGAAGCTGACTTTTTGAAATACTCCTCCTATTCAGACTACACTGTTTCATCAGGTGACGACGGCTTCACTTCAACTTTAAATACAGAGAGATTGCAATCAGGATTAACGTCTGATTTCGTCTGCTTCTTTGTTTGCTTCAGGTATGGGAATTACAAATGTGGAAACATCTTTGGTTTTCTCTCCCAAGTCATTTCTACCAAGATCTGCCACGGCCAACCTTACTCTATATTTTCATGGCAGAGCTCACAACGTTCTGGAAGTGAGTTTCGTATCCATTTGATTTCTATATTAGCATTAAAGTCTTGCAAAATGACGTTGAACGCACGCATTTTTGTTTCCCGAATAAGGTGGACCTTCATGTCGAAAATGCGGAGCCGCTTTTGCAGAACGCGTTCGGTCACCAAAACTTCAACCACGATGGAGAGTCTGCGGCTCAAAGTCCAAAGACGCAGCCCAGAGAGACGAGGAGGACGAGAAGACAAACAGGCGATGATCATAGAGCGGAAAAAGAAAAGTGTTTATCTGGCACCATCAGTTATCTGAGCCAGGCCAGGGCCATGGTGAGGTCATTGTGATTGTTGTAAAACAATCATCTCTACGGGGGATGGGGAGGAGCATTGTGAAGCAGATTAGCTGCCATTTACGTTGCATTTTAGATTGTTGGTCAATGCTGCTATCTTGACTGCATTTTTAGTAATGAACAAAAGTACATTATATTTAGTTTAGAGGAGGAAAACTTTTCTTTTTCTTCTACACTTTTAAAACCCAGGAGTTCAATCAGGACATTGTAAGAAGATCATAAGGAAGGCAAACATTTTGGATTCTTTGACATATATAAGTAGCGATTGTTGTTGCTTAAGATTTCTTGTTTTGTAAAGTTTTGCATTGAGATAATCGATTTTGACTTTGTCTTTTGCAGTTGTTTGGGGGGAGGAGAACAGAGGAGAACAGGCCCAAGTGTCGGCTCAGTGTTAAAGTGTTTGGCAACGAGCTCAGCGTGTTTACATGTGAAGATCTCTACAGTCAGATGGACCGGCTGTCGCTGAGCATGGCGGGACTGGCTGTCCAACTGCTCAAGGTATACTGGAGGTAGATTGTCCTCACAGTCGCTGGTCTCTTCTCTGGCTCTCATTTCCATCCTCGCTGCAGTTTTCGCTTTTAATCTGCCTTGCTTCCTCCTTGTCCTCCAGGGTCAGGAGGTTCAGCTGGACCACAGGGCCGTGCTGATGACGGACGAGCTGGTTTTACCGTCGCTGTCCGGTTTGCCCGTCAAACTGAGCATCAACACGACCTCCCTGCTGTCGCTGCGGCTGAAGGGCAGCGCCAACTACAGGGATACTTCTCACTTCTCCCTGACTGGATACATCAAACCCAAGTACCTCCATTTAAATGCATGTCACAGGGCGCTGCAACCCTGACCTCTGGTTTCAAACTGTGACCCTTCACTAGAGTGTAACTGCTGTCTTTATTCTCAGTGCCTACGTGGGGCTGTCGGCCATGATGGGGGTTGACGGTGCTTTGGGTCAAGCTGCGGTGGACTGGGTCTCTGAGATAAGGAGCTCCACCAGTCTGGATGGCAGCGTTCAGCTGCAGGAGGGGCGGGACGTCAGGGTGACACTTAACACGCCGGAGGACGTCATGGACATCGTCTCTCTAAGGTGAGGGCATTTATGACGATGATTAAGACAGGGATCACTTGTGGGTGTAAAACTTAAAATGAAATTGTAGATGCTCTTTGCTACACACCACTATAAATATATGCATTAAAACATCAAGTACTTTTTATTTTGCCTCTTGAAAATATATGATTTATATATTTAACCAAAAAAAAACATAGTGTCTGTTAGTTGGTGTTTATAATATTGCAGAATATTTGAATCAGTGTTGAGAAAGACGGTTTCCCAAAGAGCATGTGTGTTTTTGTGTTCAACAGCTCCAAAGTGTTTCAGATCAGTGGAGACCACCGAGAAGAGATAAAGGGGCCAAAGAGTCAAGTTCAGAAGACCAGCTGCACACCAAAGACATGTAAGTCCTCCAACACGCCATCATAATGACACTCAGACCTTGTTTGTATGAACCCTTTTTATTTCTGACATTGCCTATTATTCTCTGTGTGCACATGTTTGTGTGTAAATTCTGGCTGGATTTTAAAAAAGGGGGATTCAGAAAGTAAATTATTTCAGTTTTTCAGAACGTCAATGTTTGTCATAATTGTTTAACTGACTTCTTGCAACGGTCACGTGATAACAGTACAATTCTTTACCAATCCCTGTGTTCTCTGCAGTGTCCAAGATGGTCGGCTGGCAGCTGTGCTCCAATGCCTCCTACCCGTTACCTGCCGCAGGTGTTTTACTTCCTGCTCCAGGACCGGTCCACCTCTCCCTCAGGCTGCTGAAGCTGGACAGAGGCCTCCATTACTACCTCCTGGAAGCGGCCTACTCCCTGCTCCCTCAGGTGCAAAGATCCACAGATGAGTTTCATCTTTGAGATGCTTTTCTTTGTTGTATTTCCCTGCCACCTTCTTTATCTACTCTCACGCACAAAACTTGTACTAACTTATGCTTCAGAGAGACACCTGGCTCCCCAGAGAGGCCTCTATCCACCTCCTCCTCGCCACACCTCAGTCCACTATCCCCAGGGACATGTCTGTGGACCTCACCTTCAACCCTCACAGGCTGTTGCTGAGGATCACCCATCCGCTTAAAATCATCCAAATACAAGGTTGGACACAAAGAAGCACCATAACAAAACCCGTCTGTCAGGATTTAATGCCGATACTGTCTTGTCTTCTCAGGGCAACTTGAGCAAGAGAGGAACATAAGGTCGGGAAAGCTGGAGCTGTTGGTTGATGGGTCTCACTATTATATCATGGTAGGCGCTGAGATTTATCACATGATCTTTCTGTGGGATGGATGCTTTTCCAGTGAAAAGGGACGTTCATGATTTTGTCGTGGTTAGGGGTTGGTCGACACTCAGACCCTCCTGTCAGAGCAGAGAACGCGCTACCATCTTGAAGCCAAAATGGCCGCTGATGGACATCCCATGATCCTCTCTGCTAATGTCACTCGTGGACTGGGCAGGAAGACCAGGTTCTCTGCCACTGTGAGGAACGTGTTCAGAGAAACCGCATCCCTCTCAGGTATCCAACTAACGTAACCAACTAGCGCACAATAATGATCTCTCACCAGATTTATGTTCAACATTCCCATCGAACAAGTCATTTTGCTGTATTCAGTGGCCCTGGAGCACAGGCGCGACGGCAGCAGTCGACAGTACTCTGTGGAGGCCGAGCTCCTGTTACCCAACGTGGTCGGCACCAGGATGCTGGGACTAATGGAGAAGAAGGGCTCGCTGTGGAGCTCCGCGATCAGGCTCAAATATGGTCTGGGAGGTGAGTGACTGAAAAACACACACACTTTTTAATTAGTACATATTTCAGTGTAATCTGCAGAGATGGAGATATATTTCTGTGATACATTTAGGGGAAACTCGGCAGTGGCATGTATGCCCACTATCTACTCCAGATCCCGTTCATAACAAAGACTTAGCGGACCATGTTTTTAAGATTACTCCATGCTTTCTTAAGCACCACAAACAAACTGCATTTCAGCATTACTCACACCTCTTCAGCTTACAATAACAGCTCCTTTCAACATTTGGAGAAATCAAGCTATTTCCCAGCAGATGTTTCGCCTTCAAGGGTAATATGTCGTTCACGATGCAGGTGATGCCAGGCAGCTGCGTCAGGAGTGCTACACGTCTCAGAGACTGAAGAGTGAGAGGGACTCAAACCTCACCTACATCATTAGAGGCGACCATGAGTTCTACTGCTCCAACACCGCTCCTATCAACCACAAGGTACCAGACGTGTTAGCAGGACTCTTAATGTCATACTTCTAATTTGGTTCTGTCTTCCATGCATGCGTATATGCTGGTGGTTTCCCGCTCCAGAGACTAATTCCTACCTGGACGGGTGAAACAGGTAACTGAGGCGCTTTTATGTGCGTCCACAGATCCACCTCAGGCACGAGGAAAGCCGCGCCCACATTAAATCATCCCTGGACATGAGCTACGGCAAACACTGGGATGAGATCAACAACAAGCGCACAATTCTTCTGAGCCAGTCCTTCAAAAACCAATCCACACAAAATCACACCAGCTACACACTAGAGGTAAACGGACCTCTGTTAGGGATCAGAAAGCTTCTTTCCCCCCCGAACCAACTCAAATATACGTTTATAAACACATGGCATACTGTGACATAATCCTTGTCTCAGCATTAAATGCATATTTTCTCTGTCCAAAATAAAATGATATATTCCATCTCATTATATTCCAGTTCAGTCTCCAGGTGCCAGAGAAGAATTTAAACTACCGGACTCAGCTTCTGCACTCTCACCTGAGACAGCTCGGGTCTGAGAGCAGCACTCACCTGAAAATCCACTACAACAACGTGATGCCACTGGTGGCTGGGTTACACTGGAAAAGCCCTCCCAAAGACGCCCCGCTGAAGAAATGGGAAGGTAAAGGAGCTCATATCAAATTATTGTTAGTGTCTAAACCCTCAGTCTAACGTCCCTGATCATTGTCCAGGCACGTTTAACATGGACACGCCGTGGCTGTACATCTACACTGCCCACAAACTGAGCCGGCACCAGCGGCACACGCTCCAGCTCACCTCGGAGCTAACGGCCAGCAAGTGGCTGGTCATCCGTAACCTCATGCTCGAGGCTTTGTACAGAGACCGGGGCAGAGAGAGGGAGGCCCGTCTGGAGCTCTCCACACAAGCGCACACCTACATCCAAGTAAGAGAAGGAGAGGCTGCTCCATCTGAGAATTGCTTCATATCTGACTCTTTTTCTTTCATCGTGGGAATTGTATTTGTAAGCACCGATTAAGAAAAGTGTTCCACAACATTGCCCGCTTCTCCTCCAACTCCTTCGTCGCTCCTCCCCAGGCAGGAGGGTGGGGCGTGGTCGGGAAGCGAAGTGTGAAGGCCTCCGGCTCACTGAGCTCCTTGTGGACTCCACCCTTGAGGGGAGATGTGTCTCTGGAGACCTCTAAATTCAGCCACACCCTGCAGATGGCGTCCACATATGACAAGCACAACGTCAGCCTCACTGCCGCCATCAGCACTGTGGAAAAGGTGGGTGGTGACACTGGGCCGCGTAGAATGGTTCAGTTAAATACTTTCAACTCTTTACAGAATGACTGTCTACTGACTTCTTTCAGAAGTTGAAAAAGAGGCAAGTGATGCTGAAGATGACCTTCTCAAAGCCAAAGAGTCCGTCCACAGAACTGCAGCTAGAGGGAGTAGTGGAGGAGCAGAGGAAGGACAAGAAGATGTATCAGAAAACCGCCATGCTCCAGCTCAGGTTTGTGCCTCAATCGGACTTGGAATGAATCATCCATTGATGTATTTTAGGACGGTTGTGACTTCATGACTATGAACAATTGCAGCGAGAAACACTGCTGACTGTAACAGCGATCCCATATTGCACAGACAGCCCTTCCAGACCTTTCCTCAGACTCTCCTCCTGCGGGAGACCTTTACCGTCGACCTCCTCAAAGGCCTTTACATTCTGGAGTCCAAAGCTGGTTTTCACGGCAACAGAGAGGTCATCCACACCCTCACCCTCGGGTACCGACCCCCAAGCCCTTTTGTAAGCGTAGCACAAGCGGATTTATTAATTCAACGCATGATACTTCAACTGAAAGTATTATTTATTACGTTAATCTGAGATTTTTTGTATTTTTTTGTGGCTCTTCCGCACATTTAGGTTTGTTCGGCACTCGTCCATCCTTTCAGCTCGGACACTATTCCATCAGACTCAGAAGTCTGTGTGATGATAACCAGCAACCAGGTAAAACATTGACTTAAGAGAGACAAAAGTTTGTGAAAATATAACCCAACATTCTGACAGACACTTCTCATACATACTCCATGTCCTAATGTTTCTAAAGATATTAAACATTTACATTGCAACCTGTATTACAAAGAAATATATAAAAATGATGATTGAATGTCAAAGTCATTAAATTTGGATTTGTATGATTAATGATATGTATGATCTAGCTTCAGTCAAATGCATGATGTTTATATCAAAACATTGTGTGTTCAATATTATGCTTTATACATGTGGCACATTCCTTCTCAGACCCAGAAAGACATACAAGGGAGGTTGCGGGTCGGCAGCAAGGAGAAGCTGACTTTCTTTGGACGAGTTCAGTTCAACCCTTTACGCTCACGTCCCCAAGTGATAACGTTGAAAGCCAACTTCACCCATCAGCTCCAGGTAAATCGGCCTCTCCGCACAGGAAATTGCCACGTGTTGATTTGCATGATACATAATGATTGCATTGTAACATGCATGTTCGTCCACCTCCAACAGCATACAGTAGAGTTTACGGCAGGAAAAGCCAAACAGTTTTCTGATATTTCTGTTACAGCTGCAGCTCCCGTCCTCCGCTATAATGGAGGGAAATGTATGTTGGGACCCTAAAAACAACGGGGACTTTGATTATCAGGCCGGAGGGAAACTTCGAATCGAGCGCCAGGAGTGCCAAGTGAGTAAAACTAAATCAGCCTTTTGATTGTTGCTTGTTTAATTGGCAGCATTTCTGATGAACGTGTGGTGATCTCTTCGCTTTAGCTTTCTGTGCAGCTAAACGGAACCACAGAGAGAGTCGGTCTCTTTTCCTCCCTCAGCCACCCTTTCAAATCAAAGATTCCCAAAACATTAGAGGTGGGTCGTTTCTATGTTTTGTCATTCATTGGTCCCGAATAGTTTGACGTCAAATAAAAAAGTTGTCTGCCTTTTCGCACCTGAGCTATCTCCTGATTTCCATGTCTTTCGTGTTAAGGTGAAGGCCACTGCGGACGTCGTGGCTGGTACAGGTAGTAGCTCAGTTCATGTGAGGGCTGATGGGAAGGACAGGGTGAAGCTGAACGCTCAGATTTCACACACCTTCCAGAGGGGAGACAGAGCTGTGGGACTGAAGGTGAACGTATCCCAGAGTCTGTTGCCTTCTGCCACTGACATGCATGTAATCATGGCTGCCAACATGTCCTCAGACAGGTGTGTGCATCCACCTGTATTCTATCACACTGCGTAAATGTATCATTTTTGTCTTTATCAGATATACAGTGACAATCATGTGTGTAATAAACAATGTTCAATGTCTCGTTATGGACCTTTGAAGTGACTGTGCCCCGTCTCCTCCAGTGTGTCTCTACATGGCTCCTACACACAGGGGCATGAGGCCTTGCTGGCTCTGGTCAAAGGGTCTCTAAAAGACAGCCGTGGTGTTCAGCTTGCTCTGTCCGGGGACTTGAGGCACTCCATGGTCAATCTCGCTATTTTGCCTCCAGTCCTGGGGTTGGACGGGGTGCTGGGTCAGTCCGACACCCTCATTGAAGGTAGGGGTTCATTTGAAAATATCTTGATATTGAATCACATCCTGAGTACAGAGAATACTGTTTACTTCATACTGTTGTAGGACAGCTGAGAGTGAGAGTGATGGAGACCTCGTACCTTGTGGAGCTGAGACATCAGGAGGCACCCGGAGATTCTTCGGAGAGAGAAGATGAAGAGGTCATAATGGAAAAGGATTTCCCCGTGGCTCGTGATTGGCTGTGTGTTTGGATGGGGGCGGAGCATTTTTGTGTGAATGCGAGCCGCCGACTGGGGGATCGAGGGACGGGTGAGGTCAACGCCAGACTAACTCACACCCTCCGCCTGCTCAACGCCACAGGTACATCCTCTATGCAACAGCTCCCCGACAGGCCGCGTTTTGTTGCGATTATCTTTCTGAGCTGTGATACAATCACGACTTATTACGGACCGAGATGCTTTTATAAGCAATCAGGGAGTATTGCAATATGAACATTATAGACACATTCCTCTCTAGAATATGTTTTATTCATGAATAATAGAGTTCACACCAAAATAGGTCATCCTGGGCTGGCAACCCACACATACCAAGACGAAGCTCAGGAAATGGCGGTTTTCATGTACACAAGCAGCTGGCGTTGTATTTTTAATCTATATTTATTTGTCATTGTCATGGTGCAACCACTGAAAAACTGTCCAGCATCAGTTTTTATGCCCCAACATGGGTTTGAAACTAATTTGTTTTGTACACAAAAATATTACTGGGAAGTTTCAAGCTGCATCCTGTATAAACTGCAGCTGTTGTGATTAAATAAGTGAGCACTACATCACAACCACCTTTGAATGCAAATACATTTTGAACATGTATTTTTTGCAAGATTGCATCAAACTGGATTCGATATCCCAAACTAAGCATGGTCTAGCGAGCAGTCTGGTTGGCTCCGTTGCTAAACGCTAACAATAGCCCAGCTACGATGCTAACCGGCGCACAAACTAGACAGGCTGCGGGAGATAGCTTCTGTCGTCAGAAGGTATGCCACCAGGTTCGAAAACGGGAAGTTATTCACAATTTTCATCCATTATTTATCAGTAAATTCACTTCTGAGAATTTCTGAAGCGAGATTTCAACAGATTTAGAGCTGAGCTCCAATGCGTATGCCTGTCCTCTCATAATAATAATAATAATAATAATACAAGTGTCTTAATTTGTGCTACGGGTATACTCCTTACCACAGAACACATTTTATATTTTAGACATTACAATCTCTCCTGGATTCAGGTGTATATGCCAGCAGCAACGCCCAGGTGAGGTGGGCCCAGGATGGTGGACGGCTGTCGGTCCTTGCTGAGCTGCAGGCCGGACCAGAACATCTGAAAGCTGAGTTTAATGGAGGCAAGACGGACCAGGTTCCCCTCCGCTGGGACTATTTCTCCAGGCTGCAGCATCGAGTCAAAGCTCTGCTGGAAAGCGGTGTATCAAGCTCCATACAAGCCAAAGCACATTACCAGGTGCAGGTCTATCTTTTATGTTTCTATCTCTGGCATGTTCCTATTTTTATTGACGACCTTAGAAGCATGTGTCATCTTTCGCAGAATATGTGATTTGTTGTTTTTTTTCTAAATATTGAAGGTTTTTTTTTGTTCCACTGTTAGTTAGAAGAAAATGGTCTGGACACAAGCTTGGTCCTTCACATGGAAGAGGAGAGAACGGTTGACATCATTTTTAACGTTGGATCAGAAAACGGCACAGCTGTATTAGTAGTGTCTCTATGGCAACAGATAAAGCTGCTCCAGGGACTCATACCCAACGCTTTACAGGTAAATATTGAATCATATTTATACGCGCTAGAGCCAGGCTAGTTGTTCCTCCCTGCTTCCAGTCTTTATGCTGATGACTATAGCTTGGTATTTACCATACTGACAAGAGACGGCAATATATCAAAACTAACAAAAAATACAAATAATCATATTCCCCTCCAAAGTTGACCCACTAATCCATCTTATCCAACTTCCCTATGGTCAGTAGTATCAAATGAACCACTAAGAAGGAAACAGAAGTAATGTTCCAACATTGAACATGTATTGTTTCTTAATAAAGGCTCACATAAGCATGTTGGTGTAACACAATATTTTATGTGTCGTGGTCTAAAGTTCAGACATTCTTACGTCTCCTTCTTCCGTTTCTTCTTTGAAAAACAAACTTTACCAACAGGGGTTTTGTTTTCACAGATGAACTGCACAGGGGACGCCACCGCAGACCGACGCTCAGCCCAGTGTTATGGAAACGTGGCGGGTCGCCCTGTGGAGGTACGAATCTATCGCTCCTCTAGACCACACAACAGGCTCTGCTATGGCCTGTCGCTCGCTCACTTCCGCCTCAGTGCTCGAGCTAAAGGCTGTTATAGCTCCAGTGGCCAGAAGGAGCTGCGCGCTAACCTCACTCATTCATCCGTACTACTGCTGACTTATCTGCGCGTGCCCACTAAATCGAGTCTCAGGCTCCTGCTCCGGCCTGGACCCCAGCGGTGGGCCCTGGGGATCGGGTTGATTGCCGACCCGTGGAGGATGGACTTGAACGTGGGACTGAGGTTGGAGAGGCCTGGGCTCTACGGTTGGCATGGGCTGCTTGAGTTTGGGTCCTGCAGTGTTACACACAGAGCAGAGGTGACCGGTCGGATGATGTTAGAAAGCTGGTGTCACGTCTGGGCAGATGTCATTGTAGCATGGGACTCAATCACTTCAAGCCTGTTGCTGTCTTTCCGGTGTAGCGGGCTGGGGAGGCTGGCATGGGTGCAGGTCAGGAGAGTTGGCGGGGGCGTGTCGCGCAAAACATCCTTAACCGTACACGGACAAGCCGGGAAAGATGGACTCAAAGGTGCTCTGGATTTCAAAAACGAGCAGGACTCCTGTCATTGCTTCATATCTGCACTGCTGAAAGACCAAAAGGCGGACGTGGAGTGGACCCTCCGGCATCACTGGGCCTCTCTTGACTCCGTCATCCCAGCCAGAGTGGACGTTCAGGGTTCAGCTCAGCTGAGCGACACCTCCCTCCCTGGAAGCGCTCGGGTCTCTTTCAGCACTCGCTCTGCTCAGATCAACCTGACTGCTGCCTGGGAGCCCGCCACCTCCTTGAGGGTCATGCTTCAGCAAAACCTGGCCACCGCCGCCGGTGTACCAGGGGAGCTCACCGTGAGCATGTCGACCACGGCTAGTCAAGCTGAATTGAAGTTGGAAAGTGACGTGCGCTCCGTGCTTCTCCTGGCAAACCGACATATGGGAAGAGAAGAAAGGAGGACCAGCTGGAACTTGTTCGTCCAGCAGCGGCGTGTCGTACTGAAGGTTAGAGAGGAAACAAGGAAAAAGTGGCAGGAAACTTGTTTCCCAGCACATGAAAAGCAAAAGAAACATCTTCACCTTGGAGATGACTCTTTCCATTACAGAACGAGTTGCATAGACGATATGACACTGATCCGATGTTGAAATAAGAACCAACAAGATCATAGTTGAAATGAGGGTTGACCTACTGGATGTTGCTACGCTTGTGACATGGCTTTAAGGACGGCAACGTCTGTCCACGTGCCATGAACTTTGGCAGCAACAGTCTCGTTCCCCTCAAGTGAAATTGTAAAATGTATATTAAAATCCTTTTAACACTCCATGTGAAATGCAGTGAATCCTTTCAGCAATGGTCTTGTTTGTGTATTTCAGTGTATTTGTGTTCAATAGATTTATAGATGATTAATTCCTGCTAGCGCTGTGCATGTTTAGCTAATTTCCTTAGAAGTAGTGAAGAAAATCGGCGGTTCTAATCTTTCCTTTTTATATTTCCTTGTAGACTCTCCCGCCGTCGCAAACTTCAGTCAACGTCTCCATCAGCCGTTCGGTCTGCTCCACTGATCTCAGCACCATTTTTCAGACAGAGGGGGAACAGAAAGGCAGCCTTAGTCTGCATTTAACTTGCCACCCCCACCTTGGTCTGAATGCATCTGTCCAGCACTCCGTAGAGTCATTACAGACGCTGGGATTTCCTGCACATGGAGCATTAATCCTTAATGTTTCAACTTCACATCTGCCCAGTGTGGAGGTTGGCCTGGAGCTTGGACGTTGTTATCTTAGGGGTCATTTTGGGAAAACAGAGGCTTCAAACATGGAGCAGCAGTCTTCTTATGCTGTAAACCTGACAAACTACTGTCCGGCTCTACAGGTCAGACAATCAATCATCTATATGTTGCATTACTTGTGGAAACCTAAACATTAGAGTTACATCAACTGTGACGATACATTGTTGTTTCTTTGATCAAAGTTGGAAGAACAGGGATTTCATAGTGATTCACACATGTCCATTTCAACACAGTTTCCTTTGAAATCCAGTTTCCAGCTCATTAGAAGGTCAAGCTACAGCTCAGTTATTACAGATGCTAGATAACTATCACCTCCACTTGACTTGCTACCCCCCTGTGGACAGGGACACAAAGTCAACTCCTTCCACCGGAAGGCAATCTGAGTCTCAACACAGATTAACATCTTCCACGTGTATGTGCCACAGGGAACGGTCTTCCCAGCGTCCCTGGCTCTCCAGGGCCTCCTGTCAGTCGTCCCCTGCCAGCTCGCTATGTCCTCCTCTCTGAGGGCGGACGGCCAGGACCTCTCCCTGGAGCTGAGTCAATCGTGCAGGCCTCCACGTTTCTCTGGGACTCTCGCGCACTCCTACCTCGGGCTGAGGAGCCGAGGTGTGCCCCAGATGATCACCGTCGAGGCCACTGCTCCTGGAGACCCTGAGCAGGCTGGGACCCTGTTCATTAAGGCAGGGACATGTTGTATCAGGGCCAATAGCGACGGAGAGACCAAAGGAAGGACACGGTGGCTCTGGGCTCTGGAGTCAAAGTGCCCCATGTTACAGGTACTGCAGGTGTTTGTCAGCCAGTGTTTGTGTGAGACATATTTATTTAACTTAATGACATGTGCTCTGCCTTTACTAGGCCCATTTAAATGGCTCAGTGTGGCAGGACCCTCATGGCGTCTGGACAGCAACGGTGGACACCGACCTGGACGGCAAAAGGGGTTTCCTGAGGCTCAATGCAAGGGCCTGGCCGGAGATGAGTGTGGAGGCCGAGCTCAGTCACAATCTTCCCGCCCTCCAGGATTTACCCGAACACAGCAGACTGAAAGTCTCCTGCAGGCTCGGAAAACATCGATATGACACCGAGGTCCTCCTGCAGATGGAGGAGTGTGCCGTTGCAGCCAGCGGGGCGATGATGTCACAACCGGGCCTGCAGGGGTCGCTGGTGTATCACAACAACTGCACAGCGATTCAGGTAAAGTAAACATGCCACTGATGTCCTGACTACTACTAAAGCTACTCATAACTTCACTGCATCACTTGCTCATCGTGTTTGTAGGCGTGGGGAAGTCCGGACCAGATGCGGTCCTCTGCGCTGTTGGTTGTCTCACCAACTAATGCGCAGTCGCAGGTCTCCATCGTGATGGATGAAACAGAGCTACAGGCTTCAGTGGCGCTTCAGAAAACTAAGGTGTGAAAATACATGAAGGCAGTTGTGACTTTATATTTTGTTACATTAGAAAAAAAAGTATTTTCCTTTCAAATTCACCAAAATTCACGTTTTGCTTGCGATACCAAGATGCAGCCCTAATTTATCCATTTTTTTAGAGACACAGGATGTGATGCCATGTATTATAATTCAATGCCGTTGTTTTCCCAGGATAAAAGTGAAGCATCGCTCAATCTAAACCACTCTGTGCCCGTGTTGGAGACGCTCGGTCTCCCTGTTCATGTTGCAGTGACAATGAATTCTGGCAGCGATGGCAATGGCTCGTACTACTATCTTGTACACAGCGGTGCAGGAAACCAAACGGTAGGAGGCAGAATAGAGTAAGGAATTGCTCTTTCACGTCGCACAACCCTGAAGTTTAGGCCCATATCAATATGCCGCTGTATGTAACAGCCGCTGTTGTTTACACTCTGAATGTTTCACAGCTGACTCAAGAGATGACGCTTTCAAAGATGTCCGACACAGTGCGAGTGAGGACTCATTTTAGACACACGGTGAACCTGATGAAGAAAATGGGAGTCCCTGCAAACAACAGCATCCAGGTTAGAAACTCGACTCAACCAATCAAAAACTGGCAGATGATTGTTTACAGGACAAAGGTGTGCCATCTGTCAGACGGTCGATATAACAGTGGCTGTGTGTGCAGGTCGAGCTCGGCTCGGGTGAGGGGAAGATCTTCACTTTACAGTCCCAGTTTGGAGGTCAGCAGGCAGGGGTGAGCCTTCAGATGAAATATCTCCCAATTACCAAAGAGATAAGAGGAACCATGTGGCACAGCTGGCCGTGGCTACAGGACAGAGGACTGCCACTGAACATAGAGGTAACATCATACATCTGTGATGTTTGGGATTGTTTATATTGCATGAAAAAACACCTCTCTTTTCATTGTCTCCTCTCAGGGTCTGTGTTCCACCCAGGGAGTGTTTTCTCAGCTCCAGTCCAGGGCTCGGCTCACCGTGGACGGACACAATCTGCTCGCCTCCTGGTTGAATGTCACTGTGACCAATGGCCGTCTGGCCCTGCTGTTTTCCTTCTCTCCGCCAGCTTCTAATCAAACAGGGATGCAGCGCAGTCTGGACTCCTCCCTAACTGCTCAGTTCAAAGGTCAGATTGCATTAACAAAGTGTGGACCATCTCAATCTGTCTGTTTTTCTTTTTCTTCTCATGAACCTTTTGAAGATGAATAGCAGAAGGGGATATCATAGTTTTTTTTTTGTCACACCAACTGTACTGACGCTCTGTGCAGGTCCTCTGCGGAGCGCCTCGGTAGACATTCACTGTCACGACTGGAGGGTCCGAGTTGTGGGGGACGTAGGAGGCTGGGGCGCACAAAGAGGGTCCAAGGAGGCCAGAGTCACACTAAAACATTTTGTACGGGGACTAACCACCCCGGCCTTACAGGTGAGGGTAACATACACACACACACACACACACACACTCCCCTCACTTTGCTCCTCTGTGCCAACCATCTCTGTGACTGTCGGTGTAGGTCGAGGCCTGGGGAAGACTGACTGAGTCACAGCTGAGGTGCTCCATGGCTGTGAACCCTGAACTCAGCTCCTCACTGGCTCTCATCATTCAGGGACACCATCTGCCTCTTAGGTACCATCAACACACACACACACACACACAGAAATACACTGTCTTGTTGTTTTGAACCAAAATGGCCGCCTTAACATTCTCCCATCAATCAAACACGATGCACGCACACTTACTTTAGATGACGGCTGTTCTTTTGTCCAGAAAGGACCTGATGCTGAAGGTGGTCCACAATATTCCCAGGATGTTGCTTTACCTGCCTTCTCAGCTCAATGTCCGCTCTCAGGTGGGTTTCTTATTCTCAGAGGCGCTCTTATTAAATCATATCAAAACAAGAATGAAGCAACGTGCTCGGCAAAATCAGCGGTGGAAATTACAATTGTTATGCTGTTGTGGTGATTTTTCTATGTTCTAGTATTCATAAGACTTTGATGGGCCTGCCGTGTCACACACACACACACACACACACACACACACACACACACACACACACACACACACACACACATGTTGCCGTCTCTTCTCCCTCTCTCCAGCTGAACCAGACTCAGTCCAGTGTGGCAGGCTTGGTGGAGGTGTTGTCAGGAAGGAGGAGGCTGTGGGCTTTGGGGGAAATCGCCGCTGTACAGAGTGGATACACACAGGCTCTCGAGCTTAAACACTCGTACCCTCAGGTATTCCCGAGCTATCTCTTAACAAATCTTAAAAAACGCACTTGATCAATGTGTAATAGGCATTTTCTCTTTCCGCATTTTCTGTAGTTGAAGCCGCTCCCCAGGACCGTCGCAGTGAGGACGTCGTATGAGTCCAGGAGCTGGAGCTACCAGGTTCAACATGGAGCCGTGTGGGGCGGCCAGGAGTTCCTCTTGTCTGGTGTCTACTCTTCACCTCCGGCACTGGAGATGGGGAACCAGACCCTGAAGGGTAAAGTACTGCAGACCAACTCTGCAAATCGTGATCACCATCACAAGGACTATACAATCTCAAAAAGGATGCAGCTATTGATGAGCGATCAATGATTTTTGGCTGGTTACAGATCGTCGATGTCTTTCGCTTGTTCTTTTATTCAGTTCAGATCAACTGCATTCCCCGTTGGACTAGTTTGGAGGTGACTCTTGAGCGTTCCTTACATGGCCGACTGGACAGTGTTGCTCTGGGCTGGACGAGACACGGTCGACTGGAGCAGGTCAGACTGGACAGAGTGTGTCACGATCCTGAAAATGTGAAGGGCCCCGTTCAAATTCATGTTTTTAGTCTCGTCCTCTCAGAAACTATTGCATTCAATCGTGAAAATAGAAGTTCAAACACCTTAAATCCGGTTCAGTTTAATGAGACACACGTATAATAAAAGGTTTGCGGGTCACAAAACGTGGGTTTGTTCATCTCAAGGTCAGAGCTCTGAGCTCGTGGGGTCGATCAGACGAGATGGACGAGGCCCGGCTGGAGCTGAAGCAGCCCTTCTCCTCCACGCTCAACCAGATGTCGCTTCACACGCTGTCACACAGCTCGCAGAGAGAGCGACGCAGCAGCTACCAAGTACGCGGCCACACCCATACCTCTTCCTTTGACACTGTTATTCATTCGACCCAGAAAAATAATCGCATCCTTTCTTTTGTGAATTTGACACCGCTATTACATCTATTTCTAAAATGGAGCAGGTCTCTGTTTTTCTGGTTTATTTGGCACCATGCATACTGTTGTTTACTTATATGATTATTATATGAATTCCCATGATTAAGCATAGTTTAATGTGTTTTATTACTGTGCATGCAGACCCATCTGTCATGGGGCAGCTCAGTTCCTGTCAATATCACTGTCACCCTGAACAAACAGTGGCAGAACAACTCCAGCAGGGGGCAGGCCTGCGCTCTGTTCTCATCACTGGTTTGTGGACTCTTTTCAAGTATTCCACTCCTCATGGATGTCGTGTTTGATATGTCTTTATTAAGTGCCCACTGACTTGATCTCTGTCTGTGTGTAGATGGCAGTGTCTTTGGTGAAAGGGTGTGTGTCAGTGGGTCAAGAGGGAAACTTGTACTCCCAGAATGCAGAGCTGAGATGGGACAACAGGAGTGTCAAGCAAGGCATGAAGTACCAGGTACCCTGAAAAGCTACAACGTTCTCATTCCCATGAGGTGTTCTCTCATCGTGTGATCGCAGACGGGCTGACGTTTGTGTGTTTGCAGAGGGGTCCGCGAGGAATGCACAGTCTTCAGGTGAACGTCGGCCTGGACAAAGTGTCTCCGGAGCCCTGTCCGTCACACACGCTGCTGACCAAGATTCAGACCAACCTCAGGGATCGCTTGGAGCACACGGTGCTGCTGGGCCTCTGCCCGCCACAGCCTGTGAGTCCACTCACCTGCATCCTTTGGTTCTCACCGCTCACTGATTTATAGTTTGGTTCAAGTCCCACATGTGAAGACATGTGGAAATTGTAGCTGCTGTGTTGCTACACGTGAGTGATGCTCTGTCTGTGTGTGTCTATTATGATGAACTTTTCTTTAGCCGCTGTTCATTCTCTGTACGCTTCTCCCAGACGCTGTCATGGTCAGGCTCCCACAGAGTGAACTCGGGAGAGGAGCTGTTTTATACGCAGTCTCGCCTCTCGGCGACGGGACGGCCCTACCAGTGCAGCCTCACCTTCGCCTTGACCAACTCCTCCACGGCTCGGAGCTCCAACGTGTCTCTGTTCTCTGAGGTGAACGACCCTCTCGGGGTTCATTAACAATAACGTGTCTTTAGTTATGAACTTCAGTTGCACAGGACATGTCAGGTCAGCGTTGTTTTATTGGGTACGATGGTTTTATTGCATCGCTGCCAGGACTTTATTGTGATAAGGCATTGTTATAGAATTGGATTAAAAAGCACTCTGTACACACAGTGGCTGTTAGCGCTGCTACTGTGTGTGCTTTTGTATTTCTATCTTTGTGAGGACCGATATGATTTAGCATTAAATGTAAGGACAATTTTTGTAAAGTAGTGTTGATCCTCACTTTTTTTATTATAATGGCCAGTTTTTTATTCTTTTTTTTTTAATATTTTACTTTTTTTTCCCATTGACATTCAGCATCTCTTCAGCAGCAAAACAAGTTTCACAACAAATACAAACAACATAAGACATTTCATAAACTTAAAACAAAGAGTAAATTGCATCAACGAAATGGCCAATTGTTCAGTGGTCAAATATCCCTTTATTCTCTTCTTGTTGGCTTCCAGATTTATTAAATAAATCTAGATTAAAGCGACTCATAACAAGATCAGAGTACAAAAACGTTCAAAGCTTTTCTTTACCAAAGATGGTGCGGGTTTAAGGAATGACGTATATAATTTGTGTGCGTGCCCGAAGGTTACAGCTGCTGATGGTTTTAGAAGTCAGTTGAGCACAAAGATAAGAAGGCAGTTTGTTAAATATATAGCCTTTTAAAGAAAAATGCACCAGTGGTCCAACTTTCTCATACAAACTGCAATGATGTGCATGGAAACCAGAATCAAAGACAAATAATATCGCAGCATGCTCAACTGAATTGAACATTTTTAAACGACATAAACTATATCACAATGATCAACTGCTGATAAGAGTATTACTTGAATTAACATGAATTGATAATTGCGATATACGCATGAATAGAGTTATACCTCTAAAGCCCACTGGTACGAGATTAGTAAATCTGTACAAAAAAATGTTTGTGTGTAAACACAACCAGTTGTGGTTTTACGGGAGGTTATGTGCAGACTATATCCTGTTTATTTATTTGAGTCTCCAATGTTTGCCCGGCAACCTCAGGCGACGACAAGAATCCAAGAATTTCATTCAGCAAATGAAAAAGTCTGACACATAAACCGCCATAAAACCACAATAAATGTCTCTCTGAAGTTCCTATAAAAGTCCAATGTGTGTGTGTGTGTATTCGTGTGTCTATTCGTCATAGTCTCGGATTGGTAATTGGAGCGTTGAGGTCGGGGGAAGTGCCATGTCTTGGGCCGGAAGGTCTGGGGTCCATGTGCAGGCCCGACTGGACGGCAGAGAGAAGATCTGGCTGAACGGGACGGCAGACGGACGATGTCTTCGGACCGCAGTTGGTTACACGAACGGTAAAATACAGAATCATCGCTTCAATGTTTACAGCAAAAAATAACACGAAAACTCGGATTGGGAAGAACTCCATCTGTTCACATCCAGGTCCGGGTCCGAACGAGGACGTCGCCGTCGCGGCGTGTGTGGGAAGAAATCTCAGTTTGATGCTGGATGTGCAGAAAAGAGGCGGCAGCAGCAGCAGCAGACCTCAAACTCTGGGCAGCGTGTCTGTATCGGCCAGTCAGAGGCTGATGCTTCGAGCAAGTGGCTGTTTGGAAAGTCTAACCGCGTTGGAGGTATCACCGAAACAACAGAAGTTGCCGCATTTTTTACGACAACGCAGCGCGGCACTTTGATTTGACTGCATGTTTGTGTTCTTCCCCAGGCCCGGCTTCAATACTTGAGCTCTCAGATACAGAGCGAGTTGCTGAAGAGAATCAAGACGTTGCAGCATCTCGTTGTTGAACTCAGGCGGCAGGTAAAACAAACTGCTGATGATTTGAACAATGCATGTCGTGGTTTAGTCTCAGCCATTGATAGTCATCCACGTTTAATGTTTGAATGAGCATTCATGGCTTCTCTTCGCAATTTCCTCCCCAGTCCAGGGCCAGTGAGTGGCTGCATGAGCTGAGCGCTGTGCCCCTTCATGTCAGCCGGCGAGCGGAGACGCTGCTGGGGCACAGAGGCGGAGGTCTGCTGGCTCTGTGGCAGAGCAGCTCCCAGCGTCGCCTCCTGACCGACAGCCTGCCTCGCTTTCTGGGTCTGCTGCAGCACGCCTCTCTGCTGGGACAGCAGGAACTGAGGAGTGAGTCCAGAGAAGATGACGTTAATCGGCCATATTGGCCCGCTGCCTTGACTGGCAAAGGCAATTAAAAAGTCTTAAATTTAGTCGTGCATTTTGCGTCCCTGAAATGAAATTGTAGAGATAGAAAGATTGAGGGAGCAGAGATAGCACCCTCTCCTGTTTGTCTTGTTTGTCTCTGCCTTTCCTCCCGGGCAGAAATCTAATCTCTTTAAGAAGCTCTAAATATATACTAATCCTTTTTTTTCTCCCTTGAAAAACATCTCTTCTGTCTCACATGTTGTTCTTGGATAATCAAAGACTTCACTCAGTGGGGTTCTTTGACCATGACACTTGTAACCTCAATGTAAACAAGACATTCATCCGCCGTTGCTGTCACAAAAGAACCATCTGAATAAGTGTGGCGCTCTGTCGGCAGGGCCCCTGGCCACCCTCGCAGGCGTGTACCAGGATGTGAGGGGCCAGAGGTTGGAGGTGTTGTGGAGGGAGGCGGTTTCGTTGTGGACCGACGGACTGCTGGCGGTCCTACCTGCGCTGTTGGAGAACCCTCAGCTGAGTTCGCTGACCCAGGCCAGCGTCGCCACGTTCAGTGTCGCCCTGGATGTGGTAAGAAAGCCTCTCTCTCTTTTTACTCTCTCGCTAATTTAAAGCATTTCGTAGATATATTGTGTGCATGTCGTATTCTGTATCAACGAGTGTGTTTACATGCACACACACCGATATCCCATTGGTTTTTGGAGCATCCCCTTCATGTTTTCGGCATTGGTAACATCTGGGTTTTAGAACGTGGGTGAGCTTTTATTCTTGTTTTGATAAACCTGCATATGCTAGAACCTGGGATACCGTGTTTCGGATCGTTCTCTTATATGTTCAGGGGCCAAATCCACTCGAGCTATGTGGTAATTCGTAAAGTAAAATACTGAGAAACTCCGAAAAATGTACTAGACACCTGGTGGTAAAATCATCAATCAGGACATTTATTCAATGCAGGGTAGGAGCAGAGTCAGAAGTACAACATGATAGATGAATTGCACATCCAAGACTGCTCAAAGAATGAGCGAAGCGCTTCCTTCTTAAATAGCTAATGGTTATCTATACACCGAGGCCACCATGACGTCTTCATGGCTTCATTCCACCATTACGTCTTTAGATTGGCCTCAGCGTGGTATGATAACAAATGAATTGCACATTCTTTCAGACAGCGACATACAGATTCCTCTGTCTCATTGCTATCAGGAGACACGCCAAGTGTGTGTGTGTGAGATTAAACAGAGACAGTAAGATGAGAAGTCTGAGTATAACAGTGAAACAGTGACTGATAAAGCGTCAATACATTTTTCTTCCGACAGCCATCATGCTGATTTATACTATTTTACAAAATATAGGCTTGAATCCAACAACGTTGTGGTGACTTAGACCCTCCAGACAAATCCAGGAACAGACCAGCATGCTGATACACATGCAAACACACTCATTATTGTGGGGTAATGCTTGATGTTGTCTGTGGACCAGGCAGGACAGCATACCTACCACTGGGTGGACACCAGGCTGGCAACGGCTCTGTCAGGAGTCAGGAAACGACTGGCCTCTGTCTACAAATTTTCCCCCAGGTACTGCATCTGTTTGAGACATGCATGACGAAAAGCTCTCCATGCGCATCCCTTCCTGAAATTGCTTTTCCCTCATGATATTTTTCTCATTAGGGGATATTATGCCAATCCCAATAAAAACCAAGATCAAAAGATAACTTATAATAAATCAACTGGGCTAACTTTGGTTGAGGCATGAAGGTTTTTTTTAGGGTGACTTTATTTTTATTTGATGGAGGTCCTATCTTAACTTTATTAAATATAGTCATTGAAAGGCTCTTGATTTGATTTGTGTTGGAAAAAATGTTACTCGACACCGGTTGGAAAATCAGGACATTTATTCTTTGCAAAGAAGGAACAGAGGCAGAAATGCAACGTAATGCTTAACAAATTACACATAGTGGACTGTTTCCTGATCACTCGGAGAGTTACCTCTTAAATACATAAAACACACAATCAACAGAAGCCCTCATGACGTTATCCCACATATACTTTTGTATAATTTCATAAGGGCAACAATGATGTTTATGTTCTTTGTCCAGGAACATACAGATAATTCACACAGTTTCATTAAGTACGGGAGAGTTCACCGACATGTCACAGCACATATCAGAGAGGAAATCAGTTTTGCTCCAACAATTTTAAAGTTAATTTGGCTGCAAAATCATTTATTCCACAAAAATCAACAAGCAATAAAAAAATATGACTGTTTCGATAATGGATTTGCTTCAAAGTTCTGCATTTGCCGTTAAATGAACAGATCCGAACAAAAGGGATTTTTTTTAGAGTAATTCAATGTTTCCGTTGCTCTCGGGTTTTCACAGTGAGTGTTCGGTGGTTGCGTCGGTGCCGCTGCCGCCGCTTCCCTGGTCCAGGGTGTCCGAGGCCGGACTGGTTGAGATCCTTCTGGAGGAGTGGCTCCTGAGACCCCTGCAGACCCTCGCCTTCATCAGGCCAACAGCTGAACTCTACCGCCTCAAAAGGAAGATCATGGACAGCCCTTTCATACGTATGACTCGTTTCTCAGCAATAAAAGCGTGACGCAAATTTGACTGCATGATTTAAATGAATTGCAATGCTCTCTCTCTCTCTCTTTCTCTCTCTCTCTGTCTCTCTCTCTCTCTCTCTCTCTTCTTCTGCTTCCCTCTATAAGACCAAGCTTTGTTGGTAGCGGATCAGTTTGTGGTGACGTTTGACGGTCAGCTGTTGGAGCTCCCGGCCTCCTGCCCGCTGCTCCTCGCTCAAGACGTCCGCACGGCGCCTTCATTCACGCTGCTGCGCAGCTCAGACCCACACCACCTCCTTCTGATAGGAATGAACAACAGCACCGTCAGCATCCAGCGCAATGGACAGGTATGTGGAGACGAGGTATGTGTTGTGGTCGACAGCGGAGTAGTCGAAGAACAAAACTGCGGCTTCCCCGAACAATAAAGACGACGTTTGTCACAGGTGAGAGTCGACTGCGACAACGCCGCAACGCACACAGTTCTCAGCGACAACGGGTTGTCCGTCAGAAGAGGGCCCAACTTTGTGCAGGTGTCCAATCACAAGGGAGCGACAGTGTCATGTGACCTGTCGCTTGAGGTGTGCAGCTTCTCTCTGGATGGATGGTTGCACGGTAGGACAAGCTAAAGATTTAACACGTGTTGGAAGAATAAACAAGTCCATGGTCATACACGCTGATCCTCCTTATGAGCAACATGTTTTATCCACACAGGCACGTCCATTGGTCTGTTTGGGACGAACGACAATGAGGCAGGGAATGATTTTATTTTGCCTGATGGGTTTCCAGCGGAAAATATGCAGACGTTTTTGTACAGTTGGCAGGTAAGACGGGCGGTGTTTGTATATCAAATAAATACATAAGAAAAATGTGTGTCTGCACATTCCTGCTGGTAGAGCTCTGTCAACATGAAAACATTCAGTTCTCAACAGCAGTGAGTTTTTCTGTGTCTTCAGATGAAACGGGAATGTATGAACCCGCGAGGTGTAACCGAGCACATTTCTAAAGCAGCCACAAGCCCCGTGAGCTGTGACTTTCTGTTCTCCTCTCCTGAGTCGCCGCTGAGTTCCTGTTTCAGCGTGGTGAGTCGATAAACACTCGGGAGAATGAGGAATTTCCAACCCCCCGTTATGTAATTCACCAGCGAGAGGAGGTTTTTAAATCGCATGCGACAGACACTGTGAATAGATGTGTTTTCTGCACACCGCACTCCGTCCTGGCCTCTGCACATTTGTTATGGATTTCATGGGCCAAGATAAGAAATGAAACCATCCAGACCAATTAATGTGATTTAATAATTTCACTTAAACGAATTTAAATCTAAAATAGGTTTGGAGAAAAGCAATATATTGGACTGTACCGCCGCCTGACATGTTCATGGCCCCACGAGCATAATCTGTTTTTGTTTGACTCATTGAGCTTGATTTTTACAATGTGTCCCTCGTTGTTAGGTGGATCCTGGACGGTTCTTATCCGTGTGTGGGTCGAGCTCCTCCACAGCGCCGTGTAGATTAGCATCTGCTTTTGTTCATCTCTGCCAGCAGAACTACATACCTCTGGAGGTCCCTGTTCGGTGCAGTAAGTTAGGCCATTGCACTCTACTTTGTAATCTGTGGTACTTTACTGCCAAGTGTTTTACATATTGATTTTTGTTTTAGTGAAGAAATGACGGGAGGACGAGCCAAGGAAGAGCAAAGACGGGTGATTCGTGAACTCATCTGCCAAAGCTAAGCTGCTAAAACTGACCAATTAGACTTGTATACCACTGTTTTTGTGAGATTACTTATAAACCTGTATTTTGTATTACATGTTGTACACTATCGTGTAGTTGCACATTATTATACCTCATGAAAGGTACATGCTTGTCCTTTTTTTCTCATGCAGATATTGTGCGAGTAATGTAAACTTACTAACTATATATAGCAAGTTCATTATTAATTATGAGGCCTCATTGTTGTATTTTTCTGAGGCCTGTAATAAATAAAACTGAAAATATCTGACTCACTTCTAAATCAGTCCCAGTATCTAATCGTCAAAAAAAAAAAAAAAAATTGGATATTGATCAACAAGTATGTTTTCCATTAACTGCTTTTATTAGCTTGTACGCTGAATCACAACTCTATGTTCAATATGTTTTTATTGCTCAGTTCCCTGGAAGATGGGTATGTAGTTGTGAATCTTGGATTTCTGTCTCTGTGTGACACACTCAGCGATCCAGACGATGTTGCGACCCTCCTGCTCCTTCAGTTTGATGTAGGAGTAAAATACTCCGAAGTGGAACTGCTGCAGGAAAGCAAGCGTGTTCAGTTTCACCTGAGGAAAGATAAAGGATGGATGTTGAAGCCGCTCAGAGAGACAGACGGGCAGGTTAAGATATATAGTTCATACACGGTTTGTTTGCTTTGCGTCTGGTCGACTTGTCAAGACATTTACTTTGCAAACCGTAATGTCGCCAGAAAAAATCATTTCAACAAACTGCCCTATACCTTCAAACAGAATTTTATATGAAACGGGTTGCTCGGTCCAGATATTTTTACGATTATCAAAAGTTCAACAGCTGGAAGCTACATCCGGATTGGATTGTATCTTCTGCACTGTTGAAAAACATTAAAGTTATATTACCTCTTGTTCAAAGAATCTGTCTTCCAGAGTCTTAAATCCTGATCCTGGCTCCGGGTCATCAAAAATGATTTTATACGCCTGCGGGGAAGTTATAGTTGAGGTCAACCACGTTCAAGATTTAAGTTGACAGTTGACTGCAGTCACAATACTCTTGTTGAGAGTCCACAGGGATGAGATTAGACTCACTGGGTAGCAGTCGGCCACCTCTTTGACCTGCCCGTGGTCCTCTGCTCGGCCCAGCAGGCGCAGCCCTTCGGGGTACAGTTTGCCACAAGATGGATACAGCGCACTCCTGTCTGCACCGCTGAGATCTGTCCCGAAGGAGTTCACTGTGATGATGAAGGCCCGCCTGTCTGCCTCAAACTGCAGCACACACACATACATACGTAACATTTTTGACGAACAACAACACAAATAAATAAATATATAGAAAGTACGTAAACCTTCAACGGTGGATATTGTCACAGTACCTCCAGGACAGGACACATGATGTCTTGTGTGGCTCCACCAATGTTCTTGCAGTAAGAGTGGAACGACTCTAAATATGCCTTTGAAGAAAAGATATGATAGTTTCATGGAGAAGTCTTTGAGTGCCTTGAACAATGAAACCCTGACCGCAACCGAAGAAGGTGAGAACATGGCTGTACAGACTCATGGTATACAAGCAAACCCAGCAATCCAGAACATGAACACACAAATAGCCAACACTTGTTAAGTCACCCACCTTAAACAGTTTGTTTCTGAGGATCTCAGCTTCCATCTCATCCAGGTTGGACTCAGATACGGCATCCTGGAAAAACGGAGCTACGATGACAAGACATTGGGGATTAGTTTCATTAGTCTGTGTTATATTTCACTTATTTATCTCACAGAACTTCCATTAGGATGATCAACAAAATAAACTGACGAACTAAAGGGACCAGTGTTTAGAAAATGTTGGTGTGAAATGAACTCTGATGGAATAGTTGTGGTTTGTGGGTTTGTTTTATTTTCCCTCAGCCCTATGTTCCCTTAGCTGTATGTTCCCTTAGCTGTATGTTCCCTCAGACCTATGTTCCCTTAGCTGTATGTTCCCTCAACCCTATGTTCCCTTAGCTGTATGTTCCCTTAGCTGTATGTTCCCTCAACCCTATGTTCCCTTAGCTGTATGTTCCCTCAACCCTATGTTCCCTTAGCTGTATGTTCCCTCAACCCTATGTTCCCTTAGCTGTATGTTCCCTCAACCCTATGTTCCCTTAGCTGTATGTTCCCTCAGCCCTATGTTCCCTTAGCTGTATGTTCCCTCAGCCCTATGTTCCCTTAGCTGTATGTTCCCTTAGCTGTATGTTCCCTCAGCCCTATGTTCCCTTAGCTGTATGTTCCCTCAGCCCTATGTTCCCTTAGCTGTATGTTCCCTCAGCCCTATGTTCCCTCAGCCCTATGTTCCCTCATCCCTATGTTCCCTCAGCCCTATGTTCCCTCAGCCCTATGTTCCCTCATCCCTATGATCCCTCAGCCCTATGTTCCCTTAGCCCTATGTTCCCACAGCCCTATGTTCCCTTAGCTGTATGTTCCCTCAGACCTATACTCCCTCAGCCCTATGTTTCCTCAGCTGTATGTTCCCTCAGCCCTATGTTTCCTCAGCTGTATGTTCCCTCAGCCCTATGTTTCCTCAGCTGTATGTTCCCTCAGCCCTATGTTCCCTCAGCTGTATGTTCCCTGTATGTCTTTCTAGGTTTAACACGATGACTTTGATGAATCTACCGAGCGGCGTGTCCACCAGGATGGCTGAGTAGAGCTCAGTCGGGGTGCGAGCGATGCCCACTGCCGCCATTTGGTCAAAAGCTCCCAGTGGGTGACACCGCGGAAGCAGCTCTGCCACATCCCTCTGTTTCAGGGCGCCGGTGATCAGCATCACCACATTGTCGATCATGTAGCTGTAGCTATGGCAACACAGAGAGCAGGGAACATGTTTCATCCTTTTTATGAACAACATGTTTACGTTTTAAACTGGCAGCAGATGCAGTAAGTGGAGTAATTTGCTTTTCTTTGAATGCGATGGACGATATTACCACAAACCACCGTTTTACTTTTACCGATCATGAAGAAAATTGGACGGATATGAACAGAAAATGAGCAAGAATGTCATGTGACCTTTGTGTAATTGACAACGAAGCACACGCAGCGTACGTTATATAGTCGAGGAAGGTCGATAGTGGAGGCAGGGCGTTGGAGCGGAAGCAGCGGAATTCAGTGACCAGGTTTTCTCTCAACTTGCTGTCCACCAGAGACACAGTCAGGTCGTCTTGAGACGAGGACAGCGTCTTACCGTACTCTGTACACTGCAGATGCAGCTTCATGTCTGAGGAGGGGACAGGGACGACAGCGTATATCAAGGTTTTTGTACTCGACTCCCCTTTCTACTCATGGCTTTACTTGTACATTTTCTTTTTTTCCACAGCAGCTTCCTGTTAGGTCGCAGGAACAAAACAAAAAAAACAGTAATAGTCATCGTACAGTCTATATTTCCCACATAACTCTGTCTGACTTTTGACTCCCGCGTTAACCAAATTACATTAAATGAAGATAAACACACCGCAGACATATAGATCATATATACACAAACACACAGTGTCAAATTGCGAGAACCGCTTGCTAGATACTGAAGGTCGAGGGATGTGATGGACGACATCATATTTTAAAGCAACAGCAGTAAGAGAATCGGCTAACGATGTAATTGTTTCATTGTGCTATTGGAAAGAGGAGACCAGCTGGTCTAAACATCTGATCTCATAACTGACAGCCCCGAGCAATGACGGCAAGGCCGTCATGAGAGAGCGCGTTTGGTGGGGAATGCTCCCCGGTGAATGAAGTGTAGGGTTGTGATCGCTGGCCTCTCTCCCAACTAATTCCCTAATAAGTCCCAGGTTTTAAAAGGCACTTGTTGGCATAGCTTCATTTCTTTTTGGGCCTCCGTCCCGGCCCCCAGTCTAAAGATTGTTCAGCTTGTATTTCCTGGGGTGCAGTTCCCCCGATGGAAATGTTGGTTCCCTCTCAATTTCCCCCCCGAAGGCTCAGCCACACATGCATAAAAGGTGAATGGCTGATCTACTGAACTTGGAAGAAACATTTAATTTGTCTTCATCTGCACTGACTTGCACTGTACAAAGGAATGTCTACTTCCACGACGAGAACATTGAGATTAACTTCCTTCAAAATGGGATCCAGGTTAAGTAAGACGAGCCCTGTCAACGTGCACCAACGTTCTTTTGAAGATACGTTTCTGGGAACGCTAAATTCCCAAACGAAAATGACCCGCGATACAACATTCTTACCCTCGAGCGTGTCGCACTCAGCCAGATTGTGATAGTCGGTGCGAGTCAGGATTCCGGCCTTCATTCCTCGAACCAGACCCTCCAGATAGCCGTGATCCACGTTGAAACTGAGCTCTGCCATGACGCCGAATGAGCTGTCAACAAGCCTCGGTGCAGTCGAAGTGATGTGTCCAGATGGGTCTATCTCTGTTTATTTTTTTTACTTCTGCATTATCCCCCCTCTGACTAACATTCATGCAGATATTTTCCCTTCCTCTTTGACGCCAAGAAATTCCCCAGCCGCCCTAAAACTGTTGAGCCGGTTCCTTCTCTCAATTACTTCGAGTCTGCATACAGGTTATAGTTATTTGTCGTGTACTATACACAAGGGGAGAAATCTGTCTTTTTATTAAAAACCCTTTGAGTTTCAAAATCATAGGCCATGATGCTCTCTGGCCCGACATCATGCAGGGGTAAAAGGAATGAAGCTCATGTGTTTCATAGCAGAAGTTGGACTTTAACTGCGCTTTCATCGTCACATGCTCCCATATTTATGGGCAATGAATCTCAGTTTATACATCTTTGCAAATATGAGCATGTGTGAAAATGAATCTGTTGAAACTCAGGCCGAAGAACACAGATCATGTGGTTTATGAAGATGGCATTTCTGCAATTTATCATGTTCCCTGCAGACTCATTTATGTTAGACATAATCGCTGACCTTTCCTCGTGTCCTCTTGTCTATTTACATGACTATTTTTGATTTAAGCGCTGATTGTGACATAATCAGATGTATTCAGCTCTGTGAACTGATGTGGGTCATTATGGATAGATTACTGTGATGTTAATTTGTCTCTTTTCATCAACACTTGGCTTGTCTGAAAGTCCTTAAAGGTCATGGTTGTTTTGGACTTCCTGAACATGATGATCTTTGTTAAATAGATTATCAAGGATAGGATTTAAGGGACACAACATTGCTTTATTTTGGAATTCACAGACTAATATCAACATGTGTCCATGCAAGTCCTTCCAGGATACACACTTGGTCATATACATGTAAGATCCGTGTGTATTATCTTTAAGCTTTCCACATAATTGTCCTAAAAGAGAATACAAAACAGTTTAAGTCCCCGTTCATCCACAAGATAGCGGCCATCAAACATTTGATTTAACTTTCATTTTTTGGCTTTGTTTTCATATTTTCTAAACCTTAAACCTTCTATAAATCTTCTATAAGTACAAAACACAAGGATAATATAAGCTTACGCTACATTTATTAGATAGCATAAACCAACACAGGTTGAACTCATGGGAATAGTTAGAAAGTCCATATTTTGGGACTTAAATGTATCTTTTCTGAACAGAAAAGTCTTGGTCTTAACTGTTTCTGACTCAAAACATGACTTTATTTTTCAACATCTAGTCTGTAGGGCACCAACTTATAATCACCAAATAAAATAAAGATGTATGTCCTCATATTAATTAGTTTTTAGGTCCCTTAACATGGCTTAAGAGCAAAAGTGATAAAAAAAAACAAACATTGAAAAGCAGCAATAGTGCAGGAAATGCCCAAGGCATGCATGCGTTTGTCTCCATACATGAAAAAGCATGTCACTGGTCTTTTGTTACACCTGTGTTGTATGTTGGGTATTTGGATATTCTCTATATACTGAAGTAATACTTTTATTGTTTGTGTCTCAGACTGGAGACAGAAAACCACAGAGATTAATTATTCCATCCTCATCTCTCAAGTGTTGAAGCCACAGACAACGCAAATAACTTTTATTTGTCATGATTTTCCTAACCTTCCAGTATTAATATTAGTACGTGCATGTGCTTGGTGTATACGTGTCCGTCAGTGTTTGATGCAGGTGCCGGGCCGTATTATTTGTGCTGCATCTACGTCTTCTTCAAGCACACAGGGTTCATCCTCCAGCAGTGACAGATGGTGTTGAAGAGTCGACAGCGGCAGGACGCGCAGGGGTCACAGCACGGGACATTTGGGGAGCAGTTCTCCATCAGGCGGCCGCAGCGACGCGCAGGCGGCGCCAGGCTTGACTTGTTTTTCTGAAGAAGAAGAAAAAAAGGAAAACCAATCCCTTTGGACTCTTTAGATAAAAACGCACTAATTCAGATATATTCACACTGAAATGCAAATTTACACTGCCAGCTGGCCTAGAAATGATGCCAAACTCTTTTCATTATAAGCATTTATACAAGTGTCTTCAAGAAAACATATGGTGGTCTTATATAATGTAAAAATGCAAATTAAGGGGGAAAAGTAAAGCTTACAAGAGTGTGGCTTTCCTGTGGTGGAGAAATCTTTCTTCTCGCAAACAGTCGTCTCGTCTTCGCTTGGCTCAATACTAGAGTTGGAAATAACAGAAGATCACAAAAACTCCACAAATATTCCTTATTATATCGATTATTTCACTTACTCAATTCAGTTTAGAACAAAAACATAAAACCTCAACTCACCATATTGACACAGATAATCAGGTCACACATGAAAAACAACAAGTGTCATGTTTAACGTCCTTTTTCTTCTGTCAAAACACTGTCTGTCAAAACACTTTGTCTCAGAGGAGAAGTCAATTTGTATAAAATACGAACCAAATACAGTATATATCCCAGACGGGTGGTTATGGTCTGCACCGGGCTCGTCTTACACTCGGATGTACCTGGATTACCTCCACAGGTAGGCGTCCTGATTTGATGTGTGAAGCTGCACTAATTCTACTCTGAGCTTCTGTTGCACGTCCAAACTCCTCGCTGAACGGGTTAAGAGCTGTATTGCCGGGTTTAGTGTGCCTCTTTTTTAACTTTGGAAGATCCAACGCACACGGCAAAAAAAGGCCAATTCAAATTCAAGAATCCGTATGACTCGACCACAAATTGAAAGACAACCCTCAAAAGAAATAAGCAAACCGCGATCCGCTTCCTGGAGCCGGTGCTGGTGGCTTGGCAAGCATCCATTGGGCAAGTGTTGAGTTGGACTCCCCACCCACAGGGAGCGGGGGTAAAAGGTTCAGTGCATCGATGGAGTAATTGGCTCGCTGACTCCAATTTAAAAAAAAACAAACAGAAATGGATTTACAACAAATAATATATTGCTAAAGTAAATGCACATTTTCCTCTAATAAAGCCAGGTAGCCTCCTTTCATCTCTTTCAGAGACGAATGATGACTCTGTCGTCAGGTGGGCTCTCCTTAACATGAACAGGAATGTCTGCAGTCGGCATAAGGATGCATTATTGACCGACTAGAAGTCTCCATCTCCTCCTTCGCACTCTTGCGAAGGAGGAGAATCAGACGGCAACAAGGGTTACATTTTCAGCTGATGCCTGTTGTTTCAGTCTTTTAGATCTTTTTTTTTTTATGGTACCATCTGAACAACTTGCTTCTAACTTGCTAACAACAGGTGGATGAATTTCCACAAAACTTCCCTCTAACACATTGTCATAATATATTAGAACAATTGCTTCAAAGTGTTATCAGCTGATAGGAACAGTAGATAAGATTGTCAGTGATCCAAAATGTAACACAATGATTCGGTCCTCTGCCGGCCGTTCTTTGGATCGTCGCGAAAACAAGCTTCATCAAAAGTCCAACTACTCACCTCAGACACTGGCGCCTTACGTTTATTGTACGTATTGTTTATAACCTCGGCTGGATGCTTTGCAGGTTCACAAAGGGAACACATCATAAACCCTTCTTCCTGGCTCCTATCTCCTTCCCTGTCCATGACTGATGGCTGCTGCACCTTGCCGTCCAATCCTTTGGCTATAGCCTTTGGCCAGATGTTTAAACTTCATCCATTATGTTGAAGAAAATACCTTCGGCTCGGTGGCGTCTCGTGCCTCTTCTCCTGATGCTGAGGTCTGCGTCCACACGTATATCTTCCTTTTTTAGACATCTCCATTTGACTCCTTGAAATATAACCTTTTCTGGGAAACCAACATATGTCTTTACAAATTGTGATGAAACTACTAACTATCATTCTCATATTCTTTCCATTTCGCCTGTCACGATGATCAGATTTCCTCTAATATTGTGGGCAAAATACTTTTGAAACACTATTGTTGCGATATCTCTAGAACATTTCAAAAGAACAATAATGCTATCAGTCATTTTCATCTTCGTTTATTGTGTGTTTTGTCCCTTTTATAGCAACATGTGTTTCTGTTGCTGTTAAAGGATTGGCATTAAAGTTTACAGCAGTAAAGAGGGTTGGTGTCCCCCAAGGTTCCTCACTCGGCCCCCTCTTCATTCTCTACTTGCTCCCCTTTGGCAACATCATACGCGACCGCGGTCTCCATTTCCACTGCTAAGTCAACAGCAGCTTTATATCTCCACCAAATCCATCACACCCACGACGTTTAACTAATCCAACAGCAACTGCCACACAGATATAAAGACCTGGATGCAAGACAACGTCCTCAAACTCAACAGCGACAAATCTGAACTCCTCATCATCAGCCCCAAATCATGCACTCAACAAATTGCACCACAGCTTCTCCCTCTGCATCGAGGGCACCGCTCTGCCTGCCTCCACACACGTCTGTAACCTCGGTGTCATCTTTGATCCGACCTCCTCCTTTGAGCGCCGCGTCCGGCACGTCACAAAAGCCGCCTTCTTTCGTCTTAAAGACACAGCCCATCTACGCGCCTCCCTCTCCTCCTCATCCTCTCTCATCCTCGCCTTCATCGCCTCTCGACTGGACCACCGCAGCAGCATCCTGTACGGCACATTCACTACAATCATCAACAAACTATAATACGTCCAGAACTCAGCTGCCCGTCTGCTCTCCCACAACTGCTCCAGAGGCCACATCGCCCCAGTCCCCCAAAACCTCCACTGGCTCCCCGAACATCGAAGGATCCAGCTCAAGATTCTCCTCATCACCGACGAGCCCGACACAAGCTCCCCCCTCCATCCCTCGCTGACCTCCTGCACGCTCCCACCCGCAAACTCAGCTCTGCAGACGCCAACCTCCTTGTTATTTTGTTACTCACTATTGTCATCGTTCTGGTTGTATTGTGTACAGTGCCTTCTAAAGCGCTATACAAAATAAAATGTATTATTATTAATGAACAGGAACATTTTTGTGAGCTTTTTTTTCTACGTTCAATTGAAACTCTTTTAGTATACTTGTAGTTTCTATGGATACAACTATGGACTGGGGCTGTGTGACACACTCTGCATATTTCATGCTCATACTATGTGTCGCTACAACTGCCCAATCAAAGAAAACAAGCCGAATCGAATCAAAATGAAACCATGCTTTAGCCAAATTAAAGCTGTCACAAATAATCAGAATACTGAGATTTAATCTCATGATTTGCTTTGAACTTTTTTTTGCTTTAAAAAAATGTAAAAGCATAGTTTATTATAATAATATGAAGGATTGGTTAAAAGATCAAGATAAGGTGAATAGAAGATTTCCAAATGGTTTTATTTATGGAAGTATGGAAACCAGAATATTTCAACATGTTTTTAAGGGATGTGTAGATACATTGACTCATACATGTTTGTATTAGTGAGGAATTAAAAAACATTAATTACAAAACCACCTGTGAACAGATTCATAATTATAATTGTGTGTTGTTGTTTTTAAAGAAATTGTATTATCTGATCCAAATATGTTTAATTAAACACAAATTTGACCGTGATCCTCCGTATCTCGTTACATATTTTGCCTCTTTGGTGTCAATGATTACCTTGCAAAACAGTCCTTCTAAGTCCTTCTGCTCCTTTATGGACGCGCTGCAGTCACGACATCTGAACGTCTTTTTTTACAAAGAATATCAGTTTGAATGCTTCATTAAAAAAAATAATAAAGGTGTGATCCTCACCTGTGTTGTTGTCTCTCTTCCTCGCATTCTTCCTCATGTCCTCTGCCCCGGTTAGCGGGAACACAAGCAGGAGCAAGCACAACAAGTGTCTGCCGGCTGCCTTCCTCATGATGATGATGAGGATGAGATATATTGATGACACGGTAGAAATCTGTCTCGCGTTAATCCCAGGCGAGCCAGGTGCAGTAATCTGAGTCCCCTCTCCTACTTTAAAGCCTCTTTTTGTTGTTGTTGTTGTTGTTGTTTTTTGTTGTTTGTTATCTCCCTCAGGTTCTCCGGCCGTGAGCGCGCACCTCTCCCTCCGAGAGCGCGCACCTCTCCCTCCGACGCTTATAGCGGGTGACGAGCGACAGAGACGCGCAGCGCCCCCACGTGACGGGCTCCACGCACGGCAGGAGATGATTGTTGCCCTGGAAACACACGTCAGATGACACATAAGAAAAGCAATAAAGATAAAAGAGAGGAAGAAAAAAAAATATTTAGCCCGGCTGGGATCTGGTGAAGTGGAGCTACTGAGGAGTCTGCAGGAAATCAATGGTTGTGTCAAAAAGGCACAAAAAAAAAAGAAGAAGAAGATATTTTTTGAGGGCATCACTTCCACCAGAGAGGTGGTTGAGCATGCAGTCATGACTGGCCACTCAAAATATATATTGCAGAATGCAACGTTACACACTGCAACCACGTAGCAGATTGCATGATCAGAAATAATAACGAACAAAACTACTGACCCTGTTATTTCAAGTGTATTTGTCATGCATTTGCGTTTCACTCACAATGTTAACTTCCTTTCTAAAACAATGCTTTTGATCATACTGGACTCAAAGAAGAACGTGTCATGGTATGAGGAAAAGTGCCTTGTATTTGTATCAGGCTATCAACATAAAAAAATACAATCTTTGTGAAATACATGTCCCATAGGAGTCCTTAGATGGCAGTATGATCTAATTTAACCCGTTGAAAACTGTGCAATCAATTCTGTCTCTATTTACCTCTTTTCCCCTGTGTTTGAGTTCTCAAATTGATTCCAATACTTCTGTTTATTGTATGTATTTGTTCAGCAAAGTCTTGGGAAAAAGATTTATAGCTGCAAAAAAATCCCTTTTAACAAATAATTTGATAATAACTATGAACATACAGCATGATATGAGCCAGATTCCCCAGAAATGCCTCCGAGAGCGGTCAATAAGACACCTTTTTGGAAAGATTAGGACCTAAAGAATCTGCAACAAATTCACAATAAAACAAAGTGTTGGCCTGTTAGGAAGGAGTTTCAGTCCAAAAACTGTTGTTCGGTTGAAAAATGGAAAAATGACGTATTTTATGCCAAAGATTGTCTGAATGGGGCTTGCTGGGACTTAAAATTGGCGCGGGAGGATTTTCGCGCTTGGTTTCCAAGAGGTTAAGGTTAGTTTTTGTCTAACCCTCTACAGTTGTCAGGGTTCAACACGACACCAGCCTACTCGAATGCAGCTTTTGGAGCGAAGCCATCCTTCTGTGGGGATGTGATTCATTTAGTAAACTACGGTGAAATTGTTTGTCCTATTCTGCAAAAGTTATTTTAAGGCATTTGAGGAGTCTGGTTAACTCCAAAATGTGATTCAGGTGATGAGCTGGATAGAATACATGGTACTTTAACTGGACACTTTCCTTCTGACATGAGATTTCACATTAAAATGAAAGAATGAACATCAGACTCGAGGTTTCCGAAAGTTAAATAATCCAACCATCGTCACATTAAGAGAGTGTTTGAAGACCGAAATGAAAAATCTATAATAGCTCAATGTTCCCTTTGAAAATGAGAAGGAAAAAATAACCAGATTTATGTTTACAGTCAGAACAAGGATGATCCTGAATGTGATTTAGCTTCTTCTGATCTCCCTGGTGAGTCTTTCACATCTGGCAATTTTATGCACACCTTTAAAAAAGTGTCGATACAATAACTCACTTACTAGACTCTCTTCTTCATTTCATGGTCTTTTGGAGCCTTAACTATCCAGCTGCAAAGTTGATGTGCTCCTATTCTTGTTTTACCTTCTGATATGCTTTAAAATAATCTTCTATAATTATTCTGCGGGATGTTGGATGTAACCATTAGGAATTTAAAATGCTTTATTACTCCACGCCAGGACAAGTTTCAGGACTTCACTTCAAGAGATGGCTTCTCGAGAACTTGAAAACAAGTCAATGTTATGCAAATGTTGCCATAAATTCTGACTGGTGAATGTTCTGTATACTGATAAACCCTCACATCGGCTGCTGAATCTTGTTAAAAGACACTTAAGATCAATGTTTTAGAGCCAGGACAACCGCTAATGCAATCAATCTAATTGCACGTCATGTGGGTGGAGCAGTGGAACGGAGGGGAAACAGGATTAGTGGTGCAATATTAGGAACACAAACAGTACCAGGTCATTACTATCGACCCACAATAAATCCACAATCTCTCCTGTGAGGCTGCCTGGTGTGCTGCTTTTGACAATTATCCAATAACTGTTTCTCTCTCTTCCAGCACCAGTCCCAATTTTGCAGCCCTTCTTATTGAACTGAGTAACCTTTAGGCTTTGGGGAAAGTTGGGCACCAACAAAATTGTAGATTAATGGGAGATTCTGGAAAACGCTGAAATATACAAATATGTACACTTTTTGGCTTACCATCATAGACAGAGCCCTCTCCAGTGTATAGTCTGGTTCCATAAAGAAACACTGTGACTATGGGGCAGATGTTGCACGCTAGCTGCTGTCCACCTCTTCCATATTTTCGGATTAATATGACTTCTGGATAAATTAAGACTTTTTTTCAAACTAAAAAACATTGCTGCTCAACTCTGTTCATCCCAGCATATAAAGTTTCTTTGTTCAGCAATTAGTGCATACAACATTGCATTTAAAAAGCACACTTACAAGCCATGTTTTCCCCTTTTTTTCTGAGCTCGTCTGCAAGAAACTGTATTGTTGTCGAGCTGCCTGAGAGCAAACCGAAATCTAGTCTAAGATAACCAACCAGTCAAAAAAATATCAGCATACAGTTGTAGGAAAACCTCCAGACCCTCTAAAGCTCCAGGTTTACTGTGTGGTTAATTATATATTGCAAATATGTTTGAGAACATGAACTAAAGAAGGCTATAAACATTATGATAAGACTCACTGAGGGGTCTTGTGTCAAAATATAATTTCAATAACTACATCATTTCAGCTGATATCATACATACATTGATTATATTTATAAAGACATATATTTTAATCAAGGAAAAATAGTAATCAAGAAGAGTAGTGTTTGTCCGTTTCTTGGGATAAAGTTAAAAAATATAATGAATCTATGGATTCATGAGTGCTACAAAGCAACAGGATACTCATAATGCAAACAATGTGGGAACAAAGGAGTCAACAGGGGCTTTTATAAGAAATGTTCCCCAAGGCCTCCTGGACCAATCCAACCATGCAAACCGGGCTCAGCAACATCACCTCCATGAATAAAATAATGTGCAGCACAGGAAGGCCGTCCTTTGATTTTGAGTGAGCGAGTCAATATGACACTGAACAGCAGAGGTGTCTCATCTCTATTTATCTACCCCATGAAAAAATATTTAAAATGCAAATGAAATTTAGGAAAAAATACATGTTATGGTAGACCAATACATTTTATGTCTAGGTTTTTCCAATGTACCTAAACAATTGTTTGAACATGTATTTTTTGTGTGAGTTAGCCTAATGAACTATGATTTATGGAGGGGTGACTAACATAATTCCACTAAAAACTGATTGAATTGTTAGTAATGGTGTTATTTATTAGGATTTTTTGGTTTCTGATAACTTTTGGATAATTTTAATCATGGCTGTACCTAAAAAACGAACATAACAAGAGAGTTAAGATGGACTCAAAGGTATTTTGGCCCAAAAATCTCTCAGACAACAATAACTAAAATGTGTCCCAACACCAAAACTAAAGTGTGAGCAATGCCGCAAGATTCATGTTATGTTATATCATCAAGTCACCGTTTCTATTTCCAGGAAAAACCCATCGTTAGAACCTCTGAGCTGTTAAAAGTTGACACATTACAGGTCAGGTAACGTTTTGAAAACCTTTCTGTCTGTACTTGTGAATGTCATCACTTGGACACATGGAAATAGATGAAGTATGTGATCTGTAATGATAGTACAGTAAGTCTTTGATGTCTTGACATGTTGATGTTGATGTGAGATGAAACCTGTCATCTGTAAATCTTGGGATCCTGATACCTTTTGGGCATCATTTACGCCGTACGTGTCTCCACGGCCAATCTAATTTGTATTTATGGTTAGTTATTCTGGTGGAAAGCAAACTTGCTGATTCCAAGTAGGAGATGGATTTGCTGCACATAACTGTTAAATCCTTATGCCACTGACTTTCCCCTCATACAGTAATGAACAGCTGGCAGAAAGCTGAGCTTCAGACGTTCTGGCGCTGAGCTGCGATTCACAGCAGAACATTTGTCTGCAAGGTGTTAAAATAGATGGATCAACACCGAACAACAAATACATCTATCTGATTCCTTTTTATGTGCTATGAGTAGTTTCTTCACCTGGGACAGTGTTGTTGTTTTGGCAAGTGTTTAAATGAGGTCAAGTCCAACTCCTTAACGTTGTGTTTTCAGTCCAAAATGAGTGATACTTGTTTTGCCTGCTGATCTGCATTTTTATGCCTGTGTAATTTGATTGGCTGCTTTGAAATTGATAGTATTGCCAAATGCCAAGAAGATGTGATTCACTTCAGTTTTTACAACATAATGTTTCTTCTTTGGTCTGTGGTGGTGTCTTTTTTAATATCAAAAGTCTTCAAAACACCCGTTTCAACATGATGTGTGAGTGTGAAGCTTCTTCCTTACAACCTGTTGAGCATTAAACTCTTGATTTCCTAAATTCCTGAGTTTTTAAATAGACTTTTATGGTGGACACAATGTATAACTATTACGATACTACTCTCAGACATTCTGTATCGCTTTCAAATATGTATCCCTGCTGAGTCAACACACATGTAGGTGATTTACTCCTTTCTCCTCCATTGTGTCTTGTGTTAGGAGAAGTAACCTCTCCAAATGTGCATGTGGCACCCATTTTCACCTAAAAATATTCATTTTCACCGTCTGGACTTTAATAACTCATCGGTGTTTCATTAAGATTTCGGCTCATGTTTCAAAACTTTCATTATACACATCTGTGTTTTTTGAGACGTCAGGAAGTTTTCATAATTTGGGGGAAAAAGCCAAAATGATTATGGGAATACGGTTGTAATTTAATGCAAATAAAATATTTCAAGAAAAAACAACCTGCTCTATAGTCTGTTGTGCAATAATCTCTTCATCTGAGGTGGAAACCCGACACTGAAAGCCCTTCTGATCAGGCATAAATCATACTACGGTGTGACCAATTTTCCACATAAATGTTAACTTCACCACCTCCGATGAAGTGCAGCTCACAGCTGCTTCCCTCAGCTTTTCAGTGGGAAGCATCTTTAACCATATGTTTATTGTTATCAATGATTATTTAATGTGTAATATGGTCTAATATTTAATATATTGGTCAGGCAGTGGGACTACTTTTAGCTTCCCTTAGCCTTTATATTTTCACACGTTCTTTTCATTCAATTCAGTTTCATTGCACAATGAATTAAAATGTTGGATAAATGCCTTCAGAGTGACAATATGAGTCTCTGCCCACGTCTGCTGTTTGTTCTGTGACACAAATGGAATAAATGAAGTGAAACAAAGTGGCTCTTCAGTCTGATACTGACGGCAGTATGAATGAGGTTTTCTTGTGCACACCTTGAGGGGTAAGAATCTCAGCCTAACTGTGTTCAAGATTCAGAGAGATGTCTTTGCGTGTTATGAGCACATGAACGGCCTGAGGGTAAACTTCTTCCATATGCGTTTGATGAGAACAGAACATCACATTTCCAGGATCCCTTTGATGCAGGTGCAGTGGCTTTATGATTGAAAAACTGATGTTACACTCCCACCTTCTGGTCATATTTGTCATTAGCATCCAAACTCATTGCAACATTAATAAGGTTTGTTGTTGCCGTTAGCTGACGAGGACTTGTGAAGCTCTCCAAAGATTTCTTTACACAGACTGAAGGTTTTCTTGATATGTATTTTGTCTAAATGTTATTTTTCTACCTATTTGCACATTCACTTTGTGTTGGACAGGAGATAAACATATTTTGTATGTTATGTGAGGTTTCATCGCATTCAGCTACACAGTGTAATGACATGCTCACACATGATTTCTCTCATTCAACGGTAACGTGCCGTTAAAGTTCAGTAAGCTGTTTAAAGAGAGGAAGTCACGTGATGTCACACGCCATCAGACAAAGTCAATGTGTTTCATATGTGTGTTGTTCACATCCTGCCAATTTGGAAACCTGTCAGTCTGATTTTTTTTTTTTGTTTTGTCATGCATGAATTTACAATAAAGTTTGGCCTACTTAGAACAGGCAGACCATGTTGAATTCCTCTAAAGGCCCTTTTCTCCAGGATCTTGAACCCCAGCAATATTGGAGCAATGGTTCTCTCTATTCTGAAGTGGCCCTCATCTGGCGTGGTCGCCCCAACTGCAGCACCCCAGGGTGCAGAAAATACTCTTGGGCTCACAGTTCATGGATAAAGTAGAATGTCCAGGAGAGCCCCCTTTTGGTCCAGAACCTGCAAACTCCATTCCAGTCCACTGAGAATTGGACTTTTGACACAATTTACAATAGTGAATTAGATGATATCTTGCTCTGATCATCAAAAACTAGACATGTATGACCGCCACATAAGCAGAAGTGAAACCATGATCACTGCTTCACGGGGGTTTCAGTTTACGAGGGGGACACGTCCAGTGTGTCAGTTTGGATTAGGTTTGTTTTCTAAATGGTCTTTTCTAAATGGCCTCTTATCCAAGTCCATTTCCTCCCCTACTAAATTCTCATAATTTCGAGTTAGTATCTCAAAATTATTAACTATTAATTACAGGATCTTTTTTTATTTTTTTTTATCACAGTAGCAGACATGGGCTCTTGTCTGAGTATGGTCTTAATAAATGAAACACTGAATGTCTTTCTATTGCTGATAATATAGTTGTGTGGCGTATTATCCTGCAGGAAAGCCCCCACGTTTGGGAAATTCCAGCATGTTAAAAAAAACAGTTGAGTTCAGGCAGGTTGTTCCAACGAAAGTGAAACAAAAACAAAAAAATCAATATGAGTTTAAACGTTAAAGTTATTTATTAAGCAACCTTTAAGCGCCTCGTCATCATATGTGGGTTTGCTCCTACCATACTTCCCTTTTCTCAGAGGTCTGTCCCACGTCTAAATACAACCCAGGTCAGCTCTGTGAATCTTTCGACTCTCGACTTTGAGCCTGAACGCATCTCACAAAAACCCGGAAGCGTGTCGTCATTACCAACAACAAACCCACCTGCGCTACCTGACAGCATCGCAGTTGCTCCACGTTGACAGCCGGTTGGAGGCGGCCGGGTGGCCTCGCATGAATACACGGCTAATTGAAGGCGCATTAATTGAATAGCAGTCGTTGGCTGCTCTTCGTCTCCCTCCATTTTACGGGGAAACCATTTATCGTCTCTCGGTTGTTTCTCTTTTCTCTCGCTAAAATCTTAGCTTAGCGGGCTCGCATGCACTCGTGAAGAGCTCTTCCTTATTGCAGTTGCTACTTAAAAAAAAAAAAAAAAAAGGTAGTTTTGCTTTCAGTGGCTGACCTACTAGAGGATAAATCCTCAGAGACTTTCCGTTAAAAAAAAAAAAAAAAAAGGCTCACGAGCTGCCATGGAGCCGTGCGCGGCTGCTGGCTGTGTGAACATCGGCAGCCTGACCAGCACCTTGCCGGTGATCCCGTACCAGAAGCTGACGGACCTGTACTACGTGAGCCGGGGGGGCTTCGGCACCGTGTTCAAGGCGCAGCACTCGGACTGGAGGACCACCGTGGCCATCAAGTGCCTGAAACTCGACTGTCCCGTTGGAGAAAGGTACCATACGGAGGCCATACTGCTCGTTGTGTCGTTCAACGGGAGTTTGACAGAGAAGTAGCAGTGGAGTTAGTGTATTAGGTGGAAGCGGAGCGTCAAGTCTGGAGTTAATTTCGTTTTTTAATCCAATTTTAGGCTTGAGTCAGATGTGTCCGTGGTGTTTCGTCTCTGGAGGGCAGTATCTTGTGTCTTCCAGATCTGCACAGATTTATTGAAATCATATATATCGTTTACCTTTTAATGTTAAGAGGACTGTCGCTCCATAACCGGCCTGTGTATTCTGTAATGACGCCCACAACTCTTTATACACAAAAAGACTACATACTGGTTCATATTAATATTTTAGACATGAGGCTAAAACATAAATAAATACCACAACATTTTGGGGAAAGATACTTTAAATGTGTTTTTACAAAGTTGTGACAAAGATATTCAATGATCAGGATTCTTTAATTTAATTTATTTATGTCAGTGCTCTCTGCTGGACAGACCCCATTTTTAAGTAATATTATACATATCACGGTATGTCTGCACTGGTATTTCCTGTTACTTATACTACTAATACTAATATATTGGTTTAGCTGATTAATCGGTCAGGCTTTAATAGATGCTGCTGTTGTTGAATCCCGAGATGTTTGTCAATATATCATTATTTTGCCTTCCTGCAGTTGAGGTTCAAGAGAAACTCAGGGGTGGGCAATAACTATGCTAAAATAACTATAATATAATTCATTAATGTTGTTATTCTACACATCTGTGTAGTCAAGACTAAAGATTGTAAATAACCTGTTAAAAATGATCAAAAATTGTATTGTAATTATCACTCTATATTGTATATCAATATCCTAAACTATCCAGGTCAATACAGTACATTGCATAGTCCTGATGACAGTTGACTTTCAGGATTCATTCCTTCGACACACTTCCCGTAATTCTGTCTGTGTCAACAACACTTAAGCGTCATCACTGTTTTGGCATTTTAAATATCTTTGTGTAAGTATCACTGGCTGTGTTTCAGAGAGAGGAACTGCCTGCTCAAGGAGGCCGAGGTGCTCCACAAAGCCAGGTTCAACTACATAATCCAGATTTTTGGCATCTGCAACGAGCCAGAGTTCTTTTGCATCGTCACCGAGTTCATGAGCAATGGCTCTCTGGACCTTTTGCTTCACGAGGTAAACGTATGCCTCTTTCAAACAACTGCTACTAAAATATATGTTACTAAAATGCAAAGCTCAATCTTCAAGAGTAAATAAGGATTAAAGATTATTGAAACAACGGCTGTCTGCTGCGATGTGGCACTTATATTCTTTTCCTCTTTCGCTCAGGAAATGAAAGCTAATATGTAACTAAAGTATAAAGTCACAACTGCCTGTCACAGTGCCTGTTTCTGCTATTTTGTTTTCAAAATTGCTAAAGTGAAAGTGTTTTCGGTAAGCTGCTCTGTCTCTTTTCATGCATCACTCATCATGTGTGCGTGTGTCATCGCATTCGTAACTGTGATTCAGCAAGCAAAAAGGGGAACTTGGGCGTATTCACGGTCTATGAGGAAACTTAGAAACAAGCGGGGCAAGAGAAAAAATAAGCCGACAAATACAGTTTTGGGCAATTCCCACTTGTCTTGGTGTCGTAAAACATCTTTCCCTTTTGTGTGTGTGTGTGTGTGTGTGCTCTTATCAAGCTCTGGTTTGTGGTCGGTCTCCTTCTGAAGCGCTTGCTATTTTTAAAACGGGGTCTGTTGTCTCTTGATACAGAAGGACATGTACCCTGAGCTGGCGTGGCCTTTGCGACTGAGGATCCTCTATGAGATAGCCTTAGGGGTTAACTTTCTTCACAACATGAACCCACCTCTGTTGCATCAAGACCTAAAGACGCAAAACATACTGTTGGATGGAGAATTCCACGTTAAGGTATCTCTTAGCAAGACTTTGGTACAATTTGTACTAGATGAAACCTACATTTCAACATATTGTAGGTGTTATATGTTCAGTCAACTCATGTTAACCGACAGAAACAATACAGTAAAGCAAAGTTAAAAATGTTCTCTGATTCATGTTGCTCAAATTGGAGGATTTTCTGCTTTCTTTTTGTCATATAGTATAGTAAACTGAATGGATTTGGGCTGTTGCTCTGATAAGCCTTGAAGTCTGGCAATGTCATTTTGGGAAATTATAATTGCCCTTTTTCACGATTCTTCATGGTTTTATTTTAATTTTCCTTGAACAAAATGTAGAACAATAATCACCAAATTAAGTTGACAATCAAGTTTCAGTGTTAGTTATTATTTCTTTGACCATTTTGAGTTTACTTACCTTGAGAAATCTCACAACATAGCTGACGTTCTTGGAGCCTCAATGGGTTGTCTTTTAAACGGTAGAATTAAAAAAAACAAGTTAAAACAAAAAAACTAGAATTATAAAGGAATGCTGATGTTCTGCTATTACTCGGCCCAGATTGCTGACTTTGGCCTTTCAAAGTGGCGGCAGCTGTCCGTCAGTAAAGGCTCGGGGTCCAAGCCAACAGAGATGGGGGGCACAGTGATCTACATGCCGCCCGAGAAGTACGAAACATCCAAGAACCGCCGGGCCGATGTGAAGCACGACATGTACAGGTGAGACGACACACCTCAATAACTGATAGTTGTGAATTGTTTGGACAAGAGACAACGAGTACATTCTCCTTTTTAATCTGGGTACGTTTCAGTTTCTACAACATGAGTTTCATCTAAACATGTTTTATTAGTCAGAGGTCAAATCTCTCTCAGAAAGAGGCGACTTTAAGTGTATGCTATATTTATATTATTTCACTGCTTTACCTCACCATCAAACTGCTGCTAATCTGAAGCTGTTGTATCCATATACGCTCTCTTTAAAACAAACAAGCAGACCCCCATTTACTGTAAAGTAATACACGATCATGGATAAGTAGCTCATACAACCTCACGTTGAAGAATCCAAACTATGGCTTCAATCTCTTGGGCAATGGGTTTCGATTGCTACAACAGATCAATGGGTAATTGTTGTTCCTCAAAGCAGCTTCTCTGGTTAGCTTGACGTAAAGTCCCTTACCTCTGAAGGGGAATACCAGTTGAAGAGAAATGATGTAACTAATTCCCCATAACTAATTCCCTCCTACATGTTGACACTGAAGCTACGCCATCATTATGTGGGAAGTGCTGTCCAGGCAGATTCCATTTGAAGGTAACGCATTGAAATATATATTTAAAATTGACTCTCATTCTGTTCAGTTGCTCTTTGGGTGAACTTTCATGGTGCCACCAGACTCATCACTGATCTGTTGTGTGTGGGTGTGTGTGTGTGTGACCAGAGGTGACCAACCCAATGCAGATCATGTTCAGTGTGCTACGTGGGATACGTCCTGACACGAGTCTGGACAGTCTGCCTTCTGACATCCCCAGCAGAGATACCCTCATCACTTTAATGACCTGCGGTTGGACCAGTAACCCCGATGAACGACCTTCCTTCCTCAGTAAGCGCTCACAAATAAACACATTTTCAGGAATTTCTTCATGGCAGGAGTTTTACACTTTTTTTCTTTTTTTTTTTTACAGTTCAGGATGTCAAATTCTGCTCGTCAGTTACTAAGTACTAGCTTCCTGTTGCATTATTCAAATGTTCTCTTCTGAATCATTTTATTAATGCAACTCGTTGTTTTCCATTCAGACATTCGTCGACATTGCTCATCTCATGGCCAAAACAGACAAATATAGACATTTACTACTCACTCACATTTGTTCAGATAATAATCTCCAATATTATTGGAAGAAATAAAAGTCTTGGTTTAACTGCACATTTGTGGTATTATAACCGCTAAACTGAGAACCGAAACTGAGCAGCTCAGTTGGTTTACAGCTTCCTTTCATTTGTTCATATAAGTACAACAACAACCAAACGTGCACTAAAACTACTCGTAAACATTGACAGGTTTCTGTCCACAGGGCCGTGCGTGCCCCTCATAGGAAAAAACACATAACTGTAAAAACAGTTTGATCACGAGGAGATCTGCTTTCCAGGTCTTCTTATGTGAAAACAAAACCGTTGAAATGTGATTGTTTTTTCTTTGTGCCATCTCAGAGTGTCTGATTGAACTGGAGCCCATGGTGAGGAATTTTGACGAAATCGACTTCCTCCAGGCCGTGTTGGAGATCCAGAGGTCAAAGGTTAGTCGTCTCACAGTTCTCTTTTTTTTTTTTTAAGGAACCATTTCACAGCTCTAGTTCAGTTCATGTCGTACAAACCAAGACGAAGAATTTGGCATAGTTTCATTTTGAGTTCTGGTTCCGGCTTCTGTTCACATTTACTTTATACAAACCAACCAACAGGAGTAAACACGTGACGTTACACAGACTGACGAGTAACTTGTTGAATGAAAAGATGACAACAGTCAAAGGTTGAGTAGAGCGGGTTGTCCTTGAAGCAAACTGGGGTCGCTGTGTGTGGCCTTTTCCTACACATGTGTTTTATCTGATCTGATCAGCATGCAAATGGGGACATTAAGTGACTGTCCCACTTATTAAAAGGACAAACAGAGAGGTGCGTGCGTGCGTGCGTGCGTGCGTGCGTGCGTGCGTGCGTGCGTGTGTGTGTGCATACTCTTCTTATAATAGGTTTTCAACAGAAAACGGAAGCATAATAATAATGTGCTTTGTATCCCAGAGGGCTAATAGTGTGTGTGTGTGCATGTGCAACCAGCTTAGACAGTGACGTTGGTATTGTTGTCAACTTGTGAGTCTGTTTGTTGTTTGTGTCGCTATAACAAAATGTGGTCTGCTACAGAACTGGTTTTGAGCTCTCTGCCAGGTGTTGATACTTCAGTGAATGGAGTTTGTCACCGTCATAGTGCCCAAACTGCCAGCTGTATTCATAAAACCCTGCAGGTGTGTAGCTGAGATCAAAATGTCAGCCAGGTGCTAACGTTACACCTGGCTGGTGTGAGTGTAAGAGATGTGTTCAGGGCTTGGAAGAGGGCGACTCGGATGAATTTTCCAGCAATCATTTCTTTCTGCAGAAGACAATAAAACACAGACATTGCCTTCTGGTTTAGTTCGCTACACATCAGCTTCCTTCAACAGAATAAAACTTATGCGTGGAAAAACGGGACTACGGAAGCCTAGAAGGCACCAAAGAGGTGAAACGCAATTTCCCATAGGAAACAGATTTATCCCTTCAAAATAAAATTCACACACGCGACAGGATCGTTGAATAATAAACAAAAATAAGATATAATACATTGAAAATAAGAAATGAGAGCGTGTTTTTCTAACTCTGTTACATGAGCTCATCTCTAATATTAAGTATAAAAGGAGAAGAAAAACAATTGTGTTAAAGGAAGAGTTAGCTAGTGTGTGTGGTATTGTGTATGTTTGTATGTCTATATATTGATAACCTGTCCACAAATCAAATCTTGTTTCAAATTGTGTTACGGAATAATCACTATTTATTGCGTTTTTACTGAACTAGGATACACAAAAAAAAGTACTTGGTGGCTTTTTTCTAGTGAATATTTAACTGTGTTGTCAGATACATGAAAACACTTCTGCTCCTTGAGCTATTTGACATTATTGGCTTTTTTGCTTTTTAGTAAATAAGGTCATATTGGAGTTGAAAGCAGATTTGACTAATTCATTTGGCATCTTTATTGATTGATCTGTCAGCATGACTCACTCCCCTCCTCTTCCTTGTTCCTCCACAGAGGATGCAGAGCTCCGGCTGTTGTTCAGCTTCGTCAGTGAGCGAAAAGAGGAGTGAGGATGGATCCCTGAACACGCTGAAGGACAGGTCCAGCCCCTGGCCGGTCAGTAGCTGATATGTCTCTGCAGAGCCTCATAATAAACACTGATACTTGGGGATGCACATGCAAGCCTTGTCTGTTGTTTTTGTGGTGCGTCTTTAAAATCCTAGTGACGCTTTTGATCCCAAACCTAAAAATATTAATAAAGAAACAAAATATGTGCGTGGTGTACAGTTACCAAAGGAATCAGATTCCTCCCCTCGTCGATAAAAGTTGCAGATTGATTGATCGGATGGATGTCATGATATTATTGGTTGAAATTGGTGTGTAATTGTTTGTGTAACAAAACTGCATATTTTGTTTTACAACATGAAAAGATCATTGGATTTAGATTTTATTTGTATTTATTTTTTGCATATATTGGTAAAAAAAAAAGGTGCACAATATGACTGTATGTGATCTGTAAGGATTAAAAGGCATCTTTCATATCTTCTCGACTTAAATGTCTGTGTGTTAATGTATACTAAGCATCATTGTTTGTTTTCTGCCACAGGAGAGCTCCACCTCAGGCTCAGGCTCTTGTTCCTCCCAGGGCACAGACATCTCTCTCCCAGGCGTTCTCACCAGCAGCAATGCTCCACCTTCCAAAGGTATTTACAACCGCACTGGCATTGTATGATTGACCTCGTTTACAAGGTGGCAATCAAACAAAGGAGCAGGCTCACAGTGCCACACGTCATGCTTTATGTAAACACCTGCCTCCAAGATACGCTTCTTCTTCTACTCTCTCAGATCCGGAGAGGCTTCCGTCGTCATTTTTGGCTCCGACGCTGGAGCCTCCTGAGACTTTGAAGGACGACTTCATCAGCAACAATCTGAACGGCGACATAAATGATTTGAACATCCCCGTCAAGCTCGGCCGGCACGTCCCCGAATATGACATGCAGCCGGAGAACCTCACCTTCAAGCTTCAGCCTCAGCAACAAGGTACACCAGTTAAACCACAGCGGCTGATGATGATCAGACAGTTCTGGAAAATTAGAAGAAAAAAAAAGGTATAACTACAATCTGAATCACCCCTCTGTCCTCACTTGCAGCAGAGTGCTCTCCTCCATTGCGGCACTCCCCTCCCTCACAAGGTCCAGTCGCCCAGTGGATCGCGACGCGCCGGGAGGAGATCGTCTCCCAGATGACGGAGGCCTGTCTGAACCAGTGCTTGGATGCCCTGCTGGCCCAAACCATGCTGATGCGGGAGGATTACGAGCAGGTGGTGACCCAGACCACGCGCACCGCCAAGGTCCGCCAGCTCCTGGACAACTGCCACCGACACTGCGAAGACTTCTGCCGCGTGGTCGTCCGCAAGCTGCGCGACAACAAGCAGATGGGCCTGCAGCCGTACCCGCCCGAAATCGGCTCCCCCACCTTCGTCCCCTGCACACCGCCGCTGTCCATGTCCTACAACATCCCCCGGAACGTGTAGTAGCAGCGGGCGCAGCCAAACAGTGGAAACAATCCGGATTATATTCCGTGCCAACTTTACACTACACGTAACTCTTCCTGGTACCGCTTTCGGTAAGACGGTTCCTGTCAATCGTGCCCTCAGAGAGGAACCGAAGCCTGGGTGAGCAAACAGGGTCGCAGGTACAAAGCTGAGCTCCTCCTTGATAACGCTGTCCTCTCACAAGAGATCAAATGATGTTTAAGGAATCAGTGATTTTTATTTAACGATGTCAATGAGGTGATTTATTTATAATCCCTTCATTGTGTGCGCTCGTGTGTGTGTTGGATGTGTGTCGTCTGTCCTTATTTATAGAGCGCAAAACATCCTCAACACACTCAGTTGATCTGAGGAAGTGACAGAAGGGCCGTTAACATGCTGGAAAACCTACAGCGAAAAATAAGGTTTATTCCTTTTTAAAGCAATCATCTTCTTAAAGCATACTGTAGTCATGAGGGAACTCTGCTGTTAATGTTTACCCCCTGAGGGAAGGTGGTGAGTACGTGGCCCTGAGTGTGTTTGTATTGAAGCACATGGCCGACATTCAATCGGTGACAAATGCACAAGGCCGACTTTAGAGCGTGTGTGCGTGTGTGTGTGTGTGTGTGTGTGTGTGTGTGTGTGTGTGTGTGTGTGTGTATGTAAAAAATGGACCAAAGGGATCTGATTTCTTCTGGTCTTCTCAGTAGTGGCCTCGCTTATCAGCAGTATTCTGAATAATGTTCACTTTCGACTCCTGAGGGGGCAGAGTTTGAGTTTATCCACGAGCTTCACATTCTTGGATCCGGCTGACTTGCTCTGCAGAAGAACTGCAACAAGTGAACAGACACCGGTTTGCTTTCCTCGTCACAACTTTACTGCAGCGTGGGCCAAACTCTTGGCTGTGGGTTATACACAGAAGATGTAATAGTCACAGGCCAAACAATAGTGAATCAATAGTTTTCAATCAGTTATAGAGCAAGAAAGTCATTTAGACCAGGAAACTCAAAATATCCAATTGAACAATAGTTAATAGGTAACGTTTGAAATTCCAGTAGTTTATTTGTGTTCCCACATAAAAGTATTGATGCGTCTGCTGCGCTTGAATTTGATTTAAATAAAATCAATGCTTTTAAACTAATAAATACAGTGCATGGCCTAAGTGCCCACGTAGATACATATTATAATATGTGTAGATAATATCTATATACATGCAGTTCAAACAGGAAGAAATTGCCAACTTATAATGATAATGCAACTGTAAATGATGTAACAAACGAAGCACAATGGTGAAATAATGGTTTATGTGCCAAGAGGTTAGTGTTTAAACTAGGTTGTGCAATTTAATAGAAATAGGCTCAAGTCATATTCCATATTTATCTAAATCCACGGCCCATTTAAAAAGTTAGTTTGGCCCAAAGCTGGAGTTTACCTGCTCAGTTTATTAATCTCAGATCATTTTCTACAGTCGCTGCGCCCAAACAAGTCAAAACGACACCAGTTTATATAATAATGATCTTTCTTTTTCTCACTTACATAGATCAATAACTGTTAAAAGCAAGAAAATACACACATTTAAGGCATAAGTTTGTCTGTATGAATAATATTGAGTCAGTTACAGACACAGTTTTCTCTTCACTTCACTCATACGTTGTAATATGTTCTTCATGCCAGAAAGACACGCATTATTTCCAGTCTTCCTAATCTTATATTTGTGTGTGATGGATCTAGAACATAAACTGTTTCTTTGATAATTGTTTGGTCTATAAAATAGTTTACAGTTTCCCAGAGCCCAGAATCTTCCCGTACTGGTCGTTTCGGCCCCGTGTGTGTGTGTGTGTGTGTGTGTGTGTGTGTGTGTCCCGTTAAAGGCCTTCCTGTCTTCACCACAGTGGGGAAACGAGCCACGGCAGGTTATTGTTACAAGAATATATCATTTAAAAGACTTCAGGAAGGCAAAGCAAGGTCGATGCGCTTCCATAATGTCCGGCTTGTATTTGCCTTGCGTTTTAATAACTGTGCCTGATACTCAGCTTTTGGTCTCAACGATAGCAACGTGCAAAAGCCTTTTACACATATCATACCAAGAGTAGAAATACAAAACAATATGTTCTAATGTATTTTGTATGGAGAAGATAGATTCATCTGTTTTATATATATATATATTTTCCTTTGTGATCACTTTAAAACCCATACATTGTTTTTGTCAAGTGATGATTTGTGTTTTGTAAACTTCTAAAATCTAATTTAGTGCTCATGTCATTATCGGATCAAACAAGAATATAATGTTGCAGAATGTGCAGTTGACCTGTAGCTGTTGTTTCAACAGAAACCTTTTTCATATTTTGTCTCCAACTTCATTAAAATGGATGCTCTCTTTTTACTTCGGCCTGCTTTCTTCTTCTTTCTTGTTGATTTTCTTTCCATGTAACGTTAATCAATTGGTAATGTTTACTCTATTTGCACAGTTGGTTCATATAATGTGACCATGGACACGGAGCTGCTATCGGGACGCCAGGAAACAAGCGGGTTTATGTTTAGCTGTAGATTACAGACCCGTCCCAGGACGAGCCCATCAGTCTGAGACGTTGGGGTTAATGCGCCTGCTAAATGTCACAGAGATGACTCAAAATAATGTGTCGATGTATAATATTACTGCCTTGCCTCACACACACGCGACACACATCCAGCAGGGACGAGGTCTGCTTGTCTCTGAAAATAGCCCAAGGGGTGGGGGGGACATGTTGGTGCAGCTCGTCCTGGTGCTAGATAAACACCCGTCGTGGTTGTGCTGGGCGGCAGAGATTACAACATCGACCGCTCTGTTGCTGCCTCTCAGATGTGATCTCACCAATGTCTCGCTGCCCGGTCCAGAGGAGCAGCACCGGCTTGAGGAGACTTTACGCATAATACACCTGTCGATCTTCTATAAGTACGCAAAGTAAGCTCACTTTTGTGCACATTGGCCTTTTGTGTGATTACTAACAACCTTACGAATGTGTGTGAGAGCCTCACCGGTGAGATCTGGCATCACGCATGACCTTTTCTTGATCGTGGACATTCTGTTCCTTTTCGTGCTTCTAGCTCAGGAAGCGTAGTTCGACATGAAGTATATTCATGTAAATCATGTGATATTTATCTGGAAGAACACTTTGTTTCGACTGTCAAACTGGAATAATCCCCTTTTAATTCCAGCCCTTTTCATCTCGACACTGGAGTAATGGAGGATCTGAGGCAGAAGATGGGGGTCATGTCACAGACAATATGCCCGAGTGTCCGGGCTCCATCTGACGAGGACTTGAAGGCGCAGAACAATGGGAAAGAAGAGAAAATGCAGCTGAAGAGAGAAATCTCCCTTCTGAACGGGATCTGCCTGATTGTCGGGAACATGATTGGCTCTGGGATCTTTGTCTCGCCCAAGGGTGTCCTCATGCACAGCTGCTCTTACGGGCTGTCTTTGCTGATCTGGGCCGTTGGAGGCATCTTCTCAGTGTTCGGGGCGTTGTGCTACGCAGAGCTCGGCACCACCATCCCCAAGTCCGGAGCCAGCTACTCCTACATCCTGGAGTCGTTCGGAGGCTTCCTGGCTTTTATCCGTCTGTGGACGTCCATCCTGCTGATCGAGCCCGCCAGCCAGGCTGTGATTTCCTTGACCTTCGCCAACTACCTGGTTGAGGCTTTCTACCCCACCTGCCGGCCGCCGTACGATGCTGTTCGGCTAATCGCTGCCGCCTGTCTCTGTAAGAAACACTCCTGTGTAGGTCTACAGTTCATCACCAAGGAAAAGAGATTGCAGATCTTCATGCAATCCAAACCTGTTTTCCTACTGTGTCTTGTCTGTGTTTGTTTTCAGCGAGATAGATTTGATTTACATTCAGTAATGACAGCTCCTAAAGCTTCACTTTACCCATTAGGGGTGACATGAGCACACACAAGTGGTGCCGTGGTACTGCAGCCCCGGTACATTCATCCCAGTACAAACTTCAGCAACCCTTTTGTGGAACTGGCCCCGGCTATAGTTAGACTGTGGGCCAGTGTGGTTTACAGCCTGTCTTTGTGCTGTGAAGAATGTAGTAAGCAGAAGTGCTATTTAGGTGAGAGAGCAGCAGCGCTGCCTCTGTATCCTCATACAGACTTTGGCCTATGTGGGTATAGAAAACATTCAGCAATCTCTGGCATGGGGCCGAGCGATGTCATGCTAGCGTGCCCACTAGCTATTCATTGTGAAATTCAAGTTGTCGCAGATTGAGTATCACAGACATGGCTTTACCATTGTTTCCTGAGTGCGTCATCTTGGGAAATGCAGCCTAACAAGAAAGCAGAAGTTGTACCAAAAATCTGCAGCCGTGTTTGTATAAATGAACTTCTCAATCATGCATATAAAGCTCCATTTGCTGCCTCATTCCTCTGGTTTGTCCAGGTATGCTCATCTTCATTAACTGTGCCTGTGTGAAGTGGGGGACGCTGGTTCAGGACATTTTCACTTACGCCAAACTCATGTCCCTCTGCCTCATCATCATTGTAGGACTATTGAAAATAGCAACTGGTAAGATGACGTAGGAGGAAGAATGCATCAGAGGAAACGACATAAATATGTGCTTTACACTTTGACTTATCTTGCTGTAGGAAAAACAAAGAACTTTGACAGTCCGTTTGAGGGCTCCTCCACAGATCCCGGAGCCATGGCTTTGGCCCTCTACTCGGCTCTGTTCTCCTACTCCGGCTGGGATACGCTCAACTTTGTTACTGAGGAGATTCAGAACCCAGAGAGGTAACACTCGTGCAAACACGGGCAGACTAAAAAGACACGTGGAAATGTACACACGAGCCTACATGGACGCATTTGATCCTTCGACTTGAAGTCTCTGACTAGCTTGCATCAGGGCCGGTGGGAATAATAACTATTCGACAAATTAGAACTGAGTGTTTTTTTTATATCTCACCCAGTTAGACATTTGTTTGCTTCATTTTAAGCTGATAGAATCAATATTTTCATATTTACAATGGTTATAATGACTACTTTATGTGAAAAGCGTTGCTTGTAGTGATGATTATCTTGACTCTGCAGTTATCCTTTTCTCTACAGATACGGGTAAAACATGCCTTTAATGTTTAATTGTCTCTGCATGCAACTGTATTGTTTTGTTTCAGTGTCGCTGCTCTCACCCACCTTGTTTTCAGACATAGAACAACACTAAACGGAAGATAGTCCAACGTAGCAGCTAGCCGGTGAACCTAGCGAAGCATTTATCCTCTTCAGGGGTGTTTCCCTCAGGAGTTGGAGACCAAACACAGAGCCGATAGAGAGTAAAGACGTGACTTTAAGTTGTCATTTGTTGCACAAACAGGACTAAATCAATGCTAATGTTGCTCAATGTCATGCAGGACGGGCAACTGTATTGCCTGATAGGTCTGCCTTCAAGTGGCCAAAACACTACTATATTTTGGCCACTTAATATTACTTATTGCGACGCAATTTTTTCAGATTTAGCAAAACATTTTGTACAGAGCCAGATGCAATTCTCCAGGTTACTTGATTTTCATTGAGGTTTTTTTTTAATTTTGGGGTGAATTTGAGCTGGGATCACATTGTAATCAATGGACATCTGAGTTACCTGTAAAATCGTTACCTGAACAAAAGGAGATGGGCTTTGCATCGATTTAAATTGCAAGTTGAGTCAATGTCTTCACGTGAATCCTCTGTAATCTGTTTACAGCAGCTTTGCAGTGAGTCACCACACACTCTCTGTGTGTTGTTGTTGTTGTTGTAGGAATCTGCCTCTGGCCATTGCCGTCTCCATGCCCATCGTGACCATCATCTACCTGCTGACCAACGTGGCGTACTATGTGGTTTTGGACATGCCATCTCTGCTGGCCAGTGACGCCGTGGCTGTGGTAAGAGACACGCTGTTCCCAGAGAGTGAGGATTCCCTCTGCTGCTAAATATAGTCCGAAGAATTGTTGACCCGGGACATTTTGCACTCTGACTTGACTGAACCGCGTCAATCCGAAACCCGCAGACATTTGGGAACGAAGCCCTCGGGCCGTTCAAGTGGATCATCCCTGTTTCGGTGGCCATGTCGTGCTACGGAGGACTCAACGCTTCTATCATTTCTGCCTCACGGTAATCAGGAAGTGCTGAGCGGACGCTGACGTTAAGCTTCTACCGTCGCGCGTGTTCTGCCGGTAACTTTCCATTTTCTTGTCGATCGTGCAGGTTGTTTTTCGTCGGCGCCAGACAAGGCCACCTCCCCAACAGTCTGAGTCTGATACACCTGCAGCGTTACACACCCATACCTGCACTGCTGTTCAATGTGAGGACCGTCCACGTGCATGTCACTTCAAAGGACAAACCGTTTTCAATAGGTCACAAACCAGAACGTGAATGTGTTATTTGTGTTCTGCAGGGGTTAATGGGTCTGATCTTCCTGTGCGTAGAGGACGTGTTCCAGCTCATCAACTACTTCAGCTTCAGTTACTGGTTCTACGTGGGTCTGTCTGTGGCCGGCCTCATCTACCTGCGCATCACTCAGCCAGACAGACACAGGCCTGTGAAGGTGCTGCTTTAGTCATTGTTCAGGTCATGCAGAGTGAACATGTGGTACTGTGTGTCTGTGTGCATACTGTACATGCACAATGCTCCAAGTCCTGTGGACTAATATTTCAAATATTGTCTTTTTTTTTTTTTTGAAGGGTTCATTTCTGTAATAATTACATTTTGAACCCCATATTCATCCCGTTCTGAAGCAGTGAAATGCAGAGTAGCACACGCTTCAGGATGTGCAAAAAGGGATAATAATTAGAACAAAAGACAAACAAGAATAGAAAAATAAATATACGATACGCAGAATAGGTAGCAAGACATTAAAGTGCATGTTTGCTCAGTGTGCAGGTGGCCCTTACGTATACATACAGATATAAAAGGTACAGTTGTGAGGCAAAATACACAATAAAATGTTAAGTTGATACTCAGATTTCCGTTTACAAACTAACCCGAGCTGTGTCTTTCTCTCCACAGTTGTCTTTGTTCTTCCCCTTCATCTACTGTCTGTGCAGCCTGTTCCTAGTGATCGTTCCTCTGTACGGGGACACCATCAATTCCCTCATAGGAATTGCCATTGCACTGTCTGGGGTGCCCGTCTACTACGTGGCCATTTACCTGCCTGATGAGAGGAGACCCAAATTCATACGCAAGTTAAACGGTAAGCTCAAACGTCTGTGTGCCGAAATATTGATATTTGCGCTGCAGAATGTGTGTTTTAATGGCCGCCGTGAGTGTGTGGAGCCGTGTGCAAACATGTGAAGCGGAGGTGTCAAGAGGAGCACGTTTCCCTGACGTGAAGCGCGAGATTATTAATCACAAGCATGAACCCTGGTTGTCAAGTATGTGTCACATGATTTGACGTCACAAGACAAAATGCAGCATTAATCATCTTCCTCCACCTCAGCCTGGACTTTTTTTTCACTCAACTTCGAATAATGTGTGGTTTAATTTTTTGGGGAAAATCCTTTTTAATGGTGTGTGTAGTGAGTGTGTGTATATATTATGTTGTGTGATGTCTTGAGCTACTTGGATCCTGAATTTTTCCTTTGGGGATCAATAAAGTATCTATCTATCTATCTATCCATCTATCCATCTATCCATCTATCCATCTATCCATCCATCCATCTATCCATCCATCCATCCATCCATCCATCCATCCATCCATCCATCCATCCATCCATCCATCCATCCATCCATCCATCCATCCATCCATCCACTGACCTCTCCACGTCCACATCTTCCTTCCTCTCACCTCTTTCCCTCCTCCAGACTTTGCCACCAGATCTGTTCAGATGCTGCTCTTCTGCTGTCTGACTGAATTTGACATTGAGACCGAAGCGCAAGCAGCCGGTAAAACGCAGTGAGCCGCAGACCATCATCCAACGCTCATTTGCCAGCTTCCTGCTGGGGGCCTTTGTCTCGTCCACGTGCCATCGCTCTCTCACGAACGCAGAAAGGCCGGCCGTGGACAGAGCGACGCGGTGCAGACCAGCACGGGGTTTTTTTTTGAGGATTACTCCTCTCAGGTCAAGTTAAAAGAAAAAAGTCTGGACATCTGAAATGACTCAACACGATGGAGCAGGCTTGAGAAAGGATCAGGGAATATCTTCTATGAGGATTTCATCAAACTATGGAATACATATGCTCACCTTTTCATTTTTTAGACTCGTGTGAAGATACAAACCTGACATTGTCGAGAACAAACGCATCAGATAACGAATCACGGGGTTGGAATTTAATCAATCAGTCGGGAGATGTTTGTAGAGTTTGTTTGTGGAAATAGAAACGCCATCAAATTGTCAATGTCAACCTATATTCTGGGATTGGTTCCTATGAAACGATCCTTTAAGGGTTTTTCATCTCTCAATTCAAATGGTTCATCTCAATGTTATGTTTCAGGAATACAACATTTCAGTCAAGAACGCATTTTGACCAATTTGATGAAGCTTTTTACCAAACAACACACTCATGCAGACCTTCCACTGCAGCATGTGGCTGATCTTTGGTACGTTTGCTCCACGTTATTTCAGAGCAGGTTTATAGAAGCAAACGACCTCCTGCAGCTCGACGCGAGCTCACTCAGAAGGCGTCAGCTTCTCCACCAGAGAGAGCTGTTTCCTTCATGTCAGATGTGCCAAACTCTTCTGCCTTCTACGGGAGGGAAAAGCAGGACTGGCCTCCACGAAAGAAATACTTTCAATGATAATCTTTTCAACTAATCGATTGATCGATAAGCAATAGATTCACACTAAAAAGCATCACTTTTCTTGCAAATAAATCATTCAGCATGAAAAATGCATTTAAAAAAAACCCCACAAAAGACAAAATAAATCTTTTTCCACTGAAATGAAAATGAGGAATTAGTTGATTTTGTATCTTTACTTGTGATCAATGTTGCTGTAATCTTGTAATTTCCCCACTGAGGGACTAATAAAGGATTATCTTATCTTATTTTATCTGAATTAGATGATTAATTGACTAAAAAGAGGCAGCCCGATCAAGAGGTGGTGCACGGCATGCGGTTGTGATGTATTTTTTGTATAGTACCATTTTTAAAAAGTTGCCTTTTAAGACTTTGACAATCACGTCTTGTGTTATAAACTGTAACACTTGTCATGTTTGACATTTCCTTTGTCTTGAATGTATGTGTTTATATTTCTGTTTCTTCATCACGTTGTGATAAACCTGCACATGTTTTAATGACATTATTGAATTATTGTCAGTAGCATTTTCTAAAAGCCGCTGTTCACATTCACAAAAGAAAGGATTTTTTTCTTTTTTCAACTTTTTAATCATTAAGTATGTATTCTTAGTGGAGCAGCGTGAAAGACAAATTAAAATGAGACGTCATGATGAAACCTTCATACGCACTCAGTTTAAATACAGGGAATTGAACTCAATCACATATCACATCACACTTTCATCCTATTATTGCGTTGCACTTTGTTTCCAACAGAAACTCACAAAAAGCTAAAGTTTTGTTCTGATTCAATTCATTTATTGTAAAATCGCCATCGTTCATAAAACATTTAAACATGTTCATCCTACAGTTTTCATATCGGTGGGTTTCATGTAAAACAAACAGGTTCCAGCTATTTGTATCAAATCATTTAAAACTGCAATAACAACTTTTAGATCGATAACGTGCATCTTGATGAGGTCCATATGAACATAATAAAAATGTTAAGAAACAAGTTTTCTCGGAGTCTTATTATTCCACACATGAAGCGGCAGCAGGATATGTCTACACGAAGGTGCAGTTGGCGGTGTCAAACCCGGGACAGATCCACTTGTTGCTGAACTGATTGTATCCCTCAGCGCTGATCAGGTCACTTCCTGCCCAGAGGAACGCACACAGGTATCCATTACCATTGTGTCTCATGACGTAAACAGGGACATATGTTATCGGGTGAACACTCTCGCGGTGTCACATGAAGTATTTACCGTCCATCAGGTTCTGGAGGCTGCAGTAGTTTGTGCTGTTATCAACTAGGTCTCTGGCGAACTCGGACACGGCGTCTCCCTGCACACCGGAAACACGAGAAGGGAAACAGGTTGTCAGAGAGGAACGCCGGGGACTGAAGCTGAAGCATTTATGTTTGCAGTAGCTTTAAAAAAAAAAAGAACATCTCCCCTCACTGTGTCACATTTTTCTATCTCATGTGACTATTAAAGTCCGTGCTGCAGCTGTGAGTGTTCACAGACAAACTTGTGACCAAGTCAAGATGGATAAAGCTTTATGATGGTGTGTGTGTGTGTGTGTGTGTGTGTGTGGGTTGCTGCAAACCCACCGGGCTAAAGGGTCATACGCATGTTAGACAAGGTGCTTGTGAATTCAAAGCTCTGTGCAGCCTCGTTCCTCACACGTTATCTCGGCTATGTGGGAACCACAGGACTCACAAGACACTCATTAGTCACGTCTGAGCAGAGAAATAAAAAAAAAAGATCAACCATATCTAAAGGTGATCTATCATGGATTTTCTGATGTTGTGAAAGCTGTCTGTATGCAGGATCGACCTCCGATATCTCACGTCTATTTTTGTGAAAATAATCCACATTTCCAGCATACGTTGATGACCGAGTAGCGAGCGATAAGGCTCTTTGATTGTGTTTCAAGATGTCATCACACATGAGTTAAATATCTAAACATGGTAATAGTTTCAACATTAGATCAAAACATGATTACATCTGGTATCCTGTGGTCTTGAACGAAGCAGATCTCACATTAAGCTTTTAATCGAAGACAGTTTCAGTTCAGCCGTCTGTTTACTCATCCAGAAGATGTTTTTTTTTAAAGCACTTACAGTCATTTTGCAAACGATGGACTGCTCCAGGAGAAACTGGAGGTCGTTGACTTGTTTGGTGGCTGGAGACGTGTGCGTGGCCTTGATCAGGTACGGAGCTGCTGACACAAGCTGCACAGCAGTTCACATTCAGTCAAGTCAAAGAAATGTCCGACGCTCTGCACCTCAAAGTACTCATCACTGGCCGACAGTATGCACAATATGAAAGGATAAATATATATTTGATTCGATTTGAGTTGTTACACCAGCTTCTACAGACACTGCTGCAAACAAGTGGCCAAATGCATTATGGTCTATTTTAAAAATGGGATGTACATCATCTCCATGAGGACATCCTCAACAGACGTCTCACTGCATTCTGATTCTCATTGAACTTAATGTTAGAAATGTGGATTCCTTTCACACAAAAACTGTTTATATGTTATACTTTAACAATGACCGAGATGTTCCTCACCTCGTACGAGCACTTCTCTCCTGCATACAGACAGCTTTCTCCGATCTGCCAGGCTTTAATCTGGCTCACCAGCTTTTGAGCGACAACTTCGCACGAGATGCCAAACAACCTGCAGAGCAGAGCAGCGAGCGTTAGGTTTATTACTTGCAGGACTTAAAGGCTCGTGTAGCATTCACAACATCAGAAAATCCATGATAGATCAACTTCAGATATGGTTGATCATCAAAGCTTTTTATTTCTCTGCCTAGACGTGACTAATGAGTGTCTTGTGAGTCCTGTGGTCTCCCCATAGCTGAGATAACGTGTGAGGAACGAGGCTGCACAGAGCTTTGAATTCACAAGCACCTTGTCTAACATGCGTATGACCCTTTAGCCCGGTGGGTTTGCAGCAACCCACACACACACCGTCATAAAGCATTATCCATCTCGACTTGGTCACGAGGTGCAACACCTGCACTGTGAACATTAACAGCTGCAGCGTGGACTTTAATTCATCAGATGAAATGGAGAAAATACAGAAAATGAACTTAAAGATTTCCCCAAAAGCACCCACACATACCACAAATACTGAGAAATGAACATTACCATTTGACTTTGCACTGCGAGGTTTTGTCAGCCAGTGAGATGCTGAGCGTGGCCCCCAGGACGAGAGCTGAAGCTACCAACAGGAATCTCAGGTCCATACTGGATGCAGGTGGATCCGGCCAGAATCCAGCGTGTGGTCCAGCGTGTGGTCGACGTCTGAATGTGTCTCCTCGCTCTGCGCCGAGGGCTTAAAAGACCAGCTCAAGAGTCATGTGGCAAACTGGAAGAGAGGAGAGCACAGCATTGATTAACATGCACCACAACGTGGGAGAGAAACTAAAGACATCACTATAGCGGAGGTAACGCAAGCAGAGTGATTTTCACAACAATTAGACTTCTTTATTAGATGTAACCATTTCAAATACGGCTGGAAAATTTCAATTTCATACATTCTGCAGCTGCTGCTTGGAATTCAGGATGGTTTAAACTCGCAGAGAAGTGGATCTTGATCATAAGAAGTTAATTACATCCCTCACATGCCTCCTGTGGGCAGATAGTTTTGGTATACTTTGCATGTGCAGGTGTTGAGATAGCAATATAATAATTGTGTTTGTGGTGCCCATTACATTGACAGATTACATAAAAACAGCAACATTGTTCTCTGTTCACTGGCTCTTCAGTTGCTAAATGCGTCGCCTCGTTCAGAAGCTTGACGGTAACTTTGAGCAGGTGATGTGATGAGCAGGTGATGTGATGAGCAGGTGATGTGATGAGCAGGTGATGTGATGAGCAGGTGATGTGATGAGCAGGTGATGTGAGGAGCAGGTGATGAGCAGGTGATGTGATGAGCAGGTGATGTGATGAGCAGGTGATGAGCAGGTGATGTGATGAGCAGGTGAGGAGCAGTGTTTTCCTTCATATCTTTGTTGCTTAAAAAATGCAGGTGCGAGCAGGTGGCCTAATTGAGACTACAAATCTTCATCACAGCAACACAATGGAGTAGTAATTAGCATAACAATCGCTTTTCAAAAATCATAAATATTGTTGTAATTTGTGACGATTATCCTGCCAATCAAAGCATAGAAGTAAAATGAACTTGAGTTTGCCACAGAGTTTATTTTCTGCAATAATTCAAGATCCAATGGAAAAATCCCATTGGCTTTTTATCGACGCTAACTTCCCACAACAATAAATGATCTCTGCAGCACTCCACGATCTTTGTTCAAGGAATGAAAACAAGACTTTATGGTCATCGGGTACTTCAACCTCTTCCCCTCGGTGGGAACAACACGGTGTAGCAGCAGCACTGACAGCTCTCTAGAGATGTCTGTTCTCACACTGATGACAATCTGTTTTCTTCTGAGAGCATGACGCAGATACTGGCTATAAATAGCTTTTGTCATGGAGCATGACACACAGGACTGCGGAAAAGAGTCCTTTGTATTCTCTTGATATTACATTTCTAATAGTTGTTATGTTAAAATGAAATAAGAGAACATATTTTTAAAAAAAACAACTCTGTAATTGATATTGGGTGGTTAAAAACACGGTAAACTTCTAATGTGAGCAGGTTGTGTCAGAGGAGGGCTCCTCTCCTGCCCTCTACAGGCCAGAAGTGGAACCGCTGCAGGAAAAGTACATCGACACGGTCATTCATCTGAAATTCCTTGTCAATTCTTTATGAGCATGTTGACAATTACATGAATATGACTTTGTAGTCAAGTGAACACTGTCTGCTTTAAATCTTAACATTGTAATTTTCACGAAAAAAAATCTCTATATCCAAAAAATATTAGTAAACACACCAACACATAGTCTCTTTTTTCTTACCATGCCAGTTTGCTGATGTTTCAGTGCAAATGGCTGAAACAGCCTGTTTGACGCTGTCGTGTTGCGATCAGTGTCCTCGATGTCTAAAAAGAGAAAACTACCATGATGTCACTGAGGAACGTTTCCTAATCATCTCACTATTTGGATATTTCACTGAGTCAAAGTCTCTCTTCAAGGCAAGGCAACTTTATTTGTATAGCACATTTCAGCAACAAGGCGATTCAAAGTGCTTCACATAAAAGCAGATTTAAAAAACAATTTAGAAAACATTAAAACAGTTAAGAAAAGTACAAATAAAATGAATACGAGTTGCAGTGCAGTTTAGGAAATAAAATGTAGTAGTGAGATGCAGCATTGAGTCTCGTTCAATTAAAGGCAACCTCAAACAGAAAAGTCTTCAAACTGGATTTAAAGGCGCTGAGAGTCTCAGCAGCTGCAGGACGATGGACAGTGACGTCCATGTGTCTGCTTTGACCTGGTTGATGGTTTAGGCCGGTTGTTCTCCACCTTTTCTGAGTGATGCACCTCCTAGTTAGTACCTCCTAACCAGCACAAGGAAAAAAAGATAAGATAATACCCAGCGCTGAGCCATCAGTGTCTGATTTAATATAGAATATATACAATTTAGTTTATGGACTTCCAGTTATATTTGATTGAATATTTATTAATAACACATTTGAGAAGCACTGGTTTAGGCGCACGGAGCTGGAAGTCATTCATCATTCATTCATGTTCTACAAATTATTTCCCCTCCTATTAAAACAGGTTTTGCCGTCATTAATATAATACGGCAGTGCGTCATTTTACGAGCATGTTTGTAACTGAACATGAACATTGTGTTGTTGTGTTGTTTTCTTGTATATCCATAGTTATTCACAATCAAGAAATTAAAAAACAAAGACAAACAGCACTTCAATTTCTATGTATTTCTGGTTTACTGCAAATTATTAGGTTTTTATTTGTAATTTGCATTTTCTAAGATTGTCACACAAAAAAGGAATAAAATTCTGTGAAATTCAAGGATTGGTAAACACATCTTTCCATTTTTGCTTCTGTTTTTTTTTCAGAACACCTTCATGGATGCGTAAGCTGTCATTTAGATTTTACAGCAAAAATAACACATTTCTCAAAACATCTCACACGCTGTTCATACTGATGTTCGTCACTTTCTCGATGTTGGTCACTGTAACTATAAACTCCACATCAGGAAGCAGACTCTGGATGATCTGCGTCAATTGAAAGACACAAATGATTTTGACTCATCGTACACAAATAAGTGTTCAATAACCACACAGATAGATCATATCAGATGGCAATATCAATAATGTCATATATCATAGAAATGAAAGACAAAATTGGACATTTGTGAAGACAGTGACCAACGTTTTAGTGACTCACCTGGTTCATGACTGGAACTATCGCTGTTTCATTTAGCTCAATGTTGGACTTGACTGTTGTCCTGAGGTAGGCCAAAACTGTTCAAACAAAAGGAAATTCATTAAAATCATACCAGACAATCAAGGTGAATTATGTTGTGCAAGCTGAAAATGCACTTACCATTATTTGTTGTGTCAGATGGGGGCCGGTCACCTAAAGAGGGAGGAACTATCTCAATTGCGGGTCCTGGGGAAACGTCAAAGAAATTAGACCCCATTTCAAATCTAGACAGTTGAACAACTCCCTACAAACTAAGTAAATGTACTCACAGTATAGACATTTAAATCTCCTTTACATCTCCCAATAATTCAAATGACTCACGTGTTATTTGTGCAGCACATGAAGCCAAACAGCCAGCGAAGAGAATCAGCAGCAGCATGCTGAAGCTTAATTCCCATAAAAGTGGGAAATCTGTAGTGGAAAAAAAAAAAAGCCTTCTGCCCTCTGCTGATCCCTGGAGTGTCTGGCTACTTTGGTTCTGTACCAGGAAGTGTAACCCTTAAGCAGAAGGTGTGGCGTGAAACAAGAATAGCTCAGTTTCTCAACGACATAAAAAGGCTGGGCAACACAAGCAGGTAAAGAACAAAGATGAACAGATAATGGACACATACAGTTCAAGGAAACCTGAGAGGGAAGTTCACCTTCCTCTATGCAAATTCAATATCAGCGCAGAGGGTTTTTTTTTTTTTTGTGATTCTTCTCAAAGCTAAATAATTTCAGAGCCTGTGAATTATCCAAAGAAAAGCTCAAGAGTGGAATATTTACTATATAATTTTGATTAAACTTAAAGACCCAAAAGCCCAAAAGTGGCAGCAAATTCTTAAGTGGGCAAACAAATAGCTCTAAGTATTTTTCTACTACTTTTTTTTTTAAGACAAAAAAAAAAAAAACAATAAAAAAAAGGGACTTGGGTTTTTTATTTTTATTAAAGAAAAACATACATCAGTTATTTAGATTTTTGTCAAACTAAAGTCTGTTAAGATACATATTGTGGGCACACCCATCTTTTTTTTTGAAGAATAATAGTTAAATGAACATCCTGAACTTTGTTTTTCTTTACAGAATTAAACATCTCATGAGGAGATGGTCGTCTATTAGCACTGACTGTAAGTAGCTGTAATCCTCTGATATCTAATCGTCACTATGGCTTCTTTATGATGCTGCTGCTGCTGCTGCTTGCAGAGCTGGAACGTCCGGAGGTCGTAGGAGGGGAGGTCGAGGTCAGATCCAAGCTCAGCTCCACAGTCTTCATCCCGGGGGACTGAAGCACAGACGTCATGGAGCTGCTGCTGCCCGAGGACAAAGAAGACCTGCAGCACAGAGAGACAGCAGCGACATAAAGCCACAGAGGAAGAGCAGCACAAGTACATAAATACACAGGGTGGTGCATTTTGATTCATATATGTTTCATATTCTAACATTATATCATTTTCATATGTGAATTCTTCTCAATCAGACGGTGAAGCAAACCAGTAGAACCACAGTATTGTTCAGCTGATGGTTACACTGCATTGACAAGAGCAGTTTCCTCAAGCTCACTTTTATATTAGTCCGACCATTTAAACTCATAACCGTCTGCTAAAAAAAAACCCTGATTCTTTCTCTAACCTTTGTTATTATATTATCCGTGGAACAGGTTCAATTTATAATGAATCAAGTCTGACCTGCAAGAGGCGAGGCTTGTCTTGGAGCTCGCATGGCTGGAAGGAGTGGACGATGGGGATGGAAGAGACAGATTGGCCTGAAAGAGAGACACACATTTGTTTTTGCAACTCCATGAAACCCATAAATGACAATAAAGAACAACGTATCATGGCTGAATGCAAAACCAATCCTTTGAATTAAAATACAGTGCAAGTGTCAATTGTTTTGTATACCTGCTGGAAGTAATCCTCCAAAACTAATCTGAGGTCAAGATTGTCCTCCATAGCCTCTCTCAGCATGCCGTTGATGCTCTTATTGAATTCTTTCAACTCCCTCAGCTTTATGTCCTTCTCCTCAAAAGTCTCCGTCTTGGTGTTTTGTCCTGAGCGGATCTCTTTCGTCAGCTTAGCACACTAGCAGATGGAGAGGACACACACAACAACAACAACAAAACAGCTAATAATGTGGTCAAACATACTCGTAATATAAATACACACAACATAATTCCTTTCTCCACTCATAACCCCCAGTGTTCAGGAAAAGTAGGACAGGCATCCGACCTGCTTTCTGGCTCTGCTGATCTTCTCCTGCTGGGAAGAGATTTCTTTGTTCAGTTTACTGATGAGTGAGTGTTTGTGCTCGATCTTCTCTTTCTCCACATTCTCCTCCTGCCGCAAACCCTCTAAGGTATTGTTCATGTCCTGGAAACAGACAGGTGCACACCGACACACGTCACACACAAAAAGCAAGGCACAGGGGCAGACGCAGCTCAATTTCACTCGAGGAATCAGGTCGACAGAGTTGTTGAGTGAATTTATTCATGACCCCACAACACCTAAATAATACATGACGCTGCTTGTATACTACTGAGGAGGAGAGACAGGAATGAAGAGAGACTACTTTAACAAGGAAGATAGTGAATAACACACAGTGGAAAGAGTGTATGAAGAAAGAAAAGCTGTTGTAAGAAAGCCCATTAGAAACAGCATTTGGACTGTAAACTGGGTTGTAATAATAAGAATAATAACAATGTTTTATATACCAAAACATACATCTATTACTGCTAACTGTATAGTAATGCAGTTTTCTATAACCTACTCAGTGTGAATAGTAAAGGAGGAAGTGGGATTTAGTCGAGACCTGATACTTGATTAGAATGTTTGATTATAAACTGTTAAAATGCTGCTGTGAAGAAGAAAAACCTGTAAATCCTGTTGGAGCTCTTGGATATGTCTTTTCTTATACTTCAGCATCTCCTCCGCTGCCTTCAGCTGCCCCTCGAGCTTCAGTTTTTCCTGTTGCTCTGGACCTGAAACAGAAACAGTCTCAATAACTTTGGGATGAATGAGAGTTTCTCTCCTGATTAAACGGACAAAGAGGGAAATGATCCCTGTCAAGAGTGTTGTTAGTTTCATTCTGTCTTCCTGGTCATACGTACTGGATGTATTTACTCTGCTGAGGGATTTGCGAAATGCTGAGTTACTGTTGTTGAACAACTGGATGGTGTTCTCCAGAGCTCTATTTTCCAGCTCCGTCTTTCGGATTTTAGCATCCAGACCGTCTCCCTTCCGCTTGAGCTCCTCTCTATCTTGTGCTGCCTGATGAAAAGCACGCATCAATGATTCAATTGGCTGGTGTTCAGCTTCAGCAGGAATAAAATGAAAGACCTCTCACCTTTGCGATGTAGTAAGCCTGGGGTTTCTGCTCTTCCCCCTCCGGAACCGCTATCGAGAGCATCATGACCTCAAAGCGTTTCTTCATCATGTCGGTCTTGGACAGTTTCTCGTTCAGTTCGGCACTGACACAAAACTTGGCGGTCAATAAAGCGATCGTTCTTCTGTACTAAATATTCTCAATCGCGCAAGAATGTCATGAAACTGAGAGCACAATGTATAGAATAGAGAGCTGGAGGAGCAAAGGCTGAAGGAGAGTGAGATTTTTTTGTGGTCACGGCAGTTTTTTGTTTGTTACCTGAGTCTCTGTCTCTCATGCTCACTGATCCTGAGCTGGTGGCTGAGCATTTCTCTGTAGACCTTCACCTCTTCCTCCCTGTCCTTTATGGCTTTCTGCAGCTCCAGCTTCCTCTTCTCCAAGGACAGCACGCTGCCCGCCTTGTTGTACAGCAGATCCCTCATACGCTTGACCTCTATCTTCATGATGTTGTGGTCCACCAAGTTGTCCTGATTAGGAACAAGTTAAGTCAACGTAGTGCATGGTTTTGTTCTGCGTGCACCTGGTGCGTGTTTTAAGATACATGACATAATGTCAGCTATATTTGAGTGTAAAGGCCTTAAAAAGATTATTATCAGCTGACTGATGACGTCAGCTTTTTGTTATCCGGTATCTACAGATAACATTGACATCTGTGGTTAAAGGTGAGAGCTAGAAATGTAGCTCACAAGCATTTTGATTATTAAATTATCTAATCATCATTTCTTTAAAATGTCAATAAATTAGACATGCTAAAATAAAGGTTCTCACAATGTCCCGCAATCTACAGGCTAAACGGATTAATCACCAAAGATAGTAAAATAATTAAAGATTAATTGAAAATAAGTGTTACATTTACAATTGTATGAAAAATAGAAAAATGACACTTCACACTACTTACCACTAAATGTCTGGTAGTTTAATTTGAATAATAATAAATAGTCATTCAGTTAGTTAGTTACCTGTTTCCTGAGCCTGAGTCTCTTCAGCTCCTTATCATTGATGTTTCCGATGCGGATGAGATCCTCCAACTTGTCGGTCAGATCTTTCTTTTGAGTCTGAAACTTCTCCATCTCCCTCCTCAAATAGCGAATATCAGTCTGTCAGAAACAAGTACATGTGTGAGAAGGGAATAGTTCACTGGTTCAGTGTGGAAAAAAAAGCAGAATGGTGGCGAGGTGACAATCAAACCGACCTCAGACTCCTTGAGGGTGTTGGTAAGCATGGTGGCGGTGTTCTTCTTCTCCTCCAGGGCTTTCCGTAGCTCAGCCACCTTTACGTCGAGCGTTTGTTTTTCATCTGTTTCAATGTTACCTTGCAGCCGTGCCAGTTTTCTAGCCAGGCCATCGATCTCTGTGTCCTACACAATGCAGCAGGAGAATGAAAGGAACGTTTGAGTCCATGTGTTCCTATTGCAGAGTTTAGCAGCAGACTAGAGCCAGCTGGCCAGTGTGATTGTGGAAAGCCACATTTGTGTGTGATGTTGGGTAAGCATGCCTGTTCACTCATCATCATCTTCTGCCTTAATACATCCTTCTCAAGCTTTCGGAGCTTGCTGTCGAGGTTGGTGATTGTGTATTTACTCCTTGAAAGCTGTGTAATCGAATCCTTCTCTTTTGTCTTCAGAGACTGAAAACGCTCTTTGCGACGATAAAGCTTCTCCCCGCAGTCAACCAGCTTGACATCCAACTCCTACAGCAGAGCACAGATAAGACAGGGTTACACAGTAACAGCACACAGTTATTTAGTTTCAGAGTTAGTTTAGTTAGTAGATAATCTATTTGCATCTTTACAGAAAAAAAGAAATGTCTCATCTTTGATTGATGGTCAATTATTATGTCTGTTCATCAAAATATCAATAAAAATAAAACGTGTTTGCTAATTGTTTGTCAAGTATCTGCAGTTCACAACAAATAAAGCACTGACATGATCCGCCAATCACAAGATATGAAGTCCTGCATGAAAGAGGTTGGCGCAACTTTAAATTCATGGCTAAGCAAGTTTATGTTTTGATTGTGCCTAAAAGCCAACAAAAAAGTGCTCTGAGAGGCAAAATGCTCCTGAGATGAGAAAGTAAACAATTATAATAATGTGTTCAACAACAGAATTATTTTACAACTGGCGACGTAGCAAATCACGGGCTTATGTTTCAGGATGGTCAGGCTGCTTACCTTGATTGTTTGTTCCTCCTCCTTGAGGAGGTGCTCCATCTGGTCTGCTCGCTCCTCCTCACTGAGGGCTGTCTGAGTCACAGCTTTCAGCTTCTCTTCCAGTGCACCGTTGTAGGCCCGGGCCTGCTGGAGCCTACAACACACACCCACACACACCCACACACACACACACACACACACACACACACACACACACACACACACACACACACACACATACAGACGGAGCTTGAGAACTAGAGCTAAAGTGCTCATATAGCTGCACACATGTGTTGTAAGATTTCACTGACTTGTCATTGTTATCCTGAATGTCTTTCTTCATCCTGGATATTTGGGACGTCGCAGACTTCACATCGGAGTTTGCTCGGTCCAGTGTGCTTTTGCAGCTATCAAGCTGCAAGACACATGACAATCAACTGCCTCATTCTTGGAACGCACATCCAGCTTTGCCCAAAACGAAAAATATTTGATTACAGGATCCAAAAGCTGACCTCATCCTTCAGCCTTCTGCAGCTGTCCTCCTGCTCCTTCAAACCCTGCCGCAGATCTATAGCATGTCGTTTGCTTAAGGTCATATTCCTCGCCGTTTCCTTGTTGTTGTTTTTCTGAGAATCCAACATGTTCTTCCTCTCTGCGATGGTGCTGTTCCTGTCTCTGATGTTCTGGTTAGCCTGGGCAAGTAGCTGGAAGTAAGAAGGAACAAGACAGGTTTACCCTTTTGACTTGAGTGCATATTAGTTCAACGTGCATGCATCCGTTCTATTGGTTTTAATTGTTCAGAGCTTTATAAAATAATATTACATGTATTTGTATTTGCTTTAGATAAGTCAACATGTCTTTTACCAACAGAAGTTTGAGGTCACAGACTTTACCAAAGCACACTGCTGCATCTCAGCGTCCCGTTGCTTCATCTGGTTAATCGTGTTTTCCCATTGGTGAATGAGATGCTGCGTCTCCACGTGCGTCTGCTGCCAATTTTCTGTTGTTTTATCCAAAGCAATCTGTTTGGAAAAGCACAACAAACGTGTATTCTCATAGACATTGTGAAAGTCTTCAAGATTTAAAAACTGCCGTATGAACTGTGAGAATGTACAGTGTTTTTTTTGTAAGTACCTGTGCAGATAAAGTCTCAGTCAATTCTTTGTCAAGTGCTTTGCGCTTTTCATTGGCCTCCAGTGTCTTCTTTTCTATAGCCATGGTGAGCGACTATATTTTGAAAAATTACAAAGCTCTTTGTTCAGGAAATTGTAAATAAGATATTAGTTTACAAGAAACAGAATATGTGCACACCCTGTTGATGGTAATCTAACACAGCCCTTTTCTCCTCACCTTGATCCTCCGCTCATCTTGCTGGGAGTACTTGATGAGGGCCATTGTGTCTTCATCTTTGCGTGCTGACTCCTCTAAAAAGGCATCCATGGTCTGCTGGTCCCAGTTCATCTGGTTCCTGAACTCCTCTAGCTTCTGTTTGGCCTTGAAGATATGGTTCTGTGGCGATGGACAAAGGTTGAGTTGTATGTTAGCACCAAACAGCTATAGTTGTTTCTATGTTAAAGTATATAATTTGTGTATGGTAGAGACCTCCAGCGTGTTCTTCCTTTCTGCTAAAGATCTCTGCTCATTCTCCATCTTAACAGCCTCCTGTGCTAGGCGACCTGTCTCCCTTTCTGCGATGGCGGTGAGATGTTTTTCCAACTCTCCTTCCCTTCTCTTTGCCTTGCACAGAGCCTGTGTGCAGGAAAATCAAAAAGAGAAACCAATTACAAGAAGAGACATTTGTCTGACATGTAATATACTGTATACACAACATATTACCTACATCAGTATTATCCAGCTCATGTTTAGCATTTTTGAGGTATTCGGTTAGTAAGCGCTTTTGATCCTTGTCCTTCTCAAGTGTGTTTTCCAGTTGCATCAACACCGCCTCTTTGTCACGAATCTGTTGATGAGGAAGTCATTATTTTAAAAGCACAACATACATTCAGTCTGCAACAAGTTTGTTTTTGTCAGAGGTCTCATATGGTTTGCTCATATGTATACAGGCATTTACCAAAAACACAAGTTGCAACTTGTGAATCCTGTACTTATCGCAATATGGTCGCAATGCATAGAGCATTATATATAAATGTTACTGATGAAGCTCATGTGAGCCATGCAGGTTTTCATAGTGTGCCACAGGAGCTGGAATCTATCAATTTGATTATTTAAAGTAAAAATAACAACTTCAGACAAAAATACAAATAGTCATCACTGGCCACAACTGAGAAACCTGAAAGAAATACAAAAAAAATCCATTTAAGCAAATATGTAGTGTAAGTAACTCAATGTGGGCTAAAGTTAGAAACTGTTTGCCAATCAATTTTGTTGTTTTTGTTGCATGTTTTGGTCTGCCGTGAGCAAAATGTATTTGGTTTCATGTTTTGTTAAAAACCGGAAGTCGGAGTGCGCCGTTTAACGTCTAAATTTAATTTTATAACGGTGAATTCGGAATGTATAACGACACTGTTTAGCACTCCCTTGAAGAGAAACAAGTTCTTACGTTGTTTTTTTTATTCATGAAGTTTTTGACACATTTTTTAATCTTATATTTGCCAGTTTTCCACAACGTGTTATGTTCACTTACACCGTTTCTCGGCTCAACTAGCTCATGTCATTGACGGTTGAACTGGAACGTCTTTTTTTTAAGGTTTGAAGGGAACAAAATGTAACTTCCGTTCACTGTCAAACATGCCGTTAGTGTGTGTAGTGTCGGTGTTGTAACCTCTCACTCACCTCTTCTATCAAAGCCTTGTTTGGGGCGTTAGGCTCGGGCACAGCGAAGCGCCCGTCCCAGCCCATCGCGGTCAAGACCGAGTCAACCTCGCTCGACATGTTCCTGAACCTCTCCGGAGTGAGGACACCGTCCGGCCAAAGGTATGAGTGTTATAATCAACTGCTGCGATCGATGGTTTCCTTCTTCACTTTGCTGTTCCAAGCTGTCTGTTGTCAGTTGCCCGTAGCAACCGCTTCTGCCGTAAAACGGTGTCACCACAAGGAGGCAGCGCGTCACCTCACATCGTAAAGTCCATTGAGCCACACAAGTATTTCTCCCCTTCTCAATTCAACTAATGAAAAGTCCATGACTATGCAACACATTCAATGTTAAGACCTCGTTTTGAGGTATAACTCTTCATACAGTATAAAAGGAACCAAGTATGTCGAAAAAAAAATTAGAAGTCATCTCAACTTTTGCACATGGCTTCTCCCTAAAAGTATAACCACTTGTGTATATTTTTTTTAATGATAAAATTTAACATGCCATCCCAATCAGCTGAAAATTCAGTTATACAACTTGGTTAATCTAAAAAAAAAAAATGACTTGCCAGTCATTAAAACATTCTTAGTGTGGCAGCTTTAATAGTTTAAAATTGTTTATGGCATTTGACCTCGTATGACTAAAAACATTGTACTCATTTATTCGAGAAGGCATAAGTATTCTGAAAATTACCTCTAAATTACATAAAAATGGAGAGGCCTGGCAGCTTTAAAGATACCAAATTGAAACATTTATTTTATCTTTATACATTTGTGTTTAAACCAACAGCATTATGCTTAAAAAATTACAATCAATGTTTTATACTGACTTGTCGCACAAATGTATCATAAAACAAAAACAGGAATGCACACAAGAGTATTAAAATTCAATATTTAAAGAACAACATCCCCTCGCGAACCCTCGTGTTTAGATAACAACTCAAAAGTGTGTCTATCTGATTTGGAGCGGAGCCCAACCACATCAATGGGCCAAGATGGTGACTCCTCTCGAGTTGGCTTGAGCGCACACAAAAAGCCCAATACTTAAGATAAAAGTTCCAAACCACCACAAGTTGACCAACAAAGAGATATGCCTTTTTATATATATGTAAATACACACACACATATATAAAGTCTCTGTTGTGTAAAATATTTCAGTCCTGAGGGTTGAAAAGGCAACATAGTTCTCAGCTCAGTGCGGTCTTCTTGTCCTCCGTTCACTGCGCGTTCTGGTTTTTAGAAATCTCACATGGATGTTTCCATAGTGAGAGCAGCTCTCAAACTGCTGTGCTTTTGGTCCCGATGTGTGGTCGTGCAAACTCCACAAAATCATCAATAAGGACGGGCCATGCGCCTATTAGAAGAACAAATGAAAGAAATTCAATTAATTGAGTCAACTATGTGCAAACACATGATTATGGACTGATCTGATATTTGGATACTGTAAGGCCATAATAGGCCCCTAATCAATTAGGCTGTGAAGGAAGAATTACAGGTCATACACACTTGCATCAACAGTGATAAAATAAGATCACTTTTAGCCAACTGTCAATACAAACCTTCCTCATCATAATTTGACATGTCATCTGTGATCATAGTGCTGAAGTCAAGTAAGAGGTTCCAAGTGTCCTTAGGAATTGATCTTTTGTGGTGCTCCTGCAAAAGATGTAGGGCCAAGTTGAAAAAAAAAAGGAACTGAGAAGGAACAATTGTTGCATTTTTACAGTTATCTTAAGGGATCAACTTACAACTAAAAATGTGTTCCACAACTCCAGGAACTTAAATCTTCCAGCCAGTACTAAATTCCAATATGCAATTGCCATTTCTAAATCTGTAAGAACCAGAAAAAAGATTAATATACATATACAAAAAAAGAAAAAAAAAGGTTGATGATAAGTATTAAAGGATTCTTACCCAAACCTTTTTGGCCTGGATTTTTTGCAAAATTAAATGTAAACTGGTAAAAGTCCTTAAATTTCCCATGGTCTCTTAACTCTTGATCCATCTTTGGCAGCTGAGCTTTTAGCTTCTCTATGCTGTCACACCTGTGGAAACACAAAGCAGACTGTTATGATTTGCTGCAAAAAGAGGAACGTTTTTAAAGCGCAATCATCATTGCTTGTTGTAAACCGAGCAATTCTTAAGATTCATGAGTATGTTTCATGATAACTTTGTGAAACTTACAATTAATCAGTTTATACTTGAAACCTTGTAAATAAAACCTATAATTTTTATATTGACAAGCATCTTTTTGCTGCACATCATATGTCTACATACAATATTATATAAAATATAGTAGCTATGCTAGTTTAATGATAAAGTCCACTTTACATAAAACAGAGGAGTTTCATGATTGTTTGAACCATCTGAAAATATATTCTCACCCCTGTTCTGCCATGCCATCCATGAACTCCTGTTTTGAAAATTCACACTGAGTTGCTGCCCTGAACTTCCAGGCTATGAGCAGGACACTTATACTGGCCGGGTCCAGGGCCAGGTCGTCACAGAACTGCTGGATCCCATCAATGCCGATCTTGTTATCATCATGAGGATCTAAATATTAGAACCTTGATTAATTACTTTCCAACCAAATGGATTTTTTTCCAATGAGTAATAGTCAAAATGTTCAGTATTGCAAGTATATATATTGACATCTCGTACCTCTATATCTGTTGTACAGTTGATCAAGCTTCTTCTTGTCTAAGGCCCCCTTTAGATTTGAAACATAGAGCTCTGGATTTTGGAAAAACTTATCCGTGGCAACATCTAGTTTCCAGTCATTCTGTGACAGGCAGGTCAGCGCAGTCTTCTCATTGGATTGTGTGAAAATCATGAACTGACGAACTTTATCCTTCTGTGAAGACTTCAGCTTGTTCTGCACAAAGACATACAAAATACTTGTTGTTGCAACACACGAATCGACTCACGTTCGTGCAAAGAACAGCCAGAGCACCGTTTCAGTTACAACATGTAACTTTCGACTGTAAGAAGGCTTACAATAGCCCCAACATAATGTTCGGCTAAATAAACCCGGAATTATCGATGAACACGTTTGCGCTAAATAACCATAAGACAAGCAGCAATAACATGTCCCCCTGACAGCAGACACCGACTGGAAACGTGTTGAATGGCTGGCTATCCTTAAATAGATAGCATCGTTACATGTGTGATACCACTGAACCACCAAGATAGTCACACAATCCTCCCTACATCATTAAATATGTGAAGCAGTGTGTGTAACGTCGGCTGCTTGTGTTGGGCAGTTGGCTTTAAGGCGAGCTGGCTTAGCTAACGTGAGCTAACGAGGCTGGCTAGGCTCACCGTGAGCTAGTTAGCTTATGCTAATGTCGAGAGCACCGTTTGTTTTCATTACGCAAAGACAAGGTGGGCTACTGAGCGCTGCTTTGTGACTATAGGATTCATCACGAATGGATAGTGTATGTTAGCCTCAGCGGACCGGAGTAAAAAACTATAATTTCTTACCATGTTTGTCTTTGCCCGACTCCCTTTCCGCCCATCCAGCTGGCTAATGCGGGTAAAGTTTTACGAGACACGGAGAAAGTTCTTCCGGTTTAAGTATCATATAGTAAAATAAAAGTATACAATTGGTCACTACTTGGTTACGCCTGACGTTAAATGGATTTTTTTTTTCATTTTCTAGTCATTAAAGGATACAATTTACACACATATCGTTCAGTTAAATAACATTTTATCAAGTATTGAGGAATTCTGATCAAAATTGTGCTTTTATTTGGGAGCAACACTTAGGAAGTGACTCTAGAATTTAAGAAAATAAACTCTTTCCTCGATGTCCGACCTGCCAGACGTTGATCTGGATGTTTAGAACTGCTTTTAAAATATTCCACAACAAATGGAAATCGTACAGACACAGGTTTGTACCCTGGGTGGTACTGAACCTGTCTAAAAATGAGAAGACTTTGCGGCAGGTGAGCGAGCGCTCGAAGGACAAACTCGTCCCGGATGAGGAGGTTTCCAAGAGCCTGCTGCGGCTCTTCAGAGTCCTGCTCAGAAGCCATGTGGAGAATCATGGGGAGCTCCGAGCGGTTCAAGCTCGCTTTCTTGGGCAAGTAACAAGTGAAGAGGACCAGTGTGGAGGAAATGCAGTGTGTGGAGATGATGCTATGTTACAGTCACTAGGATTCTGTCTCGACAGGAAACCGAGCTCTTTACCCTTTGCAGGCACTGGAGTGTTTGTCACCAAAGGATGTGTCCCCAAAGGAGCTACAGTGGCCATGTACCCTGGCACAGTCTATCAAGCATATGAGCCAATTCTCCTCCAGTCCATCAGAAACCCGTTTGTATTCAGGTGTATCGACGGTGTCTTGGTTGATGGAAATGACAAAGGCATCTCCAAAATGGTGTTCAAGTCATGCAGTGGCAGGGACCGAATAGGGCCTTTCATGACGAGTGACACCAGCTGGTTGACATCCAGACCACAAAACCCACTTGCTGTTGGCCAGTATGTGAACAACTGCTCCTACGAGACGCCTGCTAATGTGTGCTACCAGGAATACGATGTACCGTACAATTTTCCTATCCAGCTCCACCAGTATCTGCCTAATGTCAACTACAGCAACGACATACAGAGGCGTCTACGCTGTGTTGTCCTTGTATCACTCAGAGACATTACAGCAGGCGAAGAACTCCTCTCCAACTACTACACCATTGTGCATTAGAGTCAGAGAACACACCGCTGTTCTGCTTTGGTGTCAGAACTGAAGAAAACTTACTTGTTTTCTTAAAAGAAGTACAATTTTCAAAAACCTGTCTTTGTACACTAACATTGTTCTATAATAAAGGCCAAACATACCTTGTATGGATTACTGTAATACGCAAGACACAAAACTGCTCTTTTTTGACAGTGTTGCAGGGTATATCAGGAATATATTGAACGATCCCAGATTAATTGGGCCAGGGAAACAGACCACATAGGATCAGCCTGTTTTAGAGCTGTACAGTGGTGAGGCCACGCTTTTTGAGTTGGCCCCTGACTATTTTCAGTAAAGATATCTCTCTATATATGGCAACACTATCAGCTCCTTGTCCACAATACAATATAGGCAAACAGGAAGGAAAATAATATATATTTTAACTGTTAATCTAACTTACTTATACGTTTGGCATTTTCTCTCTTTCAGGTTTCTTACATTCCTCTGTTTAAACTTGGGTCCTTCTGCTGATAGGGCAGGCAGCAAATCATTGTAATCAGGAGGCATCTCTGTGGCCAATCAGATTTCAGGGGCAGCCAATCCTTGGTCCCGCCCCTGCATGGTGGAAGAGGTATTCAAATCCTTCACTCACAGTTGAGGAACCTTTAACTCGTTATAAAACAATCTAAATGAAACGCTGATGCCTCCATGTGAGATCCTGCAATATCTGCTCCTGGTTCTCCAGGACTGCGGGTGGACACTGTCAGATTCTGCTGTCAATGATTACAAGTTTTTTAAAAGAGATTTTAGCGCTCAATCACATTGAGCTTTTATCCACATGGACCACCAAAGTCAAAATCAACAGTCCTCTACAAGATCCTCTAAAACATTACCTAAATAAAAATACACGAGTTATCGGCTGAATCCAAGTGTCCAAAAATAAAACTGTGTATATTATGCAAAATAGCCTTTTTTATTGGTGTTAGTCTTATGTTAATGATTTAACACATGAAAAATCAACTTAATATTAGTGAATTCATTCTAATGTATTGATGTGTAAGACACATGATGTTGAGGAGGATTCAATACTACCGCAGTTAATAAAATCTATCATGAGCATGTAAAGGTGCTCATATGTTTTGGATACAAATGTTAACCTTCAAATTATGTGTGTAACTTAAGGAGCATAAAATAAATACTTAGGTAAATTCAAGTTCAGTTGTAAAATACAGGCTTTCATATCACAGGGAATTCCATGCATTCCAGTCATTCCATGACTATTTGGTTAATCAGGGATTACAGTGAATTTTATCCACATCTGGGGGATAGGGGCAGTATAATCTGCAGACAGGTTAGACATTTAACAACGTTAAACGCCGAATGCAATGGAGGGTGCAGAACCTCCAGGTATTTTGAGTAATTAAGAGGCAGACCTTCACACAAACACAAATGAAAGGGTGAGAGGGGCAAGGACAAAATAGAAAGACATTAGTCATTTAAATTGATCACTAAGGAAAACACACTAAAAGTACAATACATTATGTTGGTTATAGTCTAATAAGGATACAATTAAAGGTTGACAGTAAGCTGCAGAGACAAATATATTAACTAAATGTCAATTTGGATTTTGTCAAGTCGAGCAGTGGAAGTTTACAATATAACTGGCGAGACAAGTTTGTCTTTCTAATCAGGTTTCTTGAGGATGTGCAACATACCACCTCTCCCTCTGCCGCACCTCTTTCTTATGGTCCACTCCCTTAGGAAATGAACTGCACATCATACTTCATATTTACAGACTCTTCTTGCTCCTGCCATCAGGCAGACACGACAGGACACACACACACACACACACACAAATACACACATGGACATCATTGAACTGTGAACGGCTGCTGTGACTTCATATCATGACCTTACATTGTAGCAATGTTATAGCAATGCAAAGTATATAAAGATACAATGAGCAATACTATTATCATATTTTATCATATCTTTCATTGCAATATTATTATCATATTTATTATAGCAATAATATTATATTTTTGTGCAACACTGTTATATCTTTTAGATTTTGTGCCTTATTTTAAATTTATTTTGTACCTTAAGGACCAAACAAATAAGCTTTTCATTGCATAGAATAACTGTCTGTTATCTGTGCATATGACAGTAAAACATCTTGAATCTTAAATACTTCATATTTACATACACATTCCACTTTAACATACATTTACAGTACACGTTTACAGTACTGTTGTCTGTGCACTTTATTTTATATGTGATATTCTATTGTAAATGTAATATGTTTCTATTGCACTGTTTGTATGATTATTGATTGTTGTTCTTTGTCTAATGTATGCGCCACCCACCAAGACAAATTCCTTGTATTTGTACCATATCTGGCAAATAAATGGTTCTGATTCTGATTTCATTAGACATGCCAGTTACAAATGAGAGGGACTCTTACTTTGAAATAAATAATGTATGAAGGAGTCCTCGATTGTGATAAGCAATCTTCATAGTGAGCTAACTCAACTCACTGCAATCTAATAATCCGCAAGTTTGCCTAAATATATTAGAATATGTGAATATGTATGGTAAAGAATCAACACTGCACTCACTGCTGCTTTCGTCTAAGCTTCCTACCAATCAAATGTAGTTTCATGATGATGAGGACGTAGATTTTCTCTTTCAATTTATATTTTTTCCTCATCTCATGATAGTTGTATTTTATGAACTAGTTGTACCCTCACACTAAATGTACTTCATGTACTTCTCTTGTGTCGGCCTCACACGAACCCTCTCGACAAAGATGTTGCGCAACCTTGTCATGACAAGTTGTGTCCTATTGGAGACGCTACAGCAGCCCAAGCACTACTTATTACTGCAATATCCTTCCGCTGAGAAATGTAAAAAATTGTATAGGTTATTGTAATATATATTTGTAAAATTCAGATAGTGAATACAATTGTGTGTGATCCAAACATCAAGTCGGTGAATTGAGAGGATATTGTCAACGAAACTGAGCATTTTGAGTTTGACAGTGAAAATAGTCCGACTGCATAAAAGCAGCTGGCGTCGCCATCAGCGATCTTTCCAGTCGAATGCTGAAGTTGGGAACGGATCATGTCTTGCGATTCTGCTGATTACAACAGGTAATTATCGTACATCTGGTACTCCTCCCCCGCAAACAATAGTCTATACTCACGGGCACTTGACTATGCGAAGGTTGTGTGCCAGATGTCGTATTATTTATTGTATATCGAGAACCGTTAGTTAGGCCCCAACCGCTGTGACGGCGACTGGGCTGCTAACGTTAGCCTTCTGACGTTAGCTGCCTCGTTACACCGTTTTTTAATTATGTTTCGAGACTTTTGGATTAGGTTTTGTCTTGACTCGTTATAGAGTTTATGAAACGCGGGTTGTATTAAACTGCTTAATGGTGTGTTAGTCGGTGGCCGTCGGGCCTGGCGTTGCGCAGGCCTCCACTCGGCCTAGTTGTACAGCAGAAACCCCCGTTGGCTCCTCAGGCCCGACTGTTCGACATGTTCGGCTTTTCGTTAACTCAATGATATGAATCCCCATCAGTGGTCGTTCGAGCGGGTTTAACCTTTCCAGGTAACATAAGCGGTGATTTATGGAGGTGCGGATAAATTAGCCCGACTCGTGGAATGTGGCACGTGCGTCCAGTGGAGCCTCTGACTCTGACGAGACGCATCCGTGGATGTGGAAAGGTAACTGCGTGCAACGTTGCACGCAGTTCAGTTCTTCTCTGGGAAGAGTTGCTTAGTAAACGGGGAAAAAAAAGTTCGGCATCCGTGGGCCTGTTGCGCAAGCGCATTAACTATTCCTTGAGTTTCTCAACCTCGGTTTCATTCACGTGGACGTACGAAAGAAAATAACCATGTTTTAGCTTTCTAGGCCTGACACAGTAAATGACTGTCTAATGTTCTGACTCTTTACCCGATGCGAGTCAAATGGGAAAAAAAAGCATGTTTGGGCCAAATTAAATCACGGTTGGTCCTCTATGTAAATGGTGTTTTACGGCTGTTCATTACTCGTAGTTGGATGCAACAGACCGACAAATAATTCATCCAGAGTAGGTTGCGTCCACGCCCCTCTTAGGGGAGGGTAATCCCTCGTGCTGCCTCGACGGCAACATCCTGAGCAAAGTGGTTGAACAAAGTCTTTAACCGTAACGTTAAATAAACAAGTCCTACCAGTTTATGGCATGAGACTAAGTTACATCTGCACTGCGTCACCGTGACGGTTGCAACAGGATAGAAATACTGGAAAGCGGTGTAATGGGTTGCCCAAGGCTTAAATGTTCAGTCTATGGTAAATTGCCAAATCATGTTGATGACAATTAAGTTGTTGTTGCTGGATAGCTCACGTTTGCTCAATCCATTAACTGTTGGGTTTACAGGACTAGTTAATGTAACAATTTATCAAGAGATAAATCAAACAAGTTGATTACAATCAAATTATAATGACATCAGTTTGTGGTTGCTATGATTCCCTAAAGCAATCTCTTTTTATGATTGGAAATGTACTTAACTTTATCACCTGCCACTTGTCCTACACAGCTCAAAAGACCATGAGGGGCCAGATGGAATGGAGCCTGATGGTATCATCGAGGTAAGTTCATGACATAACTGCATTCATCTTTTTTTTTTCAGCTGAAAATGTACATTCTGCATGAAATTAGTGCGCTCACAGTTTTTTTCTTTCTTGCCTCCAGAGCAACTGGAATGAGATTACAGACAACTTTGATGATATGAGCCTGAAGGAGACTCTTCTCAGGGGAATATATGCTTATGGTTTTGAAAAACCATCTGCTATTCAGCAAAGGGCAATCATACCTTGCATCAAAGGTACGGAAATGTATTTAACTAATAAGTTAACTGATTGTTCATTTGAGTGAAGTGATGCTTTTCCATCTTTCGGGACTTACCCAATCATGGTGATAACTTTTTTCTTACTGATCACTCAAACTGTTTATGTAATGTTTTACTGCAAGTTCTGAATATAGTCATGTTTCTTGTATAGATGCATGAACACAGTGTTAAAGATATGTTGGAAAACATCTTTGCTTACTGTTAATGTGTCCCTTTGCCATTAGGCTATGATGTCATTGCCCAGGCCCAGTCGGGCACTGGCAAGACGGCCACGTTTGCTATCTCTATCTTGCAGCAACTGGACACAGAGTTGAAGGAGACTCAAGCTCTGGTGCTGGCTCCCACCAGAGAGCTGGCTCAGCAGGTATGCTGTTTCTGAGGTCACAGTGACCTCAACTGTATCTCAGACCTAGACAGCATATTGAGGACACTAATTCAATTGCTAAGGTACCTTTTTTTTTCAAAACGGTTTAAACATTGTGAAACACAGTATCTTCTTAAGATTGGTGTAGTCTCTGTCCATGGCTGCATTGGTCTAAGATCTGGCTTTGCGTGGATTGGTGTTTGAAATATTGTACATTTGTGTTGTGGAAAACTGAGTGATATGATGGCATACCATCTTTCGGGACTGACAATATACTGGAGATATTTTTCATATTTTACTGATCACTCTGAAAAGTTATTCCACAGATTGTGGGAATGTCATGCCACCTGTATCACTCATTTGCCTAAAGTAGTGGTTTTTTTTGTTTTTGTTTTTTTTGTCCCCACTCATTAGATTCAGAAGGTAATTCTGGCTCTGGGTGACTACATGGGAGCAGCCTGCCATGCCTGCATCGGCGGAACGAATCTCCGCAGTGAAATAGCGAAGCTCCAGAATGAGTCCCCTCACATAGTGGTCGGCACACCAGGACGTGTTTTTGACATGCTTTCTAGGGGATATTTGTGTAAGTGACTGTTTTGAGTGACTATGTTGACAAGACCAGTTGCTTAATTTCACAAAGGTTGCCTCAATACAATGTTTCTGCGCAGCTCCAAAATGCATCAAGATGTTTGTTCTGGATGAAGCTGATGAGATGCTGAGTCGCGGTTTCAAAGATCAAATCTATGAGATCTTCCAGAAGCAGAACACAAGCATCCAAGTAAGACTCTTTTGGATAAAAAGTACAACACTTGACTGTTAAAATGTGGAACCCTTCCACATTAACAGAATTCTGCTATAATTGTGTGACTCAAAATTTGTTTCATGCAATAATGCTAGCAGAGTATTGCGTGGAAGGAGATTAAAACTCACTGTACTGAAAATGAGATGTGGTCGAACCTCTTTCTTAATGTTCATTGGCTTCTGTCTCAAGGTACAGTGCAACACTTGGATCTGAATGTGACGTTTACTTTTGACTTCATGCTGAACCATTTGACGTTTTTTCTTTTTGGGGGCTCTTATGGTAATGCGTTGTGCCTTTTTTTTTTTAATTTTTTTTTTTTTTTTTTTTTTTTACTACAGGTGGTGCTGCTCTCTGCCACCATGCCGGCAGAGGTGTTGGAGGTGACCAAGAAGTTCATGAGGGAGCCCATTCGCATCTTGGTGAAGAAAGAAGAGCTTACCCTCGAGGGTATCAAGCAATTCTACATAAATGTGGAGCGAGAGGTGAGTATATCCGAAACGCTGTAGTCTGTAACATTTCTGCATATGTTAGAAAATATCCCTTCTCACTAAAGCACCCTGCTAAAACTACAGGAGCCAAGCCTTAACAGGTTTAGCTCATGTGGCCGTGTAAGCATGGGTACACCAGGGAAGGAGATTAAAGGCACAGTATTGGAAATGAGGCCATGGGGGGACCTCTTTCTTAATGTCCGATGTCCTTTGTCTCAATATCCTGTGTTACATGTTGACTGCCATTTTTATAAAGTTTTTCATGAGTAGGTTTAATTAAATGTCAGCTTAATTTTGTGCAGCTGACAATGTATTGCTGTTTTTCATTGACCTCTACAGGAGTGGAAGCTGGACACCCTGTGTGATCTGTATGAAACTCTGACCATCACCCAGGCAGTCATTTTCCTCAACACGCGGAGGAAAGTCGACTGGTTGACTGAGAAGATGCACGCTCGAGACTTCACTGTCTCTGCTCTGGTAAGACTTGTTCTACAACTGATTCTTTTTGATAGAAAAATGTGCAGTAGTAATACTGACAGTCTCTAACCAACCTTATTTACAGCATGGTGATATGGACCAGAAGGAGCGTGACGTGATTATGAGGGAGTTCCGGTCTGGCTCAAGCAGAGTGTTGATCACTACCGATCTTCTGGTTAGTATGACATGTGTGTTGGGCGGGGGGGGGGGGGGGGGGGGGGTAAATGTCAAAGTTAAAACCCAAAGTTTTTTTCACGTGTAACAGTCAAAGTGACCAAGCAAGCAAAACTCTGGGAAGATTAGGGCTCTATCTCCACAATGGATTCCTCTCCTGTAGGGATCTGTTACTTGTATAAGAGCGACAAACGCAAGAGGAATAAGCTCCTGAAATTGAACACATTTTTTAAAAATGTTTTTATTTAATGAATTTTGTTTCTTTCAGGCTCGTGGAATTGATGTCCAGCAGGTTTCCTTGGTCATTAACTATGACCTTCCTACTAACCGAGAGAACTACATTCATAGGTAAGTGGCATTACATATGGCATCAGTAAGTACACTTCAGTCTCCTGTGAGTTTAGGTTGGCTCATCTTTACCTTCTACAGAATTGGCCGTGGTGGCCGCTTTGGCAGAAAAGGAGTTGCGATCAACTTCGTCACGGAGGAAGACAAGAGGATTCTTCGGGATATCGAGACGTTTTACAATACTACCGTGGACGAGATGCCCATGAATGTGGCCGATCTGATTTGAGCGCTGAGATTATTCTTTCTTTTTTTTAAACTCGGTGATAGCAATCGTCCACTTGCATTGTGCTTATTATATTCGAGGGGGGTAAACTTCTCAATGCTAAACCTTGGATCTGAGTTTTGGTATGTTATAAAAGCGAGGTGACTTCTACGGTGGTCCCACTCGGACAGTTGTAGATTCTAACCTCGACTAGTGGCTGTTTAGCGCTACAAAGTCATGGGGTCTGAAAACTTAAAGGTTCTTATCAGGTATTTCTTTCCATGTTCAATTAAGATGTGTGTATTTGATGTTCTCCACCATTTAGTAATTTACTTGTGGACTAAAAAGTATAAGTGCTGTATAAAGTCTGCAAATTATGCTAATATGTGTAGTGTATTGTGGGAAAGCTTAATAGACGTGTTACTGTAGATTCACTTATCTTTTTGAATGTTTTAATAGAATTAGTTTTTAATCCCACTTGCTCGTTCAGAATTCATAACCAGCTGGCTGTTTGCTGTTGTGCTTTACCCTTGCTAACCCCCCCCCCCCCTCCCCAAAAATGTATGTCTTAATAAATTGTATTTGCTGTGACAACGCTTGCTTTGTCGGTTACTAAAGTGCATCATGTGACAAAGGGTGCTCGTGTTGCACCGTGGTGGTAAATTACTGGAGTAATTTGTGACTGAACACCACCTGCTGGCAGAGAGCAGTTTAAAACTAGACTCCAGAACATTAGTCATAAGTCACTGTAAGTGTCAGTCATGGGAAAGGAATTTACTTGAAAAAAGTAAATGAGTCATTGTATACAAATTTGAATGTGTTCATATTTGATAAAATTACATGTTTACTTGTAAAGTTATTTGCATTTTAAAAATGTATGTTGTGAGAACTCACTTGATGTCTTAACATTGCAATACAAAGTATTACAAAAATCCAAATGCATGCGGTGTAAATTAATTTTAAGGCTCATAATTGCCAGACTGTGAACAGGACACTGCTCAAGGTCAACCCTGCTGTCCGCTGGACCTCTGAATGAATAGGATAAGTGGTTTGGATGTGATAGATAGATATAAAAAAAATAAACCTCAAACCATATAATAGTATGGCAATGAAATGCTGGCTCCCTAACTTACCTCTCAGGCTTTAAGGACCTCTGGAGTTGACAGTTTGGTGTAGATTGAAGGAGTTGGCGGGTTTGATCCCTCGGTTTTAAATCAGTTTCATGTCCCTAGTTTCTGCTGGCAGCTAAAATCACACTGAAAACCTGTAATTAAAAGTGAAGACTAACGTGGTAGAGGTGATTAAATGTCATATCTCAAGTTGATAAACGTCCGCTCTGTGGAGTTTGAACAGTGTAGAGCTTTGAAACATGAAGAGAAACGCGCGTGAGCCTGGCATTGGTTAATTACTGCGATGCCAAATTTACACTCTGCTCGTACCTTTTTGTGAATTATCTTTTGGAGGCCTTTCTCAACAAGACCATAAGTAACATTTATGATTCGAGTGCCTGGCTGAATGGACCGATAAGAGGTTCTCCAGTGTTAAGGCGATGTGATGTACTCTGTCAGGTCTCATCCTGTCGCTATTCTATATTTCAGTTGGAAAAGACTTCTCGTAAGTGGGGAAAGGATTTGTCGCCCACATTGCTCTCCGGTTAGGAATGAGCCAGAGTCCAGAGCGACCAGGGAGGAGACGGGATCCTCCCTTTGTTTCAGAGTGATGGGATTGAACAGAGAACCACAAATGAACTGAAAATGTAGCATGATAATTAAATTCATACAGCAGAGGGCGTTAGACGACGTAATGAAAATCACTATGTCTCATTTCTCCATTTTTTTTTGATTCTTACTAAAATAAATTATAATATACTATACTATGACCTTTTTATATTAGTTATCACACTATCTTATATCATCTAGTGTTCTGTACAAGATATAACACTTTTATTTGTGATGTACTTTTTTATGACATTTTGAATTGACGTATTTATATTATGACATATGTTGTGATATACAACTGCCAACTTTTCATGAAACACTTTTTTTTTTTTTATCTGTTTTTCTTATTTTCAATAAATCCCATACTTTTTTTTATGAAACACTATCCTGTTTTCTTTCCATCTCTTGTGGAGATTTCCATAAGCACACTAATGAAAGGCGTTTCTCTTCAAGTCTTAACTAATGACTCAAAGAACATGAAGACACAAATTGCAACAAAAAAAAACCAGTTTCTGGTAAGGAGGAACAAATGGAAGCAACATCTTTGTCAAGCTTGACATTGTGAAATAAAAAGTGTTGAAATGAGGTTTCAACTGACATCTCTCAGACAGCAGCAGCTGGTGATTTAGCCCAACATAAAAGCAATACACAATTGTTTCTGATGTCATGTTTCCATCTGCTGGCTGTCGTCTCCACAGTAGTATCACTCTTCTCACAGGCAAGAAAGCAAATATGCATATAATAATGTAAAAAGTACTCTCTTCAAGTCCCTGGCGTGACCTACTTTACATAAATTGTGTAAACAGAGTATTCCGAGACGGGCTTTCTCTAAAGTTTCTTTCTTAATGAGCGATAGTTATAGCTCGTCACTTATGTTTAGCGCGTCCATTTTGCTAACACAATTATGTTTGCAAAGCCGCCTCTTGGGGAGTGACTGAAGATGAGCTTCATTGTTTTTCGACGCCTAAAAACCGGCGGCTGAGTCCTCGTGGGCCGGTTCTCCGTAATGATCACTTCCAGTGAATCTAATAATAACAAAGCAGCTCTTATCTCCGAGGGAAATAATACCGAACCGCTCACATGTTGTACATGACATCGGATTTGACTCATTTAAATACACAACGTCTCTATCTTCGATACAAACCCCCAGTTACAGCAGTTTAGTAAACGGGTGACAGCAGCTGGTTGTGGTTTTAGGTTGAACTCCTTTGTGTGAATTCTTCTTCTTTATGGCCTTGGAAACAGAGCAGCTGTGAGGAGGAACAGCTGATCCAAGTTTCAGGATGAGGTGGCATGAACAAACATCTTGACAATTCATAGTAGATCAAGGTGGACTGAGGGACATTGTTTCTTACAGAGCGATATGTGAAGAAACGGTGAATTCACTGAGATAAAAGATGAACCCTGGCTGCTGTTGGGACGTGCAACACTTTAAGGCGTGAACATTGCAAATCAACCCTTTGGTGACGGTGTGAGCGTGAACGTCTTAATCCGTCTGAAATCAGCTGTGGTTAGATGACGATCCAGACCGGATTTAATCATCACTTCCAGTCACACAAACTGAACAAATGACCAGCAGTTTGCATTCTTCTCCTCTGGCATGTTTCTGGTGGCTGTGCAGCAGCGACGGGCGCGGCCTCACTTATTATAGTCCGAGTGGACCAGATGCCTCCGTGGAGCAGACACCCTGAGCACGCAGGACTTTCTGGCCGCGGGTATTCTTGGCTCCGTGTATCACATGTCAGATGGAGAAAAAAAAAGAAAAGAAAAAACTAAATCAAAGTGAGCAGTATCCCAGCTCACATGCTCTGACAAAGTCCAATCCTTCACTCATAAAGATGTGGTTGGATTGTAAACGGAGGAGTGCCACCATTCAAGATGTTTACACTGAACCTGATGGCATCAAGCCATCTTTTTTGTAACATGTGAATGGTTATTATACCCATATTAAATTCAGATGATCTCCTCAACCACAAGGCCTATTTGAATCATTTCAAAATGTATAATATACAGAACATCCTTGGGAACTTTGATATTAAGTTCATATATGTGTGTTTCTGGTATATTGGTTTATGGTAGTGCACAGAAAAGGAAAATAATATAAATATATTGAGAAAAAACAAGCTGCTCAGCCCAGATAGCTAACGCACCATATTTGCTGTTTGTATTGCTTGTAATTGGGATGAATAAATCATCTGTTGAGTATTTTAACAAATTGTTTTGATTGTATGGACTTAAAAACCTCAAAATACAGCGGGTCCAACAGACCCACAACAATAACAAAAAAATGAACACAGTACAAGGGTTAAAATAATAATTCTAATTAAAAGTTGATTGTGAATTCACTGAAATAAGATCATTTCAGTTCACCCGTTACCTCATCGTGACTCTATTTGCTATGTTTGAATTTAATCTATAAAAAAGTTCAATATGTTGCAAGTATCTGTGCACGGTTTGGCTTCGATTGAGTGAAGTTAAGTGTTGCAGAGGACTCAGTGTTGCAGAGCACTCAGTGTTGCAGAGCACTCAGTGTTGCAGAGGACTCAGTGTTGCAGAGGACTCAGTGTTGCAGAGCATTCAGAGCATTGCTTGACACGGTGCGTAAACTTGTGGTTTCATGATTCACCGAACATCACAACATGGTGGGTATGACACTAGTGTTGAAATGGAATGAGTTGAGCAGCGTTTCCTGACAGAAAGTCACATTATTCATCCTGCGACTATGACTAATAATGAAACAGTCTGACTTTCACATAGGTTTTTATTTACTTTAAAAAAAAGAAAGCCCTTTCACAAATCTAATTACAAACAAAGATCTTATCACAAGAAAATGTTCATTTAAGAGCCATCATTATCATTACATCCTCATTATTCTCCGCACACAAGCTGTTTGGAAAGTCTTCTCACTGACACTTCTATTCTACTTCAATGTGAGGAATTTTGCACTTCATGACGTGGAGACATTTTTAGATTTGACACACAACTGACTGACTGCTTATACTCACTACGCATCAGTGTCACTTCTGCATTTTACTTTTAAAGTAAGGAAATTGATGAACCTTCGTGAGATAGAAGTCCTTTTTAGTATCCTGATGTTTGTGTAGCGGCAGCAGAAATAAAAATCCAAGACCAGGAGGGAGGACTTTTATGACCAACTGGCTGAGATGGGAAACAAAAGTGTTCACTTGAAACCTCATTTGTGAGAACAGGTGGGGTTTGAGTTGGGACTACATGTCACCAGCATATATTCAGGAACAAAACATTCTGCCATCAATGCAACGCAACTTTATTAAACCATCGCGTGTTGTTAAGTTCACACACTAGTAGTGACACGCATGAACCGCGTCTCTCGTCCTCAAACACAGAACACACACTCAAGTGTTTTGACATCGGCGTCCGACTGAAAGGACGGAGGTAATATTTGCAGCAATGATCCTCCATTCATTTTGACCTATGACCCTCTTTCTGTCACACACACACACACACACACACACACACACCTGACGAATACTACAAAAAGGCTGCTTTGCAGGGGTAGGTGTTGAAATAGTATGGTTTACAAAGGAGAGACACCTTCACAGCCGTGCAGTAGAGCCTCCCTATGAGTCCAGACGTCTTCTGCTTCACCTGCGGGTGAGTCGCCGCCTTCCACAGCTCGTGGATGTCCTCCACGTGACCGTGCGAGGTCATCATCTGGTCGTAGATGCACGTGTGGTAGGGCGCTTTGCCCTCGCCCGAGAAGAACACGTGCTCCTGCGGAGACACGCCGACGGCGTTGGCGCAGATGCCCATGAACACGTCGTCGATGTAGAGCGAGGCGTTCAGGGTCAGCGTGGCGTGGTAGATTTTGTCCGCGACGTCCCCGGAGACCACGTACCCGGCCCCGGCCGTGTAGTCGGGGTACGACAACCACTGGTACATCTCAAAGGGGACGTAGTACTTGCTGTCTTTGCTGCGGATGGGCGGCGCCCCCCTGTGCACTCGGCCCACCCAAAAGTCCGCGGCGCCTCGGCCGCTCACCTCCCGCAGGTAGCCCACCAGGTTGGGCATGTGGACGAAGATGTCGTCGTCCGCCGTCATGAGGAAGCGAGCGTGCGCGCAGCGGACGTGCATCCAGTGGAACTGCTGGATCAGCTTCAGGGTCAGGTTGTGGAAGGAGTCGAGAAAGTCCCGTTGGATCAGGTCGCCCCTGAGGCGGTCCTCGAGGACCAGCTGCTCCTGGAGACCCACCTTGTCCTGAGGCCTTCCCAAGGCGAACACCACCTTCACCGTCACTCCCAGGGTGTTGTGGATGTAGGTCTCGTTGCCCCAAGTGGACCTGATGGCGTTCCGCCTCTCAATGTTCTCCGGGGACGACTTGACAAAGAGGAGGAGGAGGACGTCTTTCCCGGCGCACTTGTCCGAGTGGTCCAGCAGGTAGCGGAAGTCGCTGAAGCTCCTGGCTTGCTCACGCGGGACGGTGAGGCTCTTGTTGATGTAGACGAAGCGGTTGACAAGGTAGCGGTAGGAGTAGGACTTGATGTGGCTGACGACGTTGTTGTCCAGCGACTCCCAGCAGACCATCACCACCGACAGCACCAGGCAGGTGGTCATCAGCTGCACGAACTGGCATTTTCGTATGCGGCGGAAATTCACAAACATTCTCGAATCGCGTCACCCGTTGGCGCCGGCCCCCGTCTGGTTGGCGAAGCAGATGGTTGTGCTCGTGCGAGGGAGGGAGGAAGTGGCGGCGTGGTGGTTGTGGTCGTGGAGGTTGAGCGCGTCGTTCCAGTGCCTCAAAGCAGCACTTGGTGGATCTTCCATCGTAGGCGTTCACACATGCGGCGCGAGGCTCGGGGCGGCGGTGGAAGTCACCGGGTTCTGCTGGGAAACGCTTCCCACCTCAAAAGAATCACTCTGGAACGGTCGCACCGGAAGCCGGAGACTCATCTTTCACCCATGAAGCGTTCATCCTAAAGTAATGAGAACAGAGAGTGAGAACCCTTTTACTGTCGTCACAATTTCAACATGCGTTTTTTTTCAAAAGGAGGAAGTCAACTGCCACGTTTTTTTTCAAACTCAGCGTGGCCGACATCTTTGCTGTGCAGAAGTAACTATATTGTTGGGTAATGATTCAGCACACTTTTCCTTGTTTTTATATGTGCAGTCTGATATGCAGCATGAGACTCTTTGACACAGTTGCAGCAGGAGCGTAGCAGGAACTACCCAATGAATACCTGCTTGTTTTCAGTTTGTTTTTGCAGAAGTAGTAACGCGAGCTGAACAGTCAAAAGTTAGTGGGGTGGGGTGAAAGGGACGGATCGACTGAATACAAAAGCCGACACAGCAAATGTACCAAATGCGAGCCGGTCCATAATGGAGGGGTTTAGGGTGCAGACCCGGTGAAATCGCTGAGAGTCATGGAAAGCATGGGGCACAATGGAATAACTCGGCAGCACAATGCTGGACAAGAATAGCCTGCTTCCGGCCGGCCCTGGGCTCAAAGCGAGGGGGGGGAGAGGGATCATGATGGTCCTGGGGCCTGGGACTCCCTCTGCACCCCGAGAGCTTTTTAAACATTATTGGATGGCCTGCGCCTAATGGGGTCAATGGCTCAGAATGGCTCCTTTTTTTCTCTCAGCCAAACTATAACAAACTCTGCCTCACGTGCAAATATTTATTACTTTTCCAGGTGAGCATCTTACCTTCTTTTACAATCCACCTCTTAAAAAGCCGATGCCAGTTATTCACACTTCCTCATTGCAGTAATTTGAGATACGGTGACATCTTTCTTACTGGCCAGTATGGAGAGAAGCCCACATTCCTGCTAGACTTCGCCCTACACCGTCTCCATGTAACATATGGATACCGGAGTATAAGAAGGATTTGTGGGATTTGTTGGGTGAGACAACTGGTCATATCTCTCAGGCCACAGCTTCAGCTATCCGGTTCATGTGACAGGTGTCATCAGTGACTCAACTAATGTAGTGTTGATCTGCACTACTTTCAAATGTTTCCTATTTTCAATAAAAAAACTCTTCCTTCGATGATCACGATGTCGTTGTGTGTTCTACTCATGTGCAGAACACATGTGCAGTACACAAGGGTCACAAGTAGTTTCTTCAAAAGTTATTTTGTTTAGATTATTGACTGAAAGGGTTGCCGCTATCTTATCCTCTTCAAAGGCGGTTCTGTCCGACACACTGTACGACACACTGTACGACACACTGCACAAAGACAAGCGGATCCTCGCTGCTCTGTCTCAGCTGCATCTAAAACAAGCGTTGGGGAAAGTGAACCAACTCACGAGCATATTTCCAAAGTCAACATTTGTATAAATAGATTTGAAACACACAGCGGGAAGGACGGAGGGAGGGAGGGGAAAAAAAAAACACACACATCACTCAAACTGATCACTCCAACACTCACCGATCCAAAAGAAGATGTGTGTGAATCAAACTCCCTTTTCCCCACTGAGTCTCCTGCTCTGCTGCACAGATCCGCCTCTCTGCTCAAAGTTTACTTTTCCGTCAAGATGACAGGAGGTTAAATAGTTGTCAGAAGCAGTCAATCCGTCTTTACACAGTGAAGCCACTTTCCTCTGATCCGTCCTCTGCCCTCTGTGTAGACTAGAAGTGGTTGTGCCGGTTGCTTTGGTTCTTCTCTGTCCCCTCCCACCTTCCCCTTCCTCTTTGGGTGTGGGGGTGGTTTGCTGTCTGTGTGGGTGGTGGTAGAGACAGAGGGAGGTGCAGGGGGCGGGTGGACATGATGAGAGAAAAGGCCGTCCCTCTTCCTCATCTTTAAGCTCTGCTATGATCCAAAAGGTGAATATCTGACTCAAGAACGATCAGATTGGTTGCCATTCGTCATTCCATTCACACGCTGGCATTCATGGTCCCCAGAGGGCGCGTCCTCAGGACTTTGGCGATCCTGTGACTTTTCACCGAGCCCCACCTTTAAATCACATTTAGTCGTTTTGCTTGGTGAAGTCTAAATCACCATTTAATTGATTTAGATGGATTTTAGTATGAATATTAAAAGGATGTCTAAATAGACACTTTTACCATCTGTCTTCTAGCGCCACCAGCAGGTCGACGTGTTCACTCACCCAATCAAACACTTAAACATTTTCCAGATGACTTGTCTCAAAAAGATTGGTAAAGATATATTCATGAAAGATGGCGATGTGTTATGGTTTTTTCTCGACATCTGTCGACCGTTTCATTTATCACTGCACTCCCGTTTTCCATACTGTGACGAAATCAACCAAATAAGGTATTTGCATATGCCAACATGGTTTTTTAGTCACAAAGAAGCACACAGCAAGTGGAAATGTCACTGTGGTCCGGCCGCACTTCTTTCCTCTCCTGCGCAGAGACAAACAAGCAGACTCTTAACACTGAAGCTGATTCACTGAAACTGCCCGAAATTTCACCTGAGAGTTTGTCGACGACTCGTGCTGGAGATGAATATCTAAAAATATACCCACTGACCTGATTAGAAGAAATACTTGTCAGGAGGTCACAGTAGGAGAGACTACAGTACAATACTGTCAGGTCCCGCTGAGCATATGACAATTGCATCATGGGATGTTTCAAGGAAAGTGTAAAAATAAAAAAAACAGGCATGTTTAGCTTGTGTGCACACTTTCTCCTGCATACAGAAATACAAGAACTTTAGCTATTTCAGTTTTTTTTGCACAGTTGGAGATATATTTGCATGTATTTGTTTGTTTATTTGACTACAATATCCGCATGTAGAAAGAGTTAGTTGTTGTTAGTATTCCACCTCTTGTTGTCAGTGAGACATGAGTTCAGTGTTCAACTCGACTCTAAAGTTGCGCAAAGGATCAACTGGTTATTTTCTAACGTTAGTTTTTTTCAGAATGAAAAACTTCTTTGTGTCATCCCAGACTTTGCTTCCTTGCTGGCGGCGTAAAGGGGGATTTTAAAAGATTAACTTTAAAAGTCAAACACAAACGCAACATTGTAGAAAAGCGATAAGACAAGCGGCGACGTTGATTAGAAACTTATTCGTAATACGTCAAACACAAATGTAATCAGGGAGAAAAAAACGTTTCCAGCCAAACGTAATAGAAGATGCGTTTTAGTCCTGCAGGAACGTCATGTTTAGGAGACAGGGTTGATATATGTGTACATGTATGTGTAGATTACCATGTAGAACTAGGAGGTTGAATGTGTGTGAATCTGTATGGGCGGATCAATACGTATGTATTATTCATAATCAGAACTTCAATCAATTGAAGCAGTGAGAAGAAATTGGGTGTGATTCTCAGTATTCTTCTTATCATGAGTCCACCTTCATCACTTTCTACAATGATATACTGTGTACTAATAACACAGTCATATAATTATGAGTCCTCTCAACCCCCATGTAGTCACAACCCAGTCATCAAGAGGATATGGGAGCAAGTCAAAACTGAGCAGAAAAACATGATTCAGAATGGTGAGTCAATACAATATGTGCCATGGTGAGACAGATATGGCTGGAGGGCCCACCGAAGAGCTGGCCCTCCAGCACAACATGGGTACAGGCCCATAGTGGAGGGCATAGCTGGGGCTGGTGGGAGTACTGGGAGGCGGCCAGGTCATGTAATGAACACATTCAGAGGGTTTCCTAAGCGCCAAATAAACTTTACGAACAGCACGGCATGCAGCGGCTTTACCGATGTTCTCTGCATCGCCGACACTGTACGAACATGTACGAACATGTATGAAAGAAGCCCAAGGTGCATCCAGTCTGTGAGACATTTCATGCGTGTGGTGTTCAATGTTCGGCTCGAGGAGGTCTTGGAAATGGAGGATTCCTCGTCTGCAGAAGTCATCATGATGTGAGAGCGGATCTTGGCGATCTCTCCCCCTGAAGCGCTAACCTAACTGATATCGCTCCTTCATCAATAGGATCTTTGAGGAAGAGCTGCCATTTTCTTCCGGGGGAGTGGCAAGCTTACAAAGCTAACTTAAGTTAGCCTGCGCTAGAGCAGGTTCAAGTTCATGTTGAGCTGTTTAAGACACATTCAGGCATGAAAATGGGTCAGGGGTGAAAAAGGTGAGAAGGATATTCTAGATATATTCTAGATGGAAACACGACTCTGCTGCTCAGAAGATGCTCCAACTGACTCCTGCTCTCTTCATCCAGACACAATCCGTCGATAGGTATTCGCTGTACTCTCTTTAAAAAAAATAAATTAAAAAACGCCCAGCGAGTTTTTGGAAAAAACGCCCGGTTTTTGTCAACGACTTTTTTAAGCGGCTGCAAAAGTCTCGTCCTATGTGATTGGCCCCTCGGTAACATCTCAGAATCGACCTCATTAACGGAAACGTTAGCTAATAACTTTCCACCGCAGCGTTAGCTAGCTGGCTAACGTCGCGTGCTCTCCTGCTGTGTTCAATGACTCAAGTCATCAAGCTGGAGCTAACGTTAGCTAAGTCTTTGTCAACAGAGCTCCTGGGTAACTTAACTTAGATATACCATAAAATATTATATTACCATGCACTCGCGCTCCCTTCTGGCACGCGCATCTGTTCGCAGTTCACTGAATATAACCCAACCGCCCCTCCCCCTCCTAAAAAAAAACTTCATGGAATCTACACGATTCACGTAGGTCACCTATTTTGGTTTCAAAACGGCGAATTTCGCCAAAAAGGTGAGCGATTTTCATGCCTGCACATTTATCTGGAGTAAATAGTCATAGTCATGTTAGCCATGTGGCTAAAAACTTAAGTGTCCATTGCATGTTGGTTTGTCTTTCTGATATTACACAGACTACACTTCCCTCACATAAAACACGCAGGGCTTTCAAGTGTCACGCATTTCGGTCTTGCCCGTCTTCAAAACTTGAGAGCCCTGAACACACGTATTCAAGAACTTCTTCAATAATGAAACTGTGCTCGTGCAGCGGCGTGGAAAACAAACGCAAACACATTGATATTATCAAAATAAATTTTATTCTAGACCTTCTGAAATCTGAGTGACATTACAGTCAGACCAGGAGGCTGCAGACTGAAACATGTGAGTGAGAGAGAACGAGTACAACACAGTGATGCAGAGACGGCGCAACGAAAACAAATCTGCAAATTGGTATTTACATGTTCCGTGTGATAATACAATGACAATTAAATCCAGGTTGTATTTTATTATTTTCCATTTTGTGTACGTAGCTACAAAGAAATCATTACAAAAAGTTTTGACGAGTACAAAACCTTCAAGGGGCTCTCTGACGTAGCAAAGATAGAATTACCGTTAGTGCTTTTGGGAGGGACACAATAGCAAACGCACCTGAATGCAGTGGAAAAGCTGATCATCTAAAAACAAGTCTTTATAAAATACCAATCCACTGACAGACATTTGAAATAGCGTCTTTGTGGTACGATCCAATCACCGCTGACTTTATTCAGCAAACTTCAAAATAGTCTTTAGCTTCAGTACAAAATATTTCGAAACAAGTAATCGTCAACACGCGAGTGTGTGTGTGTGTGTGTGAATTAAGCCGATAGTTATGGCTGGGAGATCTAGAATGCCATGAAAGTTGTCTTGGTTCAGCGGACGGACCCATAAGGAGGCAGACAAGACGCGGCTCACCCTTATTTATCCACTGCACACTTTCTGGACCGATTCTGACTCATCTTTAAGAGCATTTTAATTAGATGTGTCCATGATGGCTTGAATGAACAAATACAACTCCCTGTTTCTAAAATCTAAAGTGCAGGGGAAAAAAAAACACCCTTCAAAAGGGCTTTCTCTATCCTCTACCCTTTCTGTGACTGTTTAATGATATTTTATTAAAAAAAACATTCCTCGGGGTCACGACCCCTGGTGATACGCGATAACATCACAGACTGTGATCCAAGCGTGAAGTAACTTTGAAAGCCTCCATTAGCATATGAGTGGCATACAGAAGAGACTCCTGTGACATCACAGATATATTCATATATAATATTACATTATATGCAGATGCCATGATACATCAAGTCGTGTGCTGCTGTTTAACAAGCGCAGACTTGACCTCGAGACACCAACTTTGAACACTGCGAACAAAAGCAGCGTCTGTCCGTGCACCGGCCTAAACGCAGCCCGTTATCAGTGTGTGTGTGTGTGTGTGTAGTGTGTACTTGGTGGACATGAAAGCTGCAAATGTGACAGACAGTCAGTCCCCATGTAACAGGGCGGCGTCCATGTTGCACAGCTCGGGTTCAAATGCCTCTTTGCTTGCCTTCCTCTCCCTCTCTCGTCCTCCCTTTGCTACAGCATATCTTGTCAATCCAAAAAAAGCGTTCTTTAAAAAAGTCGGGACGTTTTTCAAGCCGTCAAACTGTGGAATATTAACTCCAGCCAGGATGTGATGCAAAACACATCGGCCGTCTATTCGCGAGCTTGAGACGAATCCAGGACGAGTTCAGTGCCGGAAACCTGAAGCCGACCGCTCTTCAGGGTCGGCTTCTTTCCGCCTCGGCAAACTGAACGGACATGAGATCGACATGATGTTTAACAGTTACAAAGACTCTGTTTCAGCCGAGAGGCTTTGAATTGTTTAGAGCTCTATATTAACCTGATGAATCGTGAACACCTGAACAACATTTCTGAGGATAGTTGCAAAAACAAAGGACTGTTCAGCCTTTGAATAACTGCTTTATACTTTGTTAAAAATGTAAAGTATGACACCAACCTATTAGATAGAAATAATCAACAAAATGATAGATCATTTTCATCTTTTAAGCTGTACATCTATCTGCATGTTTGAACCATAAAGACTGCAGAGAAGTGGATGAATGGATCTCCCAATGAACAGCTTTGAACACTCATTGTCAAAGACAAATAATTCTCAACCCCCGACTCCTCTTCTCTCACAGCCCACATGAACAGTAATATAAAACCTGCAGACATCAGTAAAATCCAAATTCAAAACAACAATGTCCACAGGACATCAAATGCTGACATATGCAATATGCACACACCAACCGAGAACAACAAATCTTCAGAAATCTGGTACAAAGGATAAAAAGAGGACAAACGAGAAGAATCCTAAGGTTTTGGTTTGCATGTGATGGGTCCGAGAAGTTTGTATTGTGTAATAACAGAGACACATTTCCTCCCGCAGGTCTGTAAGAGCAGCTCAGGTGCCCACAGACCTGATGCATGTACATAAGAACTGTATGTGGCGAAGGTGTGGTCCTTGTGTGTACATATTGACTGTATTGGCGGGCCATGGCATCTGATGGGACTACAGCAGTGTGACGGACAGGCAGGGACACTCAGTCATTTTGGCTATGTACACATTCGTAGTCGGTCCACTGCTCCTCCTCACGAGTGTCATTTCCTCAGGTCTAATACGCAAACCTGGAAAACAGGAAGGAAGACAGTCAGACACAATGCTTATGTAAAGTAGGAAAGATGCTTCATTTTACATATTACAATTACGATTTGAAAACAAAATATCATCGAGGTTTCTTTTGGAAATTCAGCTTGTGGGTCATTTAAACTATCATCAAAAATTGATCTTGATGAAACGAACCAACGGTATACAATCTTAACGAGTTCAAACAGGTCTTACTGCATGTAATAACTTCATTATTTTATCATATTACAGAAAAGCCAAAGTCACAGAAATGAAAAAGAGCCGCAGCAGCCAAAGGTGTAGAATTTGGACAGCAGGGACATGTCCGTCCAATATAAATAAATAAATAAAGCTGATTCAATATCAAGCAATGACTGAACAGTCCCAAGCAATGACTGATCAGCATCAGCAGAAAAATAACGTAATGCACAGCAGATTAATTATGACTTCATTCATGCAATACTATGACTTTATTCAAATTGTCTGTTTGACTTTCCAGAGAAAACGGATATGTGGCAAATGTTTTGAATGAATTATTAAAGTCAGATGATTTCATTGGATCATTATTAAGGTGACTAAGAGCCACGAGCAAATGGAAAGAGTTTAATTTCCCAAACAAAAAAGACACAAAAGAAGAGAATCATATTTAAAGCCAGTACAGAATGTCTAATTAATATATTTTAAATTGTCACCTGGCATCTGAATCCAATGTTTTCCTGTACATGAATAATAAACATCATCAGCAGAACCGGAATTTGACCTCAGCATCAACCCTGATTCTTACCAGAGGCGTCTTATGGGGTCATCTTAGACCTTTAAAAACACATTGCTGACCCAGGGTCAGTATCCCGGGGTAGAAACTGTGCATAGAGGCTGAAGTGTGTGGATGAGAGGCCTCTACTTTCAGTATTGATTATGATGTGTGTGACGGAGCTTACGGGCAGAACAACTCACCGATCCATCCGACGCGCTGGCTCCTACTTTGTCCCCCGTGGCGTTCCAGCACACTTCGAAGATTCCTCCAGTCCCCCGGTAGCTGTGAACTAAAGCCCCCGTCTGAAGAAACACAACCACACATCAGCAACGAAATCTTCATCCTGTGTTTTTATGCCAACGTTGTCTGAGAGCGTGTGGTTAGAATCTGAAACTATATCTCAGACCTGAGTGTTCCAGATGTGGACACACTTGTCAAAGGAGCCACTGGCAAGGTGCCTGCCATCGGGACTGAAGGCCACGCTGTAGACGGGCTCCTGGTGGCGGGTCAGTGTGTGGATACACACCCCCCGCTCCACGTCCCACAGACGCACAGTGGAGTCGAAAGATGCACTGGAGAGATGGAACAAGAGCGAGCTAAGTAGAGGGTGACAGATCTATAAATCTGAACAGCTCACATTCGTTTACATTATCGCCAGAATAAAGCTTCGGTTGTTTTTTTTTGACGGAGTAGAGAATTGCTTTCTTAAGTAAATCTCAAACTATCTCAATAATAGATTTCTATAACATACTTAAAAGTCTATTGTGCATTCATGGCCTGAGTACTGAGTTTATGCTATAAATGTAAGCATGCATTATGTAAATGGATCCTTCAGGCAAAACTGTGATGCATCTCAGAGCGGCCGGTGGCGGCTGTGCAGCCAGCAGCCACTATTGGAGCCCAGGGACGCAGATAACAATGGTTTGTAAAACGCTATGTGCACAGATTAATCAGCCAAACCGGTTAATAGGTTCACCTCCAGAGCCAAGTGTTTAACAGTTGTGTTGCACATTGATACAGTATGTCAGCTGGACAGGACAGCTCTAATTAAAAAGGAAAAAGTCTCCTAAATCACTTGTCTATATATGAAATTTTCTATTTCGTACAAAGTATCAATTGTCTCCCAATCGGTATATCTTGGAAGGCCAACATGACATGTTTACTTTGAGCCACAGAGAGACACGTCTGTCTTTCAGTAATATACCATGAATGGTTTGGTCAGTTTGTCAATTCTGCAAATTAGGATTTTAGGGTTGTTTAGGTGGAAATCCCACTCTGATCCACTTGAGCCTGTGTTATTTCCTCAGGGAGCGCTGAGCCATAGTGGCATCCTTCACAGCTCCATCTGAAAAGCATTAAAGCTGGCGTGCGGTGACAGTCGGCCAAAAGCTAAAAACCTCACTGAGTGCAACTAGACGCCAGAATGGGCTCTGCTGATGCGAGTTTCAGAGTCCAAGTCAAAGACAAATCAAACCGGAATTATACAGCGGCATTAAGGTCAGTGTCAAATATTGTATTGATGAGGTTCTATCAAGGAATGGGTGTGCTGATTACTTAACATACATTAGTAATTGTGTCGTCTCTCCTCTATTAATACAAAACTACTCCGTAGCATGTGATGTTCAGGTGCTGCTTTGTGTCTTACCTGGCGAGCATGAGGCCGGCACTGGGATTATTGGTCCCAGGCCCAGTCGGGCTCCACTTGATGGTGTAGATTTCTTTACTGTGGGCCTGGAGGTCATGGACACACAAGTCCTGCTTCATACTCCAGATCTACGCCAAAAAAAAGAAACCAGCTGTTAATATGGCTTTCGTTACAATGTTCATCCACTCATTCAATGAGGGATGTGTCCGATTCTGGACAATTATTGGGCTCATTCTAGCCATGAAGTGGCATGCACTACATCGAGATATATACTTTATTAATCCCCAAAAAGACATTTGTTAGTAGCAGCTTACAGACACAAACAAAAATAACAGGGAAGATATGTACAGCGCAAAAATGCAAAGTATGGATGTGTATTGTATATAAAGTGTATATAAACATAAACATGTACAGTGATCTATTAATCTACAGAGGATCTGGCGAGAGGTGCCTTATTGTAAACTCTTATTCCCGTTAGCAGGAATGTTTTCCTGTAACGGTCCTTGTGACAGCTGGATGAGTCTGTTGGAGAAAGTAGGTGGTGGAGAGGATGGTCCAGGTTGTCTAATAATTTAATAATCATCTACATGTTAATTGGACTGACCTTCAGTGTCATGTCATCTGAGCAGGAAGCCAGCAAGCTGCCAGTGGGATCCCACTTGATGGCGTTAACCTCATTCTACAGGGAGTAAGATTAGAAAACAATTCAAAAACATATATATTTGACTGATGTACAGGAGCAACAATGGAAATAATGCACTTGGCATATTGTTACGGTTATGCCAATGAAAGTCAAGGCATCCCAATAAGTGAAGTCCTGTTTTCTCAGAGATTGTCCTCTGAGGGCCCTTGTTAAGATTCAATGAATGCACCATCAGGGCATTAATAACTTTCATCAGAAGCTTTTGTGAGTCAGTGCCAGAATTCATACTAGCTATACTACAATGCTTTAAAAGACAGTAGTGTGATATTCCAGCGGAGGGTTTCCATTTCCCTCGCTGTGAGGAAGCAGCACAGGAGTCCTGTCTCACCGTGTGTCCCTGGAAGGTCTTGACAGGTCTGTCCTGACCCAGCTTACACACATGGATGCACATGTCTGTGCTGCAGGAGGCAAACGTGTTGTTACTCTGCCAGTCCACGTCCAGAGCAGGTGCTGTTGGGAGGCAGAGACAGAGGTTAGCGCTGCTGCAGCAGTGCACGGGGAGAAAAGATAGCATGAATATCATGGTCTGACAACAGTTTTTGTATGAACCCCATTGATCGAATAATTCACTTTAACAATACTAAAAAGGGCAGACGTGCTTTCTGCAAATTCACTGTCGCACAACAAAACATAGTCAAGAGCTGTTGTGCTAAATGTGTAAAAAACAAGTTAGGTTTAATGTGGCTCTCGACCAGATCAGTCACTATGTGTAAGAGCACTTAAATAATATGGAGACTGATTTCAAAACCAAAAACCAGTAAGAATCTTGCATAAAAAGTCACATGGAACGATCCAGCTGACTCCTGTCACTCACCCGAGTGGAAAGGAAATTGTTGTTTCGCTTCTCCTGTGTGGGCGTCCCAAATAATTGTGGTCTGTGGAGAGGAGGACATTTTCATTATTTGTACTAAACCAGCAGTGTTCATGTAAAGAAATCAATAAAAACATCACATGGTTATAGAAAAGGTGATCGAATTTAACACCAGCGAACCTTAATAATGTGAATGAATTATTCAGGGAAGGTCATATATCACACACGTGCCTTTTTATGACTCGAAAGCACTTGAGCATTAAAATGTATGCTGTGCATGTTATTAAACTTCTGTACACTAGATGGCAATATTAAACACAAGACTTGAACATGTCTTGTTTTTGGTAGAGATGCACCTCTGATGCATGTCAGTCCGTAACATCTAGTAAATGTATGCAGACCCGTCTATGTTCTGCATGCATGGTGCCTGTATTTTGTGAGAACAACAAAGTAAAAATATAACATTTATAAAGTCACTGACTCATCGGGGGAAAATTGGGACGGTGGTGAAAGACGTCAGTCTAAAGCCTTGCTGTCAATTATTGTTCTTCGAAAGAAAAATCGGAAAAATCGCCAAAATACAGAATCAGGAGGTCATTCTTTAAAAAGAAAAAAGTTATCGTGCAAGAAAATTGCAACATGTGCCATCTATAAAAAAAAACTCCAACCAACCCTCACATATTTCTGAATAATTCCACCCCTCCAATCTATATATCACATTTAAGAAGCATCACTGTGTTACATCCCACCTCAGCATAGTGTTAGAATATAATACGTCACATTTTAAGGAACATTTGAAGTGGTAACCAAACATTAAGTTGCAGTGCTCGCAACGTCACCCAAAAATCACATTCGGCAAACATTCTACTCTAAAATCCAAATCTTAAAATCAGTGAGCCTCACCTTGTCTACACCAGCACTGAGGATGAAATTTCCTTTCTTATTCCACTTGAGTGCAAATATAGGACCTTTATGCTGACCCAAAGTACTGGCCAGGTTACCTGAAAATATTACAAATTTAACACAGCTTAAAAAGTGAGCAGAAACATTTCATCATCAAGGCGTCCTTGCAAATCAATAATCTTACCGTCTTTTGTCCATATTCTAGCAAAGCCATCATATGAGCCGGTCGCTAGCAGCGTTCCTTCGCTCTGAAACAAAGAAAGCATTGATTCTCGTGAGTTTAAAGTCAGTTGCATCTTCCTCAATTCTATTTACATAATCTTAGGTAGATTTGGGCCTGTTTCTGGTATATTCCACTTTAATAACAAGGCGAATGATGCACAAGATGCAAATAGTAAATTACAGACAAAATATTAGTGCTGATCTACCGTTGAGAACTGACTTGTACTACTCAGGAAAAAAAGTTTGCAGCTGTGCTACATAAAAAGCCTTTTTCCCCCATGGGAGTGACTCGCCTCCATATATCTGGAAGGAATGCCTTTAGCCCAAGTAGTGGTCACAGGCATGCCAGCGCACACGCGCGCACACACACACACACACACACAAACCACACACAAACCACACACACTAGATTAGATTACTCAAAAAGGCACTCAGTGGTACAGACTCATACACTCCGACACACACACTCACACACAAGACAGACAGACACTCACATTCCAGTCTAGTGAGGTGACGTCTTTGTTGCTGGGTACGTCCTGACCCCCTTCCCGTATGCAGTGTCTCAGAACCAGCTGAGTGGACCCGCTGGTACTGTTCTCACTCAGGTTCCAGATTCGTGCTGTCGAGTCCCCGGACCTGTCCAAATCAACATGCACACACACCCACACAAACAAAAAACATTAGAAACGTAACATGGCTTCAACTCCTAAAATCAGTACTGAAAGTGATATTAAACTGACCATCGTTGCTCTTGAGTAGGGTTGGGGGTTTTGAAAGCATTTTATGGAACCTGAACCAAATCCGAAATCTTTTTAAATCCCTATCAAACTTTTTCACATCATCTGTTGAGGAAAAAGGAGAAAGAAATTTTACAAGCACAAAACTTATTAACTTTATCGTGGCCCCTAATGCAGCCCCTAACCTAATTTACAGGACTGTGCCTGGAGCTATTGCATTTTCTCCGTTTTCCTTGAGAGGTATGCTCATGCTTGGAAGCAGCACTGCTGAATAAGTACGTTCACGCAGTTGAATACTCACAGGAGAAGGTTTAATGTCATTTCAGAAAGATGATGAACCATTTCTTGTTCTTGATTTAGTTTTGTGTTTGGTAAAATCTATTTTTCCTTTTGGCAACGGCATCAATTCATGTGCTGAGAAAGTCATTTAGGTTTCTGGATTACACTCAATTGTTAATTTTGGTTTATGGTAATTGCCATTTTATAGTTGGACAAAGCCCATGCTGGAAAGAGTGTTGAAAGGGCAACACAGTTATCACACCTATTTCTAACACATCAATAACATATGTATATATTTTTGTGTTAGGATTCTGATCATATTGGGCTCTTAGATTGGTTATTTTCAGTGACTTCATTTTGGATGCGAGTGGGAACGTTTACTTGAAAGAGTTGCGTTTTATCTCATAGTAACGCATTTAATTAACATTTAAGAGTCCGTCCATTCTTGGATAAAAGCTCTGGTCTCTGTCAACGTTCCTCTTTAGAGCACCATGTGAAATAACTTCTCTGACTCACGTACTTTTCCGACTATAGAGGCTCTTGACCATCTCTCCCCCGTGTGTGTAAATCTCACTCAAGCTGTGATGCTTATTGAAATACACTTTTAATTGGCTGAGTAGCATCATGTTTACAACGCATGTAATTGGTCGGTGTGTACGGGTGCTGTGAAGGCTATGAAAGCTCTGCGGGTCAAAATGGAAATGCTTTGTCAAAATTGTATAATTCTCAATTATCTATCCGTTATAAGTCCAGCTCCTGATATAAAAGCGTTTGGATCTGGACTGCAATCCGCACATTAGTTACCCTTTAGATAAACTATCGGCAAATCTATAAAAATAAATAATCTTTGATTAAAAATAATTGACATTTCGATTTAAATGCTTCAACAGTTACACCTGCAGGATAAGCAATGACACGGTGATGGGGGGCAGAGGAGGAGGTGCTCATCCTTATATCAATTTAATGGGTTTAATTGTTTTCATGCTAATCTGTTATTAGACGCTCCAAGTGAGTACATCTTCATTAGGGTCTTTAATAATCTCCAACCAGAAAACAACATTAACATTGTGTTAGTCCAATGAGGATTTCCAAATTCTACAATGTATATTAGAAAAAAAAAATTATGTTTTAAACGAAGAAAAAATGTATTCTATTCATGCATTTTCACCCAAGTTCAAAGTCTTTTTTTTGTATTGACATTTCCCTTCTTAATCAAGCAGTAGCTCGCACTCATGTTAGTCAATAAAACAGTTAGCTCGCTGTAGCAACTCTGAAGAATTGTAATGGATTTGGAGTGAGAGGTAAGGCAGCAGCAGGCCGCCGCCGGCTTTATCTCTTTCCATGTCACATATTGGATCGATACTAATATCTGTATGTATAATATCTTTTGTCGAGTGGGATATAGCCCTGTTTTTTGTTATACTATCCCCTCTATACTGTCTATGTTCTTTTGTTTGATAAGAACAAAGGGTATAGTTAACTAGTGTGAAATAAGATGAATCCATTGGTTGGTTTTCCTCCTTTCAACCCAAATTTTGTGAGACACGAGCCACCTTGATTTGACTTTTTTTTCCATCTGTGTGACTGCTCAGGAATAAAGCGGACTCCACTGAGCCATGTTGTCAAACATACTAGGAGGCAATAGTGGAGACCTAAACATATGACATTGTTGAAGGAGATTTGTTTGAATTGGGGACTAACAAAGTTGTGCATTTTGCTTACTTTGACCCTCAGACTTAAAGGAGAATACAGTGAAAAGCAGTATTTGCAGTTTGGCCCAATCAACTAAGAGGCACAAGGTGTGAACAGAACCCAACCCTACTCTTGAGGCTAGTGGTCGGGTTTTGCTTAACATAAAAAGTCAGGGTAAAAAAAAAGGGGTGATGACACTGGAAAAACAATGACTATAGTCAACAATGATAGTTATAATAAATGAGGAGAAACTTATGAAAACAAGTTCACAGACCTTTTTTCCTAAATTGCCCTATTAAGAAGTGTTTTTAAAAACAGCTAGCTGACGAATAAGAGATACAGATGTTGCTTTAACTCATGGAGATCCTTTTAGGTTAAAAAAAGTCAGAACAGTACCAGAAAGACTATAGACAACTGTTTGCTCAAATTATTATGCCGTCATTAAAACTGCATTTGTACTAAATGTAAAGAAAATGCTAATAACTTGACTAACTTGTATTAAATACACTAATGCATTACTCAACTTGACTGTCCCTGTGAGAATGACATGTGTCCATGATCTAACCACTGCATGACCAGTGAGAACCATGGGGAAAAGGTGTATGATGTGGAGATACTGACCCGGAGGCGAGGAGGTCGTTCACTGGGTTCCAGGCACAAATAAAAACTTCGGATTCGTGTCCTCTCAGCACCATGGCTTTACTCTGGGGGATCTCCACGTCCATGTCCATGTCCATGATCTCTGAGTGGTAATCTATAGAAAGGATTGAGAAACAAAAGAGTTTACCACACAACAGTATTCATAAGCTATTTTCCTACCGCTCTGAAGATAAAGAGCATGCAGTGCTTATGGAGTATTAACAAGCACCGTTTCTAGTGAAATAGCTTATTAACTTTGAAATGAATAGGCAGTGTTTCACTACTTTTTATATTAACAAAAAAACATGTTAACGGCAGATGCTCACAAGGACAATCTGACATCTAATTTCCCATGAACCAGAGCAGTCCCACAGCAGTGCACATGTTTGTCGTTGACTGGCAAACTGTTTCTCGACAAGGCTCAAGGAAACAGTGTTGTTCAGAGTGAAAAACAGCTCAAATACCCGACAGCTGAGGAATTGAAGAGCAAGGTGTGCTTGTTGTTTAATGACCGAGAGTGTTTCTACCAAACCACAGCTTGTCCAAAAATAGACTGTGAAAAATTCAAGTTGTAGAGCCCATGTAAGACACTAGGAGTTAGTACGCTGAGTCTATCCGTCAGTAGTTCTCTGTAATTTGATTCTGATGCCCGGTGTGTCATTGTGATTGAAATATGTTGGATGGTTTTGAGGGAAAACAACAACACCACAGTTCTCCATTTACTGAAAGGTTTTAAACAAACAAACAAATTCTGGAAAAAAGTAAATAACAACATGGCGACAATTCTATACAGGGCGGTCAAAACCACGAGGAAACACATGTGCTTGTGTAAGTAAATACACACACGCACAGTGTTAAGCTTTAACTCAATGCAATAGGAAGCGTCTTTCAATCTTACATTGCCATTACTTTACTGCACAATATTCTGAATATAGTGCACAATGCTTCTTTGTATAACTCAAGTCTTTAGTCAATTTTTTGGGATGGATTAAAATATCAACTTTTCTGCATTTCCTTCTGTGGTGTTATTTGATGTCACACCTTTTACTAACTGTCTGCAGCATAAACTAAGATGTACAACGCTGACACACATTCAGATGATTGGAGACAAAAAAAAAAAACAGATAAAAAGGTGCCAAACAGCCGGCATTGCATCTTATAAACACTAATGTGATTATGTTAACTAATTTAAATAAAATCCTGTATAACAACATAAAACATCTCTGGAATTTGGACGAGTTTCCCCCGCCAAGCACAAGAAAACATATCGCTTGTTAAGGAGCTGTTTTAGAGATTGTATATAATCATGAGCTAGCTTACTGGCTAAGGCGTGGGATCCGTTTTCCTCCCCGTTGGCAGCGCCCTCTCCATTCTTGGTGCCTCCCTGTGGTCCTGTGCTGCTGCCACTGCCTGCCGCTTGCTGCTGGGCCAGCTTTTCCCTGTAGGCCTGCTGCCTGGTTTGGACTACATCTGGCATGACAGCATCGATCAGAGATAGCGACTCTATGGGCCGCCCGTCAAATAAGGTCCCGTCCTACACAGACAACACAAGTTTTATAATCATTATACTTCAATATCCTCTACCAATTCACTACACCATCCATATTTGAGTCAAAATAAAGCTGATAATGCACCTCTTCTAGACAGCATGTTGTTAAGTTACACTAATTAGTAGTTGACGGTATAAAGCGGGAGCCTGACCTCATTGATGCTGACTTCAGCCTCCACATACTGCAGGCCCTTCTGGATGATGGAGATGAGGGCAGCAGGGGGCACAAGGGCTCCATTGATGTTGGACTGGCTGATGTGGCTCTCTATACCAAAGGTGAATGCTGAGTGAGAGAAGCCTTGAGGAGGCATGGATAATTTGGAAGATAGGAGGAGTCATAAATCAAAACCAAAAAAAAGTCAGCAGCAGCACTGTACAATAATATATTTTGAATATTTGAAAAGTAGGAAAATAAGTGAAATTTACAGCAAATATGACTGCATTCAGGAAGATTTACCTAAAAAAATGCAAGCCTTACCTGACTCTTGCAGGTATCTGTAAACCAGGAAATTGACTTCATCACTGCTTATGCTCATTTTTAGTCCTGGTGTTTAAACCATTGGGTCAGCTTAGGATAGGAGCCTGTAAAAGCAAACCACAATTAACATTTTCTGATGTTACACACTGCTGAAAGGTTTGCGTAGTATCGTCATCACTCCAATGCTGGGCAATGATAGTTAACCGTAAGATGATATGCAGGGACACTGCGCCAGGAGTAACAGAGAGCCATCACACACACACACACACACACACCAAGGATGGTGTTTCACTACAAGCTAACTACATAGCTCACTAACAAACTGGCGCACACTGTAGTGATAACTGAGAAGAGGAAGAAGTTTAAACATCACCTTGCTTGACCTAGATCTTCCAATTTCCATACAGAGAAGCAGGCAAAAGCAAGGTGTGATCTGCCATTGGATACATAATGATGTTTTGTTCTTCCTTAGGTTTGCTTGCTACAGAAGCCTTCTGGCTCTAGGCAGGGCACCAGTTTCCATTCATTAACCTACAACTGGAAATAATTACCATCTCCCTTCTTGAGGCAGGCTGAGTATTTTGGACTAAAATGTCTGGAATAAATGGGTTTTAAACCTCAGCAATAACAGATCCTACAGTGCTTGCATCTGGGCTCCATATTTATTGATGCAGAAGCTGCACTTTTAAAATGAGACTGTGGAAATAAACAAGGGGTCTGGACAGGAGACAGAACCTCTACTGTTTCCATGATGCCAGCCCGCTGAAAAAGTCAACATGTCTCCTGCTGTTTCCCAGAGGCTGAGGTCCAAGACCAACTAAACCGAGAGGCTTGGAATCTAGTAGGACTCTCTGACTCCTGATGGCTAGTGTTTCTAACTCCAAAGCACTACCACGAAATGCAGCAAAATGGCTTAACTTCTGTTCACAATAAATGCCCCAAATCTTTCTCCATAAAAAATAGCATCGATTTTTCTGCTGCACCACTACTGTACACATACTCTAACAGAGTGTTGTTACATTTGTGTCAGGGTCAGTGTAGTTACGGTGCACTACAAACATGCTGATATATAACTCTTGCATATCTGACTATAGCCTTTTTTCAAAGGGTGCCGGCAAACGTCATTGCCATGGAAGTGATGCAGGAGCAGTGAACAGGATCAGAGCTCACTCAGAAGAATAGGTTGACCAATCCATCTGGCTCACATAACAAAATGTTTGATTGTTTATGAGCTTTAGCACTAATCAAGAGCACTGACACATTCTTGCTTATCTCATTTTGCCTGTGCTAACTACACAAAAGCAAGTTACACATGCAAATGTCATAACCTCCTCACATGAATGAATCATGTTATCTTGTCTTTCAGTTAGAGATAAGAAAGCATAAGACATCCTAAGAAGCAGTTAGCAAAGTAGGCCAGCCTAAATAACAAATACATTGTCATCAGAATGGCTCTGTTGACTTTCAAGTCTATGCTATACAATGTTAATGCTTATTAACTTAAGGGTTCACAATTATTAGTAACAAAAATGTGGGGCTATGAAGTAGCTGTCTGTCAAACTACGACTGGGACAAACAACTTGAGTGCAGAGCTTTAAAGCTATTTAACTCATTGACATTACTCCCACATTACCAGAATCCTAGACTACATTTGAACAGTGACAACATAGGCCTTGTATTAAGTGAGTGTCTTGTTTATGTGTTCATATTAAAAGTATTTAGTCAATTATATTTCATATTGGTTAGAAAATGTATTCACTTCAAGTTCTTTATCAGCACCAAGATTATCTTGTCACTGATGGGCATTAGTGAAACATGTTGAATGGTGGTCAAGCATATCAAGTACTGATTTAGCATCAAGTTTATCACAGGAAATTTAAGATTAAAAAGTTTTTTAAATTATAATTTGGCAGCACTACAGAATCCTTGACGGAATACATCACTGGTCTGTTTGGCTGCAATGCGACATTTTGCGTCACTCACTCCCCAAAAAAAAATTTCACCCCCAAAATGATAGTCAACCACATCAGTATCAGATGTGGACACGAGTGGGATACAGAGCTATATTAGAGCCACCCTCTTCTCTACATGACGACGGACAAAGATCTTCCAGAAAGCATACAAGCATGCAACAAAATAAACAAGTAGGTGGGAAAAACAATAAAAGGTGTGACATTAAGAAATACCGTACCCATGTGATCGAGATGTCTTCAGATGTGCGTCATAGCTTCGATCTCTTCAGCAAGAACTCTCAGTTCCTGAGAGTAAAAAAAGAAAACATATTCTTACAACTGATGACTTTTACTAAATAATCAGGAATGGGTATCTCATCTGGATCATACAATGCAGATCTATAAAATCACTTGCAGTCAACATTTTTTCCCAGAAGTGTGTAGAACTACGTCTTAAATTACGTATTTTCTATCAATAACGACAACAAATTAAACAGTCTCGTCATGCATTCTCCACTTCAGACCTCTCTGTAAGGTAGTTTAGAAAGCTGCCTTGACATTCCAAGTATAGCATAAGTAACACTTTTTCTCCTGTTTTATTGTGTTGGATTCTTAGTTAAGTAGACCAAGAAGCACACAGCTTTGCCAAATATACACATACAATTGTGTTTCCACATCAGTGCTATTACAAGTTATCTTAATTAGAATTGACATTTTAACACAATGTCTGGGTGAAAAGGCAGTGAGCAGAAAGTGTGTCACCAAACGATGAAAGAAACTGGGTGAGCAATATAAAAAGTCAAAATAGCCTGTGGGTATTTGTACTATGCATAGTGTAACTATACCTGAATGATAGTAATTAAAAATGGGGAAGTATGCTGATGTATTGTATAGCGCAATTCAAACAGAAATGGCAATGGCACTTGATAAAGTCATGTTCGATGCTTGCTGCCTACAGTTGTAACCAACATCTCACTTTTGGTACTGGAACACCCAATGGGACCATGGACTGTAGTGTCTAAAATGAATGTTGGGCCCGGTTCAGCTGTCCTTCCACGGGTCAGATCGATTTCGTGCAAGTTAAATGCATTTAAGGTTAAGTCTATGCTAATCTGCCGGTTGCTAAATTTGCGAGATAGCGTGGAGACCTATTTGAAATAAATGACCCATCCCCCACACAGTTGCGACTGAATGGGCCGAAGATACTACAGTGTGTACGTTAACCGACATGCCGTCTGAAGCCGCTCGTGCCGATGAATGACTTAAAATGCACTTTATTACTTTAAGACAAGCCTGAAATCAAACGGTCCCTTCTTTTATCAGTAAAAAACGAAAGCGTATTGCAGCACCGTTTCTGTAAAGTCCAACAGTCATTCACCTCATTACTGCTGTAACTTACTGTAATGAGAGACTGACAATTGTCCGCATGTCCCGGGTCACGAAGTGGATGAACGGGGGGAAACAGAGAACGGGCTTTATCGACACGGGCACTCTGGGTAGTAGTCAAATTAACATAATCTACTTGCGTCTTTGCATTAAGATAGTTAGCAACTGTAATTACCTGTTAATTTACAACCACATGTAACGCGGTACCCCGTTAGCGCACCAGCTAACATGCGAGTTACCATGAGTTTCGCATCGGTGGCGGTTGTAACGTTAACGGTCACCGTGCCAGTCAGTGCAAGTCAATTTGGTTAATTTGATGAAGGGTACCAACAGTTAAAAGCTAACGTGGTTAAAACTATTACGGTGAACGCCAGGCGGATTATCGTATTGTTTTAATAATGTTTTGTATCAACAATTGACTCCAATAACGTGAAGTTAGCTTCTTTAAAACAGTGAGATCAGCTTGACATCACTATGAACCTTCTAGCACGCTAGCTAGGCTGCTAACACTAGCATGCTAGGCTAATGACAGTGTCGCTATAATCCCGTACCTACTTGGATAAAACCTTTCAATAGACGATATCTTCCACAGCTCTTGTGTTCAAGTCAGACCATGGTATCTCTTTAATCGATTGCAAGACAGGTTTTTGACGCACGTGTCTAACTATCGATATGTAATAATATTTAAACTTAAGCCAGGCGGTAAAGACCCAGCGACGGCTGCAGACGTTAGACTCGGTGGAGTGACCCGTCATGCAAAAATGAGGTGCCTGTAACTACTGTTATTTCTAAGCGCCGCTTCCTAAAGCTGAACATAATGAGCTGACGACGGTATTTGACCGTCTGCTCGGTCAAATACGATAAGATTAGGATAGGTAACGTGTGTAAGAATACTGGCTAATACATATAGACGTCTTAACAGGATTATTTCTACTAAGCATTACTACAATATAATGCTATATAGGTCTAACCTAATTTACAAAAGCACCAAAAAAACACCTCGTGGTTTGCTGATGGGGAAAGTCGGCCTTGTCCGGTTGACAGGTTCACAGCAAAATTGAGCCACATTTCCTCAATGAAACCAACCAATGAGACGGCATTGAAAAAAAATTCCCGAGGCCTCTGGAAGTTTGTCCCGCAGCCAAGCACCAGTCATAACAACAGTGTCCTCGCCCATCCCCCATTACACCCCATTTTTGCTTGTCTGGTCATCACTAGCCATAGATTAATGACACCCCACCCCCTATCCTCTGCTCAGTCATTCACTGGGAAAGTCAACAACAAGCTTACATCATCATTGCGATCTGTGTTTTACACCGTTTGTTGCTGTGTACATAATCCATAACCACATTAATGTATCCAATGTTCCAAACGAAGATAATTGCCTGAAAAAAGCATGCCCTGATCATGTGCTGTTTATGAAATATCAATAATTTACATGAGTAAAAAGTGTGTGCTGACCTTCAAAACTCTGTATATCTTGTATCACATTTAGGGATACTGTAATTAGGGGTTGTCCCCATTTAACTGGCTGCACTGCCCCAACATTTTCTTATGTGAGATGATGAAATAGCATGAAATGTTAAATTGGGACTATTATATTAGTTGCACAACAACAGCAAGTGAGCAGTTTATTTTGTTTCTTGTTACCAAAAAAAAGTGAAATACTCATACAACATCCCCTCTTTATTTCTTACATTCTGTGCATCCTCACAAAGAAACTGTAACTTAAAATTAATGTTAGTATTTTAAAAGGTAGAGGTACATAATGTATCAATGTAAAAATGGCTTGGTATTAGCCAAGTTAACATTGAAAATATAGCTTAGGTACAGTATTTGCATGCAATCCTATGGTAAAAGTCTAAAAGGGGACCCTATCTGATTAATTGTCTTAGTGAGTGATGGATTATTTGTCAGACACTCTGCAGTCCACTGACTCTGCCTTTGCTTCCTCAGCCTCTGAACTGTTTGATCCTCCCACTTCATTGTATCAGTGCTCATCTGGCCCTTTGTCAACATCATTCCAAAGTCTTCCACAAGGGAAATTCTTAAAAGAAAAAACTTCAGCAAAAATATAAGAGGATTTTATTCGAGGCGAGTCTCAATGTAAAATAAATAAACATGATTGGGGATGGAATGCAAAACAAGGTTCAGTTTCTGTGCTGTTTGTCTCTATTAGTTAATTCATGGGGGATTTCCACACAATCAAGTTAGGAGAAGGATAAATATGTGCTCCACCACTCCCACTATGAGGGGGTTTTGGCTGCCAGTTAAGAAATGTGAAGCAAATTCTTCCTCTCCAAAGCTTTACGCAACATATGATTCACTCTTCTGTGACTAATATGAATTGACTGACCTCTTCTTTTTGACTGCAAATGTACACCCAGTTTATGTCCATACTGTGCCGTAATTAAATTTGATGCAAAAAAAATACACGTCAACATACATTTTTGAGAGTCTCTATCATGAGTTCTGTTGGTGCCGAAATAGTACAGCATTTCTCCATGAAAAAACATTAGGACTGTTTCCCTCCATATAATATGAGACTAGAAGCAATACGGCAGTATGGTATCTGTGTGGGGGCGAGGAACTAATCTGCAGGACAATAACATGAGGTTGCTAGAGATGCGAGAACAACGGGAACACTGATAAATATGTGCTGGACCTGTTGGCATTGTGTAATTGCTTGGATACTGCTACACAAGTGGCAGCAAGCTTTATCTACTGGCTTAGCAACAGCAGGGTTGTCTTTTCCTTTTTGTGAGTAAAGAAGAAAGAAAATGAGCTGGAGATGGTTGGCTTCATCTGAGATAAGGATAAGTAGTCTTAGATTTTCATCTTTTAAAACAAAATGAAAGATATCAAGTATATGACTAATAACTGGATATCACCAGCTCCATTTTTTTTAAACTGGCAAACTATTTGCCATCTTTGTTATTGCTTAGAATAAAAGCATCCATCACATAGAGATAGTCCCAACCTTAAACTGTATTAATTATTTAATCAGAGGATGATCACCACCAAATCGACAGACAACCAAATATGAATAGCACTGCCTTGGGTCCAAGCTCCGTGCCTATGTTAAATAACAGCAGTGTAAATGTGAGACCAGACCGACTTGACCTAATAACTGAGCCCACCTCATCATTAGCGTGATGCTTAATGTCTGCAAGAGACAGGAAAAGAGGAAATGGGAGCAAGAGAGGGGACTGCAGCTCAGCTTCACTGCCTGCTCAGCATGTGCTATTTTTAGAACACGAGAAACAAAGAAGCAGAATCACCTTTCATCTCTCCAGTGACGATGTTGTTTCACCCCCAAATGTGGTACTCAGAAACAGTCTGCACCTCTTTGTAGCTATGTTTAGGCCAAACCTCAAATAAATATGAATGCCTTTAAATCTGCCCTTGAGTCATTTTTCTCGTCTTGGTATATTTGCACACATGTTATCTGGCCGTCTTACTGTATGAAAATAGGACTGTTATTTTTTTTTAGGCTACACTTAAGACCTGGGTATAATTAAAGGGCAATGCATCTGAGCTAAGAGGCAGGGAAGTGCTCTGGGGTCCTTCAGGGAGATTGGTTTGTATTATACTGTCCTCGCTGGAGAGCACTGGATGTGGTTTGGAGCGAGCAATGAATGTAACAAGGAAAGCAGTACACACTTCTAGCAGGATCTGATCTGATGCTGCTGCTATATGGGACAGACTTTCAAAGGGGGGGTGAGTAAAGACTGCAGCCGAGATGGCTCATCCGCTGTGGTCTGCAAGAGAAAGTCCTCCAGCTGGTCAGACCCACAGTCGTGGAAATCATTGCCCACATAGGACATCTTATTCAAAAACAATAGCATCTACGTGTTAAATCTTCAGATTTTAATTATTTTTTTTAGTTAAACATGTTTCACAGAGGTCTCGCGTGCAAAGCAAAATCTCTAATGTATAAAAGAAAAGAAAAAATGGCACCCACATATATATACTGCACCATATATCCTAATATTTTTGAAATTTTTGTCCATTAAGGAGACGGCGAGACATCATCAGTGATCATTTTCTATCAATCATATTAAAATGTACCTGCAAATCTATATTGCATGAAAAAAAATATTTATGATGGTGTGACTATTATTTGACCATTGAACATTGAAAGAAAACAATAGTGTATATCTGCCAAATAAAGCATCTAAATGGTTACTTGCAGTACATCTAAGAAAGAAAAGTACAATACCTGTACCAACAAACTGCCTAATTGGTCTTCAGCAAGATATTTCTCAACATCTACGAACATATTTCCACACTTTTCCACTTTTACAAATCACCAGCATCCCATGTGATCTGTTGCTGGTAATGAATCAAAGAGGACCACCCCCTCCATCTTTGTCCAGTTTCCCAGGTTACAGAGACCCCTTGTGGCAAGACACAGCTATGAGTTCTCGCCAGAGACTGAAGCTGTGGCCTCCAAGTTTTCTATGCATACTGTACATTTGCAGTATGGAAAGGCAGAGAGGTGTTTGATATTACTGCTCCTGAAGTCCTCTGCGGATGTGCAGCGGTGCCTGCAAACAACAGAACGACGGGCACACAGTGCAGCCAATCAGAGCCATTTATTTAGAGGTTCGGGAAAGATGCATTGTGCTGGACCAACTCATTGGAGGGAACTAACACAGATATGGCAGGCATTCTGTTCACTGAGGGGAAAACTTTAGATAAGAGAAAGCCAGCTGACGTCCCCGGGAGAGACCAAGTTGGAGAGCCACTGCTGACGGTTGTAGCCCCAAGTCTGGATTATCATAACAGCACCACGTAGGGTCTTTCTGATTGAAAGCGTTAGCGCTACGATTTCATGTCAGCTGACATAAATCACACTGAAAAGCTGGGACTTACTGTACTTTAAATGTGCAAAGACAAGAAATAATTACAGGGACCACAAATACCAATCGAAAGTGTGTGCTGGAAATTGCTCACAACAGAGGTTAACCTGCAAGTGGGAATACAAATGAGTTTAAGGCTCATGCATAGGAAATGCATTCATAAGGGCTCAGAAAGAGCTGCAGTGAAGATATTTCACCGCATACAGCCTCTTTTTTTTATCAAGTGCCTCAATGAATCTCAACTGGATAATAGGGATAGGAGAATGCTGTTTTTCACTTGTATGTTTGTCAAACAACAAGACAGTAAACAACTGCAAAATATATGAACTGCATGTAGAATATAGCTTAAAGCAATTTATAATGTCTTGCACCGCTCACACTGCCTCCACCTCAGGTGTTTACTGCTTCGCTTTGCCTCTTTTGGGGCGCTGTGCAGTGTAGCATGTGACTTTTTAAAAGCACCAGACACTATAGGACACCTGACATAAAAGCAATAATCACTGGAAGGACGAGGCAAAAAATACATCCTGAGACATTCTTTGCCAAAGAGCGTGTTGATGGGAGGTCAGGCTTTGAATTCTGCAGCGCTGTTAAGCATGCGAGACAAAAGTAAACACCTTCTGTACTGAAGGAACGTAGTTGGAATTTAGCAGACTTAGCCTCTGTATGATGAACACAACACGTTGACTTTATGTAGCTCAATTAGACGTCCATTTTCCATCCAATTATATTATATAAGGCCAAAGTAAACAGTCATTAAACATGTTTTTCTACCCCGTTGAATCAGTCTGAATACGTTGAATAATCCTTGTGAGATTTGATTAAATCAAATTGATGCCAATTTATAAATAAACTACAGGTAATGTTGTTGTTTTATTTCTCTTTATCATTATTTTGTGTTTCTTTCAGTGATTTCCGCAGTTAAAGCACTATTTTACAGCTGAACTTCAGTAGTTAGTTTACACTGAAGATAAAGAGATGTTGTCTGCTAAAGTCCCTCTGACCAGCGATCCATCCATGTTGAAGATAACACCTGCGCTGTTGTTATGTGGTCTATCACGTGCCATTTTGGTTTATTACTCATTCAGTCACGTTTCTCTCTCACAATATGAGAGCGGCAGCTGAAAGGAACATGAACCAAGGACACACTCATAAAGATTATACAGTGAGGTTGACTGATCCCATCTGCCTCTGGCTCAGGATATGTAGTTCATTAAACTGATAATAGGAAAATGTGAACAATAAGTTTCTGCTGAGGTAAGCAGTTTCACACTAGTGCATTTCCTCAAACACAAAAGACTGTCTCCCTCCAGTGCTCCATGTGGTGACAATGCAGACTCAGTAGCTTTTTAAATAAGCCATGATATGAAGAATGCAAATGCATACAAAATAATCTTTTTTTTCAAGTTGGTGACTATCATTTAGAACCGCTTATTTCATCCTATGCATATTATTCATGATTCAGTTCAGTTTTTTTTTTTTTTAGCCATTTCACTTCAATGATTTCAGATTTCAGTAATGCCTCAGATGAATATAATTTCCATCACAGTCCATTTTGATAACTGAGAAAGAAAAAAAAGGATGAATGACAAAACTGCAGAAAATAGGAAGTTTTGATTATGTTTCATTTCAATCTAACTTGGACGGCCCTGCAGGGCCAGGCTTAGGGTCCAAAGCTTGCCTGCACATATATCAGTAAGGACACCGTCCAGTCCTTATAAGTCATAAATCAGTCAGTCGGCTCAACTTCCACTGCCGGGCCGGACATGAGGCTCAGCTACAAATTCTTTTTTTTCTTTCTAAAAAGTTGGTACAAAGACGAAAGGGATCTTTCTGAAAGTGAGTCCATACTTTGCTGTCACCAATACAGATATGTGTGGATCATGAATCACGTCAGCGCGCTTTTACTGGGGAGAAAAATGTAAAAGTCGTAAGACGAACCATAAAACTCATCTTCAGTGTGACCCCCCTCATGCCTGCAAAATCTAGTGAAATTTTTAGAAGAACATTTGTGGTTTCCTTCAGATTCTCTTTGTCACACTGGAGTTGTCTCTCAGCAACATTTCCCCTAAGCAGCTGGAAATGTAATACAATGAGGAAATTACTCATCGAGCAGGAATTTGTTGGCTTGTTTTCTAACTATTCTGCTGCTTACACTCTGACAACGCTGTTATCCCCCACAAAATGAAAACAACCTGCTGATTGTGCTTTGGACTGTATGACGACTCCAGATTGTCTAACATTATCAAATATGATCCATTTCGTATGGATTATCTGCATCTGAAGGGGAGTCAATGAGCACAATTTAATTGTGGATTCCTATTTGATTTATTGGTATTTCTTATTGAATTTTGAGTGAGGGGACGCACTTTTAATATAAATGCAAATAATAACTAATAACGTTGCCATGTAAATACATTTGTCTTAAATTGTGTTTTTGAATAAATGTTTGGAAATCTCAAGAGTGGGTTTGCATCGACCCTGACCGTAACGCCGACCCACAACAAATAACTCATAATGTCTCAGTGGCCCATTTATTTGGGTCAGAATCAAGGCCAGTGTCATTGTATTACATTTAGCTGACGCTTTTATCCAAAGCAACTTACATTTTTGCTCCATACACAGTAGACACAGCAACGGGGAGCATTTCAGGGTTTAGTGTCTTGCTCAAGGACACAACGACTAGCAGAGCCGGGGCTGGAACCACCAGTCCTCAGATTGAAAGATGGGCATGCTAACCACTGAGCCATACTTGCCAATATATGTGTCCAAAGCTGCATGAGAAACATTGAATTCTGTGTTTTCTGCCAACAGTAGAACCAGCAGAGAGCAAGAGGACATGAGAGGTGTTGTTGTTGTGCCAGGAGAGGACCCAATGACTTTGTGTTGACAGCAGAAGTGTTCAGTATACAACAGGCAGGTTTTTTTCACGGGCGCCTCATCAGCATTAACACCTTCCATCTGTGGCTATCTGTCATCTTGTTTACTCTTTGTAGCGTGTCTTTGTGTTCAAAATGAGATGTTTACCTGGTGGAGACCACTATATCAGGGCTGCTTCCTGTCCCAGCATCATACTCAGATAAGCAGGAGCTTCTCTCTGCAGGGTTATCAGGAGAGGTATATACTGTACTTCAGAGTTATTTTGGACAAAACTGGACAGATTCACAAAGTAGTGAGTTTGGCAGCAACAATGCATCAAAGGTACAGTGTGATTTGGCGTCTGACATATCTTCTTTTTAATTGGTGACTTGAGATTTCGGTTGTGTTTATGATCCTGGAGGTGAAGGTTTTTGTCAGTGCTAAACAGGGTAACAAACTGGTTTTAATTCACAGGTCTTTTCAGCAATCCTACCGCTCCACCTCAGCAAGCAAAGGAGGACGTGCATCATCAGGAAAGATGTTTTTCGTGGCGGGGGTAAAAAATACAGCAGCGGCAGGCCGAGGAAATGGAAGGAGGTAACAGGTTCATGCCAAGTCAGGCTTAAAATTATAAGAAAAATAAGGCATTCATGGCTAAGGGAGAAACTCTTTGTACTCTATATTGCATTTAGATGTGATGTCATGATATTGATATTGTAAGAAAATAAGGTCTTCTCACTTTCCTCATCTTTAGGTCAATCTATCAGAAATTTTGTGATGTAGATTTATTGGAGAAGAAGAAGACAGTGACAGCTCTAAGGCCAGGTGAAGATCGTGCCATTTTCCTGGGACTCTGGATGATTCTCTCTTCAGTCATGATGTACTTTGTCTTGGGGATCACCATATTACGCTCCTATGCCGACAGGTACAGGTCTGTTGTTCAAATATTATTTCTTACCCCCTATAAAGGAGTTAAAAGATATGTCTGTAGGAAAAATGCATTATTCATCATACGTGCTTGTTGACAAACTGCTTTCAGTGCTCTCTCAACCTGAAAATTGCAAAAATGAATACTCGATTTTCAGGAACAAATTACACCTCAAGCCGATTTCATACCATCAGATCCCCAAAATGTTTTCTGCTTTCTTTTTTTTTGCATTTAATTGGATCTTCATTTAAATGTCAACACAGTGTGTGGACTGAGGAGGGTGTGTGTGTTGTACTCAACTCCACGGTCACAGCAGACATGAACTGTTCCTACAACTGTGGGTCAGACTGCTGGAGAGTCTCCAAATACCCCTGTCTGCAGGTCTACGTGAGCGTCAATAACACGGGCCGTGTCAGCCGTTTGTCTCACAATGAGGAGACCCAGGACACCGGCTCTGAAGTGAGTACAGTGCCAGAAGGGAAAATACTGAAAATTACTGAACCGTTTCAAATGTTGAAAATGGCTGTCAGACGCTGGCCTGATTGTAGACTTACTCTGCTCCCGATTCAGAAAATGTTAGTCGATAGGATTTTTCCTGGTCAAGCTGAAAGATGATACATAAAGGGTGATGTATTTGAACATTGTGTTTATTAAAAGAAGCTCGGCAGCCATCCCCCGAAACGAAAAGTGTGACTAACTGATCGCCCTCTAGTTGACCTTGGTGTCCTTCAATTCTCTCCTTGCAGTGCGTCTACGTGCCCAGGTGCCAGAAGGACAGCGTGGCCATGCATGTTGTGATCATGAACATCTCCGAGCGTCTGAAGGTGAACCAGCGGGTCCCCTGTTTCTACGACCCCAGCGAGCAGCAGGAGGCCGCTCTCCTGACGAGGCTGTACGACCACAGCGTCGTCTTCCACTCGCTGCTCTGGCCCTCCTGCATGCTCACAGGAGGGGCCCTCATTATCGTGATGGTGAAGCTCACGCAGTACCTCTGCAGACTGTGCGAAGAGATAGGGAAGATCAAGAGGTGAAATACGTGCAGCAGCTGTCAAAGCATATGCTGATTCAGTGATGGACAACATGACATGAAAGGGATTGTTTCTACCAAACAACCTTGCTGTGACCTCTTGCAAACTTTCCTCCTCATCTGAGACATCCGGAGCAGCTGACTCTCTCCAGATCGAGGATGTGACTGTTTATGAAAGTGAACTGAATGTTCCATGGGGGAAACTGTTAGACATGTAATTGGCTGTTATACAGGGAAAACTATGACTGGATATGCATGGGTTTAAAGCATTGTAAAAATGTTTTATGGGTACAATCTTAAATATGGTCTATTATGAGCATGTGTTTGTATTGTGACAATACCAACCTGTACTTAAATTGACGGGAGAAAACAACGTCTGTCTAAACTGTTTTCTGTATGCGATGTTAATGTTGAGGAAGAACTTTGAGAACTACCTCCAACTTTTCTACGTTTTAATGATCGCATGAGATTACAGGACCATAATATGCTTTGATTTGTTATCTACTATCTCAGTGACCAAATTCCATGTGTTGGTCTCTCCTTATGAACTGTCTTTCATTAATGAACACACGGTGAACATAACCTGAAATGATTTCAAAAACGTAAGTGATTGAGACATTATTATACAATGTTAGCTTGCCTAAGTTTACCAAACAAAGCCTTACGCCCTCAAAAAAATCCTTCTGATCACAGATTTCTGAGTCACAAGTTCACTCTTCAGCACAAAAACTATCGCATCCATCGACAGATTATCTAATAAATAAACAGCAAAACAATAAATACATTTTTTTTTAAAATGACGTTGTGATTTTGCAGTGACTGTACTAAGCGATATGGTCACATACTGTGGCCCTACACCAGGAACGAAGATAATCTCCCCGGGCTGTTTGTGCATGAGAAACCACACAGAGAGCACATACTTCTGCCGAGGCTGCACAAACCTTCTGTGTTTGCTTATTTTGAAGATAGAAAATGGTTCCAAAAAGTTTTATCTCTATCAAAACACACACACACACGCATATATATATATATATATATATATATATATATATATATATATATATATATATATATTCATCCTGCAAGGGGAACTTGTTTTGTTACAGCAGCATTTATACAAGTAAAGCAATATTAATTATAGAAATGCACAATATATACTAAAAATAGAATAGAATAATATAAAATGAACTTAAATAATCAATAGTACAAAGATGTGACCAAACAAACAAACAACAGTGTAACGGAGTTATAGTTGACCAGAGGGGATATAGTCTTTTATATATAGTTTTATGTTGCTCATAACGTCCAACTGAATTCCACTGATACAGTATGCAGTTGTAAAGATACTCAACAAAAAGCAGATTAAATTATATGACCTATAATTTATGAATCATACAACTCCCAGTACTACTTTTCCTCCTCCACCCTTTGTTCTGCGGGCCCCCGACACACACGTGCCGGTTCTGACAGGACGTCGTTCGGCTCATGGCCACAGGATACTGCCTTTCTCATCTACTAACGCTCCTTAGTGGCATTTCATGTCCTACTGAAGTAAACAAGCGGTTTCCACTCCCCGTCTCCTCACACGACAACCCGCTTTCTCCAGCAGCTCCAGCTCACTCTGTGCGGGAGGGCGGTCCACGATGAGGAGCCTGTTAGCAGCCTTCGAGCCGGCTATCGTTAGCTATGCGGAGCTAGCGTGCTACCAAACTGTTCGCGTTGTTTTCGGGACAGCACGATGAAGAACACCATGAAGCATTACAGACTTATTCCACCGCAGCATATTGACAAGATCACTGGGAGCTAGCGGACGTCTTGTCCTCCCCCCACATCGGGTCCGACCCCTCGGCGTCATTGTTTGGATGGACGAACGCGAGGAGACTTCAGCTAGCAGCTGCTAACTGGCAGACTTAGCTTCGCGGCTAACCGGTCGGCTATCTGACACAGGTAGCGTTGTGCGTGTGTTTCTGTCGTGTTTCTGTGTGTGTGCTCTCTTTTTACTGTTATTCAATCGCGGCTCATGGTGACGTTTCCCGGTTTCCCCGGTTCCACGCGCGACAAACGGCCGCCGGTTAACGGCAGACTGACATTAGCCTGTGTATCAGTCGAGGTATTCACATCGTAGCGTTAGATGACATTGATCTGCTGACTGGACTTGGCTAGCGAGCTAAGAAACGACACCTAACGTGAATCCGCCGAGCAGCACAGCACGAACTAGTCGAGGAGACGAGCGATGACTTCGCAGCGTTAGCAGTTAACTAACGTGGCTAATGTGTTTGTTTACATGCTTTGTGAAGCGCGTTCATTCGACACCTCTCGGTTCATCGCTGCCCTCTTTTGAGTTAGCGCGAGTCATTTTAACACCAGCTCCCTCAAGTGAAAGTTATTCTCGTACATTGTTCTGTCTGATGTGATGACAGGTTGTGTTGTCGTTAGGTTAAGCTAACGGTGTTGTATGTTCACGTTATATTGATTTACAGAAGCGTGCAGTGACTTCTTACACGCCTGCTCGTTACAGTTAGCCGGCTAAAGGGCTATGAATGTGTTGCTACCAGTCCTGTCAGACAGAATGAAAGTAACTTCATCAATATAGTCAGTCTGCTCAAAGACACTCAACGTAGACCTATACAGGGGCTGTGCTGCAGGCGTTGCCTGTTATGCTGTTTCCTGAATGTTATATCATTTTTGGCAGCCCATGTTAAATTGGGATACCCCAAGAAGTGTGTACTTAGCATATGCATATGCTGTCACTATGCAACTCTAGCATCGCTGAAGTCAAACGTTTACAACAAACTGTTTTGCATTATTGTGCACAGGTCAGTGATTCTTATATAATTCCGTTTCCTTCTTTCTCACAGTTGGTTGACATTGCACATGTGATAATTAGTGGACTCTGAAAATAGCAGATTTGTTGGCACGACCATGCCTCCAAGGCCTTCCTCGGGAGAACTATGGGGGATGCACTTGATGCCCCCCAGCATCCTCGTGGACTGCCTTCTGCCAAATGGCATGATTCTCACGTTGGAGTGCCTCCGGGAGGCCACGCTTATTACAGTCAAGCATGAGCTTTTCAAAGAGGCCAGGAAGTACCCTCTTTACCATCTGCTGCAGGAGGAGAGCTCCTACATCTTTGTCAGTGTCACCCAGGAGGCAGAGCGGGAGGAGTTTTACGATGAGACCAGGAGGTTGTGTGATCTTAGGCTGTTCCAGGCCTTCCTCAAAGTCATTGAGCCAGTAGGCAACAGAGAAGAGAAAATTCTCAACAGAGAGATAGGTATGGTTCATGAATAATTATGCAATTTCATAACAATCGGCTGTACGATGTTGGCCTTGGTGTTGTCATTACCCACAGTCAGGGGATTTAACATAATACTGTTCGACTGTTTTCACCTGTCATGAAAAAAGTGAGCTTTTATTAAGCACTTGTTCTTTGCAGGTTTTGCCATTGGAATGCCTATATGCGAGTTTGATTTGGTGAAAGACTCAGAAGTGCAGGACTTCAGAAGGAACATTTTAAATGTTTGCAAAGAGGCTGTGGACCTTAGAGACACTAACGGACCCCACAGCAGAGCTTTGTACGTATATCCTCCCAATGTAGAATCTTCTGTGGAGCTTCCCAGGCACTACTATAACAAGCTAGATAAAGGTGGGACATTTTTCTTTGAGCTCAAAATGTACTATGCATACAATGAGAGTTTTGTTGGTTGCTCCTTCACTGCATTTAAAAAAAAAAAATTGTACATTTCTTCAATTAGATCTTTTGTACTCTTTCCCTCAGGTCAAATCATTGTGGTCATATGGGTTATTGTGTCACCCAGCAATGACAAGCAGAAGTATACCCTGAAGATCAACCATGACTATGTGCCAGAGCAGGTGATCGCCGAAGCCATCCGTAAGAAGACACGAAGCATGCTGCTCTCCCAGGAACAGTTAAAGATGTGCGTACAGGAGTATCAGGGAAAGTACATCCTCAAAGTCTGTGGCTGCGACGAGTACTTACTGGAGAAATACCCTCTGAGTCAGTACAAGGTAATCTAATTTAATCTTACGTGTGCTGCGTCTGATGCTATTGTACTTAGTGGGGGGAGAGATTCACATCAAATTATCATCCAACACAAATGTTCTTGACATTTATGACATTAAACAAAATGTATGAGAAAATGTGCTGCCTGTAAAATGTGCTGAGACCGTGTACATCACGGTATAGTCAGTACAAAGCACTTAATGTCTCTGTTGCTGCTGAGTTGTACTTGTACCATCTAAGAATTTACATGTTGATGAACCTCGAAATTGTATGAAAGGGCGTCAAAATGTCAAACAGCATGAATAGCTTCAAAATGTCACAATTATGGCTGCTTCAAAATGCCACTTTGTGTGTCCTTGACAGTATGTGCGCAGCTGTATCATGTTGGGACGGATGCCCAACTTGATGCTAATGGCAAAAGACAGCCTGTATTCCCAGCTGCCCATAGACAACTTCACTATGCCGTCATATGCGAGGCGAATATCCACCGCAACGCCCTACATGAATGGGGAAACAGCCACCAAGTCTCTCTGGACTATCAACGGCACGCTGAGGATCAGGATACTGTGCGCCACTTACGTCAATGTCAACATCAGAGACATTGACAAGGTACAACGGTGTGGTGCTATGACTGCTTCACCTTATTTATATTTATAGCTTCCCTGCTTTGTTCTGGTTTGACAAAAATACATTCTGACTTGTTATCTCACATCTCCACTACCTTGGAGGTTTCTTAGAAGATGTTGCACACTGTTCTTCACTTCATGGAGTCAGACATGCAGTGAAAGATATCTTTACCAGCTTAGTATATAAAACTGTAGTTGGGCGACTGTTGTTCAGTGGTGAGCGGGGCGGGTGGGGAGGGCTCCGCTCCGCTAGCCCTTATCAATATGTCTTTAGGCAAGACGCTTAACCCCAAATTGCTCCCGTAGCTGTGCCTACTGGTCAGCTAGTCCTGATGAGGAGGTGGCACCTTAGCTCCTGCCATCAGTGTATGAATGGCTGAATGATGACAAGACTAGAAAAGCATGATACAAGCAATACAAGTACAGGTCCAGTTAAAGTTCCATTTGTTCCTGTGGCTACTCTAGATCTACGTCAGGACTGGGATATACCACGGTGGAGAGCAGTTGTGTGACAATGTCAACACCCAGCGCGTGCCCTGCTCCAACCCCAGGTAATGCACTGCGAAGACTGCCTTTATATGCTCTGGGATTTCACTGATCTGTGTGACAGTAATGTGTTTGATTATGTTAATGGTACCTTCCCTGTTTATTTCAGGTGGAACGAGTGGCTGAACTACGACATGTACATTCCAGACATCCCTCGTGCTGCCCGACTCTGCCTCTCCATCTGCTCTGTGAAAGGAAGGAAGGGAGCTAAAGAGGTTGGCTACATGAATGTTTTCATGCTTAAAATAACATCTTTGGTAGATTTGACAACATGGTGGTTACTGCTTGTCACAACAAATGTGTTTTAATACTGCAGTAAACACTCCTCGAGCAGCTACTTTGTAAGACATGTCAACAAAGCAACTGGTGCATCTGCTTTCAGTGCAGCTAAACAAACTATCACTGTTTTAATAACAAAGTCAATCAGTAATTTGCCTTTTACCGTAATGCCATGAGCAACTGTGATGGGATTTCATGATGTGTGTGTAAGTGGCTTTTTGCTACAGCACGGCAAACTCAAGGGAGAGGAATCCTTAGCTGAGGAGTTGAAGACGTGAAGCTTGTCATGTGACGGCTCATTGTGGTTGCTCTCTTGTTTTAATACTTGCTGCAATAGAAACACATTGGTTGTCTATAAGTATCAAAAATTATTTATGTTTTGTTGATTCAGTTTTTAAGACAAATACATTGCATTTCCTGTGGCCGAGTACTTCACAATATTAGCCACTTCAGGGAGTTACATTCATGTGAAGAAGTAGGACATGTTTGGTTTCCATGAGTAGTGACTTAATACAGCTTTGACAGAGCAGTGGGAGAGTTGACAGTAAACAATGAGACTGGTATCAATGAGGTAAAACGGTAATCCTGGATTACATACACGCAACGTTTTATACAAAGGTCAAAACAGAATGTTCATAAATGGAAGTTGACACCGCTTACTTCAACTGCACCTGTCTGTTTCGTAGCCTCGAGCGGTTGTCCCTCTAATCATTTCCATATGCATCATCTTTCTGGTATTTTCCTGCAGGAGCACTGTCCTCTTGCCTGGGGCAACATTAACCTGTTTGACTACACCCACACATTAGTAGCAGGGAAGATGGCACTCAATCTATGGCCTGTCCCACACGGCATGGAAGACCTGCTCAACCCTATTGGTGTCACAGGATCCAACCCAAACAAGGTGAGCAGCAAATGTCAACATTGTGGTGTTCACTCATGGTTCGTGCTTCCAGTAGTGTCTAAAGTTTCTTTACAGAGTGGTTTGATAGACAGATTCCACATGCAATGCTGTCTTTTTGTTTGTCAGTTTTTTGCACACATACCAAAGTATAAGAATTATAATGTTGTTTAAAGTGCAAATTTTGTCAAAGATTTTCTTTCAATTACGTGAATCAGCATATTAAAACTCAAACACGATAGAACAACATAGCATAAAACATAGTAATCGTTTCAAAGCTTTTCAACTATGTATTACGCTCCTGTCTGTGACTGACCTCTAAGCCTCATTACTGAGTTTAAATCGAGCTGGTGACGACCTGTAGAATTTCAGGGCTGGACTTAAGCTGCTTTGGTTAAATCAACCAAGCCTCTTATCCCACCTAATGAAATACTCATTGACACAGGCACCTTTCTTTGAATACAGTAAACACTTCTCCCCTTCCACCACTTTCTAAACCTGCAGGAAACCCCTTGTCTGGAGCTGGAGTTTGACCATTTCAGTTGCCCTGTCAAGTACCCTGAAATGACCATCATTGAGGACCATGCAAACTGGAATATATCCAGAGAGCTTGGCTTTAATTACTGTCACACCGGTTTGGTAAGATAACCAGAATTCATTTCTAAGTGTTTTGTTTGACTGAGATCTAATTATTATTCTGAGCAGCCACTACATTGTGGTTCACTCGCGCCACAGATAGTAAACTTCCTTTGAATTTTTTATGTCACGCAATACAGCAGCGACATTGTTCATTTTTCTTTTTTTTTTTTGTGTTATATGGTGTCTTAGAGTAACAGGCTGGCGCGCGACAACCCCCTGACCGACACCGACAATGAGCAGCTACGACTGGTGTGTAACAGAGATCCGCTGTCTGAAATCACTGAGCAGGAAAAAGACTTTCTATGGAGACACAGGTAATCGGTGTGCACTTGTATGCCAATATATAAGGTTTCTGAGGGGGGTCAAAACCATTTTATTTCTCATAAAAGTAATTGTATTCATTTATTCTTTCCCCAAACTATTTCAGACAAGACTGCGTCAACATGCCAGAGATCCTTCCCAAGATCCTCCTGGCTGTGAAATGGAACTCGAGAGATGAGATTGCTCAGGTAAGCTCAGGTTTCCACTGCTGACACAACTTTATTTTGAAGGATAAAGTAAGGTGTGCCTTACTTAGTTGCTATACTAATGCACATCAGCTGTTGTTTACACAGATAGAACAAACTGTCTCATGTCTTGGAGGGTTGTTTAAAAATGCAAGTATGCTAAAAACACATGTTTTTTTTAAATTTCAGATGTATTGTCTCCTGAAGGACTGGCCTGCTATCAAGCCAGAGCAAGCCATGGAGTTGCTTGATTGCAACTTCCCTGATCCAATGATCAGAGAGTTTGCCGTAAAGTGCCTTGAGAAATACTTAACTGATGACAAACTTTCACAGTACCTCATTCAACTGGTTCAGGTGCGTGGTTCGGTTAATGTTTCAGTTTAATATACTGTAGTAGTGTTTTTTTGGTAAATAAAGTTTGATGATGATTGCTATGTTGTTTTTGTGTGCCTAGGTTCTAAAGTATGAGCAGTACCTTGATAACCCACTGGCACGCTTCCTGCTGAAAAAGGCTTTGACCAATCAGAGGATAGGACACTTTTTCTTTTGGCATTTAAAGTGAGTTCATTAATAAAGGTCTTCTTTCAAGAATATGTGGAGCCGTTTGCACGCCACTTAAAAGGTTAAACTGACGTTTGAATGTCTATTACGGGGAAATGTTGCCAACTTTCAAAACAGCTTTGTGTCGTTGCAACGCCAGCGGTTGACGCGTTTCAAGCCATCGACGGACATGAGCGGGCAGCTCCGGGAAGCCGATCATCTTCACCCACATTGCAATGATACAAAGCTCGATGAAAACCTGCAACGTTTCCTCTTTAAGTTGTCTGGTCCCCAATCACAGTAGATTCAAGAAAGTCATGTGAAAACAGCTGTTGTCAGTCAATGACGGCCTCTTCATCTTTTTTCCTCTCGCCTACATTTGTGTAGGTCGGAGATGCACAACAAGACTGTGAGCCAGCGGTTTGGGCTACTGCTGGAGTCCTACTGCCGGGCCTGTGGCATGTATCTGAAGCACCTGAGCAGACAGGTGGAGGCCATGGAGAAACTCATCAATCTCACTGACCTCCTCAAACAGGAGAAAAAAGATGAGGCGCAGAAGGTAATCTGACGGCCGGCAGCTGCTGATTGTGATTCACTGAATTGTTGTTTAATCTTGACATCTAGACCATCAGATCGGGCCACAGCACAATGCAGTGGATTGATTGAGTTTGGACAGTTGCTTACTAAATGTATTTCAACCACACATTACTAAATAAACAGAATCTTTTCAATAATAGCCTTATGTTAATACAGAATATTCTAAAATCTTCTTCTCGAGAATGATTGGTGTTCAGCTGCTGCTTTTGAAGGTCAACACTACTTCACAGTAAAAGCATTTTTAAGGAAGTGAAAAGTGCAGCAATAGCAAATGAATTTTGCTTTTTATTAGAATTGAATAGAATTACTTATGAAATGGTGCATCAGCCAAAAAAATGTCAATCTCTTATAATTGCACTCAAATAAAGCAAATAAAGGCCTTCACTTAAAACAAATGTAAGTGAAGGCCTTACTTTGAATAGGCTTCTATTTAGAAATGAACAGTATTCAAATACTAATAAGTACTAATTTAAAAACAGTTTGCCAGCTCAAAAATAATGCTCAGTTTAATATTTAAGTGTTGACTACAAGGAGGAGGTCGTGGCCACTAAATAAAGTGTCAATCATACATAATGGTTTCTAAGCAAATATATTGGTGCTGGCAAATCTTAATGGAACAATATCAACTCAGTAATAGCCTTAATTATTGATGAAATGACCAGCACCCAGCCACACAAAGGGTGCTCGTAGAAGCGGCTTTCAGCTCCTTGTGAATCATTTTGCTGTTGAAAATCAGCAGCAAGCAGACTGTACTCACTGTACGTCCATCAGGCTGAGGGACTCGCCAGCTGCCTAAACTACTGTTTGATTGACTCATACATTGGTGTCTCTCCCTTTTTTTTAAGGTGCAAATGAAGTTTCTGGTGGAGCAGATGAGAAGGCCTGATTACATGGACGCCCTGCAGAACTTCACCTCGCCACTGAATCCAGCACATCAGCTGGGAAACCTCCGGTACGGCCGCGCTGTCTCATCTCACGCCCTCCTCTGAAACATGGGCTGGCATTTAATATGAATTTATTTTGCAGGTGTTGCTTTTGCCTTTTCCTCTCAAAGGCTGAACATGTTATTATGTCATTAAATGGCAGTGTCGTGTGTGTGTGTGTGTGTGTGTGTGTGTGTGTGTGTGTGTGTGTGTGTGTGTGTGTGTGTGTGTGTGTGTGTGTGTGTGTGTGTGTGTGTGTGTGTGTGTGTGTGTGTGTGTGTGTGTGTGTGTAGAGAATATATTTAGGGACATAATGAACTCCATGCGCTTAAAGAACCGCCTCATTTTACAGCAAACTCGAGTCCACGTGACTAGCTTGGGATGAAATGATGAATATTTTGGATTGAATCAGGACTTGAGGGCTCAAACATATACCCGTCTCTGTTTCAGCTTGGAGGAATGCAGGATGATGTCATCAGCCAAGCGACCGCTATGGCTTAACTGGGAAAACCCAGATATGATGTCAGAGCTGCTCTTTCAGAACAACGAAATCATCTTCAAAAATGGCGATGGTGAGTTGTTCCTCTTGTGGCCTCTGTTTCTATTTGCCCAGTCGTGCTGTGTATCAGCACACACACACAGACTTCTGCTGAGCATGCAGCATAATTCATTCTAAGCCTGTGGGGCATGTCATGGCACACAAACACAACGCCATCGATGTTCTTTACATCGAATTCTGAAAGAACAAGCCACATTATTGGAATCAAACTTAAGCGCAGCTGCTTGAGCATTTTGCTGCACCATCTGTGGCAAAATACACTTTGACAGCTCTGCTCCATAATGCATTATGAAGTTGATCAAAGGGCAACATAGCAGCTAATATTCACCTTACTGTCACCCACCTCCGCGTCTCTCTCTGCTTCCGCAGATCTGAGGCAGGACATGCTGACGCTGCAGATCATTAGGATAATGGAGAACATCTGGCAGAACCAAGGCCTTGATCTCAGGTAGGCTCCTCAACTTCACCATGACAGCGAGGATGCAGGTGCATATTAACAGGCACTGGTTACTTTCATGTTCTGGTACTCGTACTTGGATGCATATTAGTGGCAAACCCCCCAGCGAGTCACCCACAAGTCATTTCATATGAAGTCCGTCACTGCAGCCCTAATTATTTCTGCCTCTCTTTATGTGTCTTGTCCTTCCTCCTCCAGGATGCTGCCGTATGGTTGTCTGTCAATCGGTGACTGTGTGGGTTTAATTGAGGTGGTGAGGAACTCTCACACCATCATGCAGATCCAGTGTAAAGGAGGCCTAAAGGGGGCACTGCAGTTCAACAGCCACACACTGCATCAGTGGCTGAAGGATAAGAACAAGGGAGAGATGTGAGTGACAAAACCAGTGATTTATACAGCTTTTCCTTATCATGTAGAGTGTTAGTGATATTATAAAGACTAAAGTGAAGATTAAGTGTCTAAGAGCAAAGGGGAATACTTGGATACAGCCCATAATTTGTCTCTGAGACTAAAGTATTTTCCATTTGTTTGATTTCTTAGGTATGACCAGGCCATCGATCTGTTCACGCGGTCGTGTGCAGGCTACTGTGTAGCCACGTTTATCCTGGGCATAGGGGACAGACACAATAGCAACATCATGGTCAAAGATGACGGACAGGTAAAGATTGCATTACAATTCCTTTCCATGTGTATGCATGCATACTTTCTAATCATACAAACTAATTAATATGTACTTTTCACAGCTGTTCCACATAGACTTTGGCCATTTCCTCGACCACAAAAAGAAGAAGTTTGGGTACAAGAGAGAACGGGTGCCCTTTGTGCTCACGCAGGACTTCTTGATCGTTATTAGCAAAGGAACTCAAGAGTGCACCAAAACAAGGGAGTTTGAAAGGTAATAGCAGCAACAGTTTGTTTCCTCGGCATAAAAGATGAACCATCATTGACTTCTGAACGATGCCAAATCAAACTGGGAGATTGTATTCTACTGTATGTGGCAGATTTGTGGAATATCACACATTTGTCTTGTATCCCTTTCTTTATTGTATTTTCTTTTCTTCCTCCTCCCTCAGGTTCCAGGAGATGTGTTATAAGGCATACCTGGCAATCCGGCAGCACGCCAACCTCTTCATCAACCTCTTCTCCATGATGCTGGGCTCAGGGATGCCCGAGCTGCAGTCCTTTGACGACATCGCTTACATCAGAAAGACCCTGGCCTTGGACAAGACGGAGCAGGAGGCCCTGGACTACTTCATGAAGCAGATGAACGACGCTCACCACGGCGGCTGGACGACCAAGATGGACTGGATCTTCCACACGATCCGCCAGCACGCCATGAACTGAAATGACGACTGACACAAGAGAGGAGTAAAAAAAAAAAAAAAGACTGTTCCGACAACAGCTCACTAAGAACCAAAAGAATATTGAGAAGCGAGCAAGGTATTTTCCCAACCACACGAAGGCCTGGTGATACTTCTGCCAGCACGGGACTCTGAAACATTACCTGCCAGAGAACCACAAAGTAAGGGCGCTTAGACGGGCCTATTTCAGGGACGTAATGCCTAATTGCTCCCGTTTCTGATCTTCTTTCTCCCTGCACTATGAACTTCAGATGACGTCATATTCCATCAGTCTTCTTCATCGGAACTGAGCGAGTGTAATGGACCTCAACAACGTTTGCCTTCTTTTTGTGTGAACAAACTATCTACTATACTACTAGATTTTTTTTTATTTTGTATTCCTTTCAGTACATCTACAACTATCAGCATTAAGAAAGCAACATCATGGATGGTGTACATGAGCACAGACTGTTTTTCTAAAGATGAACTCACCGCTTCTTTTTTCCACTACCTATTTTAAACTGATGAAGGTCGAGGAAGATGTCGACGCTCACAGCCAGGCTCGCTGAGACATAAGGAAAGGGACAATGAGCAGCCTGGCAAGTGACCACAAAATCATGATTACCCCTTACAATCATAAAAAAAACAAAAAAAACAATCACCATTAATTGCAGAACTGATAGGGGACATGTCGTTAAACACAAAGCATTTAACACTTAACGCTAACAACTTATTTGTAGCCTCCAGACGACGTGTCCTCAGTTTAGAAATAACGCCAGATAACTGACTTTTGTACAGCAGTATATCCATAGACTTGTATGCATTCAGTGCAATTATTCCTTTTTTTTGAGTCTATTTTCTACTGAGCCAAAGTACTAGATGTGTAACCCCGCTATTTGGAAGTCTTATTGTTTAAAAAAAAAAAAAAAAAAGAGAGAAAAAAAATTGTCACGACTATTCCAAGTCTCTTCTCCGTACTCAAAGCACTGATCTCTGCAGTATTTGTTTTTGTTTTGTTTCGTCTATCAGTATTATTTTGTGTCTGATGTTCGTCGTCCACCCCGCGCAGACGGATCGGAGAAAACCTTCCTGATGGTCGCCTGTAAAAGATGCTATGGATTGGTTATTCAGCAGATAGAGGCAAGAGATGCAGGGGGGAGGATGTGCAGTGTTCCTTTTTATGTGCAGTGCTGTTACACTATGCAAGTTGTGATTCCTAATATGTACCGTGTACTGCAGAAAAATAGACAAAAAAGTTGATGTTGGAGCAAAACAAGAACGAGAAATGCATCTCCCCCTCGACATGATCACACGGACAAGTGTGTCAGTGAACTTCAAACAGACAGTGCAAGGAAGAGGACAAGAAAATGCTGCACTGTAACAGAATAGTCTACTTCTTCCCAACAAAAAGAACTGTGAGAAAATGCCTTTGGACCCTGCCTTTTTGCTTCTCCTTACCAGGTTCATATCTGGAGCTCCAATCTAAGCCATCTGTATAACGTTTGATCCGTTGAGTTTTTGCTCCTCCTGTCTTGTTCTCAATCACACATTCGACAGGTAAATTAAGACCGACTCTCTCCTCACATTTGCCATATGGTTCCAGATCGTGACGTCCAGGTAAAGAACAGTAGCTGAAGTGAGTTTTTTTTTTTTTTTTTTTTTTGTTAGTCAGCCTTCAAAGTGTCTTCTTCCCGCTTCTTTCCTATGATTGTCACCCTTATGTGTGGAAGAACGGTCTTCGCAGGTTTCGCTCACCGCACAGACACATACGTAAGAGGTCAGTAAATGTTCCAGCGTTACCAAATGATACACAGCGGGGTGGTTTCCTGGACGCTCGAGTCCGTCTAAAAGTCCACTTTTTTTTGTTTTCTGTCCATGGCCACGGACTAAAAAAAAAAAAGCCCAGGAAACCGCTGCTAGTGAGATGCATGTGCTTCTGTACAGGCGACAGAGCAGTGGGCCGGACCCAAACTGAGAACTACACCCCATAAACTTTATTGAAGAACTCTCTAAATGATGCTATTTCCCTTTTGTTATTGTTGTTTCTTCTTCTTCTCACACTGCGTTATGCATGAGGTCCTCGAATATCTGCTTTTCTTTTTTGTTTGTTTGACCTGATGTTGTTTACTTGAATTTCATGTACAGAAATGACCTTGTTGCTCCTCGTGTGAGGTACAACAGAGTCACAATGAAGGTAACAGATAATGATAACTGCTACTACATGTGCAAATGCTTTCCTTGAATTACTACAGAGGTAATATATTTTTGTATTTTTAAATGTAAGCAAACTCGTATATGTAACTGCTAACCAAAAAAACAAAAAAAAAAACGGAGGAATCATGCATAATGTGCACCATCCTCATACAAAACCCAGTAGACAGCTTCTAGTTGTTGAAATGATATGAATGACAAAGCAGAGGTGGATTGTTGAATGAAGGACAAGGACTTGATGCTGTTGTCAGAGTACGACCTTGCCCTAAGTGGAAGTCTGTAAGCACAATAAGAGGAAAGAAGCTACCTGCATGTTTTAAAAGAAACCAGAACCCATATGTTAGTTATATATCCATCTGAGTATATATATCATTAAAAACTCTTCAAATACTTGTTTTAGTTATCCTCATATGACAATGTCTGATAAGAAACTGTATGCATTCATTTATTGTACTGTTGAATAAAAACATTTCTCCCTATCTAAATAGATTAGCAGGCATTTTTATTACACTGCTTGTTTTGCAAGGAGAATTTACAAGGCACTTCAGCGGTTTTGTGCTTCATGAAAAGATTGACATTCATGTGGGGAAAAGCCTCGGTAATATCCTTACATTTGTGCCAAACAAGGACATCTTTTTTTTCTCAATCTTTCAATAGAAAACGACACACAAACCCTTTACTGGTTACACGTTTTTACACGTTACACGTTAAAAAATGGTCTTAAACTGTGCTGACAAACTTCCTTTTTTACTTTCAGTACATTCTGCAGCTGCTCTTGCAACGTATGCACTGTTGCATGCAGTGCACGTGCCGTTTGGAGACACTATTTCCTCATGACTTTGCCCCTTGAACTTTGAACCTCTCGCTCAAATTCACTTCAAAGAGGATTGTTGGTCAGAATAGCCATAAAATCAAAATGCGACCGGGTGCATGTTTGGAGAGGTTTCTGCATGGCTCAAACTATAAATGTCTTTGATTGGTGACACTTAAAACACACTTTTCACTCTGATTGCTGTAGATTATTTGCCGTGGTTAACATTCTAAATTATACACTTCTTTTTGCGCGTTGCAGCCCAAACACTGGATGTGTCATGACGGAGACTGCATGCTGGGTATCCGGAGGATTCTGTACAGTTTGCCCCCCTGAGTGTATAGTTTGCCCGCTGCAGCCCCGCTGCACATCTCAGAGGAGAGATGGGCAACGCACTGTGTCAGCTTCACAAGGCCCACCAGCAGAGCGCCGCCGCCCAGCATCAGACCGGGCCACAGCATCGCAAACAGGGCGTTCTTAAAGGTGTACTTCCTGCTCAGGATGACGTCCTTCGGGTGCCTCGCCGGGTCAGCGAAGCACGATAGCGTGCTCCCCAGCTGAGTGTCCAAGCTGTTTTTCACTTTCAGGGCTTCCTCGTCCAGTTCTGTTCTGTCCATCTGACATTTGGGTATGTAGAAACACTGGGAAAGGGAAAGATATGATTCAAGTGTCATTTTTTTTTTTTTTGGGATCCAGAGACCTTCTTGTTACAGTCGGCAGCACTGATTGCAATCAGTGAGACGACCTGCAAGTTTCTTTTTTGATTCTGTGTTTTGTCTGGTAGGAAAAAAGAAAAAAGAGAGCGGCCCTTCCTAGCCTCCTTGTGCTGCACTGAAAAAACTATTTCATACAATTCCTCTAAATGGAGCAGAAGTGCAGCATGAGAGCATCTCCAAATACTATCTCCTTGGTGCAGGAATCAGAGTCGTTTTTCCTTCACTTCTTTCTTAGATGCTTTCTCAAGTCCCTGCTTAGATATCTAATATGAAAATATGGATGACTGAGAGTCCTTAACAAGCAAAATGAAGCTCTACCTCACCGTTGGAGCATATAGACACACAGCCTTAATGCTCAAACCCTCTCATTGAGGTCTTTGAAGTAACCTGCAGGTGTTTCTCCTTTTAGAGTCGACATGCCACGCCTCGTGCCAAGCAGATTTCAAACCCGGGGGCTTATGAAGCTGTAAATGACCTAAAACCTGGAATTCAAAGCCATATAAATCCCTACCTCAGGAGCGAGGAGGACCGACTCCTCGTCAAAGTGGAGAAAAGCCCTCTGATTGGAGTCTGTGAGGTTAACCATGACCCTGAGGCAAGGCACTGTGCTCACGCTTCTGCAGTCCACCCACTCCTCCAGGATGTCGGCCTGCAGCAGCACACAGCTGGCCTCCTCCTCCCAGTGACTGGAAAACAAGAGCGACATTTTGCCGTCGTAAATGTAATGATTTTCTATTTAAATGTTCTATTATTATAAATGTAATATCTTCAGTCCATATGGACTATTGGTTAGACATGTTTTATCAAAACTAATAATGAATTAAATAAATCAAAAATAGAATCCCCAGTTGAATCAATAATAACTTCTTAGTTGCAGCCTTAATTGTTTTGTTTAAAATCACATATTCATAAGTATGGAAGTCCATTTCCATACCTAAAAAAAAAAATCATGATTATGACTTTTGTGGCGTAAATGAGCTTCCATACAAGGGCCTGTGTATCGTATGACATGTCTTATCCACCAGCAGGCAGACTGCAGTGCACCTGTTAACATAAGGCTTGACCACAGTGATGCCGACCACAAAGACCATGAGCACGGAGAAGGCCATCATGGCGAAGCCCAGCAGGATGGCTCGGTCCTCCCCGACACTCGACACGGACATCTGTGTGCGAGCTCGCTGCCCCGCCGCCCCTCTACTCCACTCCTGCTCCTGCACTGTGTGAAGAAGCTCTCTGTGTGTCTCACACACACACACACACACACACACACACACACACACACACACGGAGAGAGAGAGAGAGGATGTAATGATTTTATCCGGCAGTGATTCAAATACGATCTCTGATTCGATGCGCCATCACATTTTGTGTTCGACTCTTGAGATTATTTGGTTCATTTTTATTCATTTTTCTATTCTTTCAAACGACATGAATCCCTCGGGGACTAAAAGTACCTGAACAGATTTAGATTGAAAAAATAAATAAAAGACATAGTTGGCATTCGTTTAAATATTGAGATTTATTAACAAATTTCCCTTTGGGGATTAATAAAGTACACATCTATCTATCTATCTATCCATCTATCCATCTATCCATCTATCTATCTATCTATCTATCTATCTATCTATCTATCTATCTATCTATCTATCTATCTATCTATCTATCCATCCATCCATCCATCCATCCATCCATTCATCCATTCATCCATGTAGCATATGCATCTCAAACTCCACGACTACAGTTATTAAAAAAAATGTTGAAAGACCAAAGCGAGAACCCTGGTGACCTCATGAGATGAAGTTTTGTCAAACAGCTCCTTCCAGATCCACAGAGGATCTTTAAGCCCTCGTAGCACTCCTTACATGTGAGCTGACCTTGACAGACTCCAGTACGTGGAAGCGTGCTTTTCATTCGATTGCAAATGGGAAAAAGATATCTGAATGTGGACGTCTGTTAAAACTCCCCCTCTTGGTTTCACAGCAGTGTTTTTCTCAGACTTCGCGGCCGGTCGATGGTCCTCTCTTACCGCGTCTGCCGCCTGCGAGCACCCTGCAGGTTGATGTTAATGGGGACGGTAAACGGCCTTCGGGGAGCCGCTGTGTTCAAGAACATGCCCGCTCCTGTCTGCGTCTGGGCCTCCTCCCGGTCCTCAGCGTGCGAATCCGCCTCACTCGCCTCGCCTCTCTCTCTCTCTCTCTGGAAGCCGAATGTCCTTCTGTCACGTCAGCCGCTGATCATCTCGTGTCTCCGGTGAAGCACGGGGGCTGAGTGAACCAGACTGCGCTTCGTTCGCTGGGAGGCTTCCGGTTGTTTACCTCGGCTCAAAGGTGAGTGCGACAACACCTTTCCACCCTCATAGGTGTCTCTATAGAAACCACCACAGGTACAGTAAGGCGGGGAGGATGCTAATGGCCTCTCAGTGGGCCTGTGAGGCTCAGCTGCTCGCAGCGGTTTTGCCACGGAAAATCTGGACGGATCGCTTCTTGAGCATTAAGTTTATTAACGGCGAATGAAACAGCGCGACGACAGTACATGCTGGAAGAAGATCAGCCGTCTTTACACACATTTACCGGTCCTGCGTGCTACGATGGACCGTGGCTGTCTGGAGCTACTACTCATTATATGAATAGTGTCCGTCACAGTCATGTAATGTGCTCATTCTGGTCACATGACATCGATTGCGTCTGTCCGTCCGGGGAGAGGGATGCTCCTCTGTTGCTCTCCTGAAGGTTTCTTCCCTTTTTTCCCTGCGAAAAGGTATTTACGATCTTTATTTGGGGGAGTTTTTCCTGATCCTGGGGCAGGGATGTGATGTGTACAGATTGTAAAGCCCTCTGAGGCAAATCTTGTATTTGTGATTTTGGGCTACACTGTAAAAAAAACACACTGTGAAATTGACAGTTATTGACTGGCAGCCATTGACAAGTAACTTACTGTAAAAAAACAAACAAAAAAAACGCACAGTATATAACTACAGTAGATTATTAGTTAGTGTCATTTTCTACAGTAGTTTTTGGGTGCAATGATTTTCTGCAGTAGATTCTTGGTCACTGTGATTTTCCCACATCACGACTATGTTAAAAATGTTTACAGTAAAGCTTTGACTACTGTAATATATAAATGAATAAACAGTATTTTACTGGGAAGTAGTTTACGGTAGGTTACTGCTCACACACACAGTAAATTTCACAGGCGATTTTTTTTTTTTTTTACAGTGTATATAAAATAAACTGAATTGAATTCAAACACACACATACCAGCAGATACCGGACAAATCCCGTTGGCCCGTCGAGCTGGATGCCGCTCACGTTGTTTCCGACTGTGGGTGTCAAGAGTGCAAGTTGCTGAGCAAGTTTATGTGTGTTATTCAAACAATCCCAACCCCTTGAATTATTCATGTACGCTGGAAAAAAACATACGGAGGTATTAACTTGGTGACAGTTCAGTTTAATATAACAAGCCCAGGGCTGCGAACACCACAGCAGCTTGAGAATAGAGCCAACCATTCAATAAAACAACCTCATTTATTCAGTGTTGAATACAAAAGAGCATTTATTTCTTCAGGGGACTAAAGCATCATATTCAGGGGGAAACGTAACCGCAGTTTATCTGGTATATTTTATACCCTGTATGTTTTTATTACCGTGTGTAAGGCATCATATTTGCGGCGCAGTGAAGTCTTTCATATCTGTGGCCTCATACGAGAGGGCAGATAGGTCTGGCACGCTGCGTCACCGGGCTGGAGGAGAATAAAGTGCTTTTGGTGAAACTGAAGAAAACAAGATTAAATATGTATAAAGCTCAGTGTACTTTACCTCACCTGGTAACCCGAGACATTCCCTTGACCGCGAGGCTCGCAGCGTGGCGCCGCGCCGCGGACGTGACTCAAACAGAGTTTACTCTTTAACATAAGTGCCTCGTGGCAAAGGAATACTGCAATAATTTCAACCGGACTGTGTTTTGTTTCGCAGGCCTCGACTCTGCTGAAACCTCTTCTGCAGGAGAAATCTCGTACGAGGATTTGTTTTCCGTTTCTAAGACGTTCTGAAGATGACCTTCTAGATGTCAGTGGCAAATTCCTCTGACTATCCGGGCCAGCGAGTTGTGCTAATTGAACGCACAGTGTTTCCTGTCATCTGATAATACCACTGAGCAACATTTTCTGAAGAACATGTGCAACAAGAGGTCGGCGTATACAAGGCAGCGAGTCACCGAGCACAATGGATAATCTCCAAAAGAGGAACCTAACTTTTCTTACTATTGGATTGATATTTATGCTGAACGGTATTGAGTACGGTAAGTTCATTATTACAGCTTTATGGACTTAAGGTCAGGAGATAACGGTCTCATTAGAGCAGAATCTGCCCGGCATTTTGGCCTCAAGGCACAGATCACAGATTATATTTATCCTCATGTGTGTGTCTTGTCATTTGCACATCTCCCCCCTCCTTCTCCTCCACACTCGTCCTTCGTGCTTCTCTGGTGGTCTCAGCCGTCATTCTGCCTACAATATGGAAGTATCTCCAGATTTTGGAGGCGCCCCCTTACTTCCTGGGTCTGGGTCTGTCGGCCTTCAGCCTGAGCGGGCTGCTCACCGGCCCGCTCTTTGGGTTGTGGTCCGATCGGAGGCAAACCACAAAGTCCATCATCCTTTTCGCCAATCTTTTTGAGATTGCCGGTGAGTAATCAAATAGAGAGTCTGCTGAGAAGCCACCGGCAGGACTGTGTGTGTGTGTGTGTGTGTGTGTGTGTGTGTAAAACTCAAACTGTAGCTCGTGTTTGGGCTCATTCATTATTCACTAAGCTCTACACATAATACCTTCAATAATAAAGTGTCCACGTTTCAGGTCATTCCTTTCGTCTAAATTACCTTGAATGTGCAATGCATTATGGTCGCTACCTTTAAGTTAATGGCCGTGAATTGAACAGTACTGTTTTTTACCACGAATTGTTCTTTGCACAAAAGTCAAATGGTTTCATCACCTGGGCCTCATGAACGTCTGCACAAAATGTCTATCCATCAACATATTTCATGTTTTAGCCTCGCTGTGAGGCATTTGCTTCAAACTGGAGATGCATTTCACCGTATGATTTTCATCTCCATCTGTCCTCAGGTAACCTCATGTATTTTATTGGATACTCAAAGTGGCTGTTGTTATCCAGTCGTCTCGTAGCAGGTGACACACACGCGCTCGCATGCACGCATGTCATGAACCAACACCCCGAAGCGTGACGCTGTGTCAGCACGCTGTGGGGTCGCAACAGAAAGATGCTGTTTCCTTCCTCAGGCGTCGGCGCAGGAGCGGGCTCCTCCATCTTTGGTTTCCTGACTCGGAGCACCAAGCCAGAGGAGCGCGCCGGCATCTTCGCAGCCATCATGGCCTGCCGACAAGCCGGCCTCCTTGTGGGTCAGTCCCTCCCCCTCCCCCCCTTCATCTCACCACAGAGCAAGAGACACGCCATTTCACCTCCCTCCACCTCTGTTTTGTTGAGAAATATCAGACATGTGATGTCTTCTTTATTGTTCAGTTTCACCCGTGAGAAGGAGACGTTCAATACGACGGAGGCTACTGTCTCCACACGCCCTCTGTCTTTACTCCATCTCCTCTTTAAAGTTCTTCTTCCTGTCTCTCCAGGGCCGGCGTTCAACCTGTTCCTGCGGCTGTGTGATTTCAAACTGGGGCCCTTTGTTGTGAACAAATATACATCTCCTGGGGTAACAGCATCCAGATAATCATTAATCTAAGGTTCTCTGAAAGCCTCATGAATACAGAAACAACCTTTAGAAATAGTCGCTCTGCATTCTGCGCTCCTCCTCGCTCACACGTCTTCTTTTATCTTCTTTGTAGAAGAATACAAAACGCCTGCAGCGATACTCTGGCCCGTAATAACTGGAATCGATCTATTTCCATCTCACGAGTCTCTGAGTAAAACACCTGTAGAACAGTTGCAGCTTTAAACGAGATAAAACCAAGCTCTTATGCCTACTTCCATTTTTCCACATCATTTGACACAGCATGTCTCTCTCTATATATCACTGCCAGGTTATTCTACGTTCTCACATCAGACGCTTTATCTCTCCTGATAGCTTTCTTGTTTTTTGATGTTGTAAAAATGAGTTGATATTCGAAGACATGTTTAATATTTTCCCACCCGACTTCTCAGATCTTCATGTGCCTGTTGTGGGTGCTGCTCCAGTTTGTCGTGCTGGCTTTATACTGGGACGTACCACCCATCAGCTCAGAGGAAGGCACGGTGATGGTGGAGATGAAACGAGAGGATGAGGAAGAGGAGGAGGAGGTGCCGCTGATCGGCTCCGACGAGGAGCCGCTGCACGCCTACAGAGCCGTGGACTCTGACCAATCGGAGAGCTCCGCCTCGGCCGGGAGGAAGCCCTTCAAAAGCTTCAGTGCCAGCGCAGGTGAGCGAGCAGGTTTGACTGCTCGTTCTGACCGACGGCCGTCATCTTTCCTCGGCCTCATTTGTGGGATTCGGGGAAGGAAGAGGTGTCACTTTCGATGCACATGTTTTGTATCAGCTCTATTGATTTCCTTGCACGCACACACACACACACACACACACACGCACACACACGCACACACACATACTTTCCATTCTGCAGGTTTCTGAGGATCTCTGTGTGGCATGTCGGATCACATTCCCCGTATATTGATTGGACTTGTGTGTGTGTGTGTGTGTGTGTGTGTGTGTGTGTGTGTGTGTGTGTGTGTCTTATGTTATGGTTGTGCATGTTTATGCATAAAGTCAGGTGTCCTATTGGATTAGTGTCATAGGAAGTTGACATGGGATGCAAGCGGTGATTGGGTGCCGTTATTGATTAACTCTTTTTTTACATTGGTTGTGTGTTTGTGTGTGTGTGTGTGTGTGTGTGTGTGTGTGTGTGAGACCTTGAAATCGATTCTCTCACTCTTTGAAGATGTGCCAAAGGGATGGACGGCGGACGTTGTTTTTTATTGACCGGGTTGCTGTGGTTGACTTGTGGATGAAATGGAGACAGAATTAGTAATGTGGTCAAAACATTCTTCTTATTGATTCCTTTTCACATTTGAAGACAATCTACAGCAACCAGAAAGGCGTAAGCAAAACTGGAGCTTTGGCACATGCTGCCTGTTTGCGTTCACAGTGAATTAATTCATTCGAAACCTTTATTTAAGCCGAGAGAATCATCGAGGTCCCCCCTCAAAGATCACACATTACCAAACAAAAGAAAAAAGAGGACAACACTCAGGGAAACACGATGAGGTGAAGGGGTTTGAGATCACTGTCTTTTATTATCTCGGGGTTGTGAGAGTGTTGCAGATCATTTCATGTGTTTAGCGCACACAAAAAAATGCCGCCGCAGATATTCTTGAAGCATACAAAAGTCTGTAGAGCAAGTTATTGATCCCCTGCAACTTTTTTTGTATAAGTGAAAAATCGTTCAAACCCAGGCAGCTGCTCCAAGTGCTTTAATCAAGTCGTACAATACAACAATACAAAGCAAAGTGAAGTACTCTTTTATTTTATCCTACAGAACTTCTCATCAAATGAAAAACAGGCATCATGGAGGGAATCCTAAATAAAGGCTCAAAATCGGGTAAAAGAAATGTGGGGAATCGTCAATAAAACATGATTAAATATAAATAAAGTACTTGTTCTTTGCTCAGGTTGTTCATGGGAGCCTTGTTCTGTGAAGGAAACGTCTGCCTTCAATGGTAAAACATCCAAAATGTTTTTACCCATCACTGAAAATCACCCGAACACGCGCCAGAGAGACACGCAGCGTGAAGACACACAAAGACTCACGCAAAAGCAACACAATGAAAACAACAAGCACGATCGCTCGGGTGAAAATCCCCCGACGTTGTCGTGTTCGTGTGATAACACATCAACCGACCTGTCTACCTGCACAGGACTCGTAAATACACACTCATGGTATAAATATGTAGACTATGCAACTCTAATGCAGTAGTTCACAAAAACAAAATCCTATAGATAACACAAAAACCATTGAACAGAGAGAAGTGAACCATCGTAGATAATACACTGAAATATCAAGCCATTCATCCCGCCATCTGGCATGTACTTTCAAATTTAGCAGCAAGCCCAGCTCATTTGTATTCCTCTCCAAGTCCATAGGGGGGATTTTGTTCCAAGAAAAGCTGGTATCAAAATTTGGAACTATATGTCCTCATATATTAAATTGGTATAACATCACAGTTCAGACATCAGAAAAAAAAAGCTGAACCCTCACTTCTCAAAACCACAGGATTCATCACAGGACGATTATCTACAGAAAAAAATTCTGTTTCCTTGAACTCGATCTTCAACTTTCCAGTTGAAACTTTGAATTCAACGGCACCACTTGGGCTTGTTTTATGATTTTCTCCTCACTTTCTCTGGTTTTCTCTCTCTCTCTCTCTTGTCTTTCCCTCTGCAGAGCTCCTGAGAGAGGAGGTGCTTGTTCTCCTCACGGCTCAGTTCATCACTCTCTTCAATCAGACAGCGCTGGAGGTGAGAGCAGCTACCGTTGAGATCCATCAGCCGGGTCTTCCAAGCATTTCACACAGTGTCACACTGTTTTACCCCGAGACTCATCCAAAGTGCATCAATCTCAGCCTCACTCGCAAAGACCCTCTGTTACTTAAAGAAATAATCTAGTATCATTCAACACTCAAAGTATAACTGATGTAGGAAGTGCACACAGCTTTTCTGGGAAAAAAAAATCCCCCAATGGACTTGGAGAGGATATATATATGAGGATATATATATATATATATATGTTTCTATGTATGTATATGCTTGTGTCCCAGGTCTTTCCCTCTCATTAAACTTTAATTTCAGCCTTTGAAGGAGTAAAAAGGTGCATGTTTCAGCTCCGCTAAGAATGGGACTCACCGTACGTCCATCTGTCTGTACATCCCTCAGACCATGGTGACTCCTCTGACGCAGCGTCTCTTCAGCTTCGGGGAGCTGAGCAACAGCCTGATGTACAGCCTGTGTGGGGTGGAGGTCATCCTGGGCTTCTTCTTCGTGCGCTGGCTGAGCAGGAAGGTGGCGGACCGCGTGGTTCTGGCCGCGGGCCTCTTCATCTGCTGCATCGCTTGTGTCTGGTGCCTCATCTTCCTCTGCGACCCCCGAGGTGCTAACCTGTCCGGGAAAAGCGAAACAAACGCAAATGCACTCACACACACACACACACACACACACACACACGCGGTCTTACCATCGCCTCGTCGCTCGGTGCCGAATCCTCTCTGTGAGACTGGAGTTGGTGTAGTGTGCATATCGGGTTACACGCCGGCTGAATTGAATGTGCCCTGTTCATTATATCATTCAGGGATCTCACAGGCAAACTGGATCCTGTGTGTTCATGTTGGCCTTCGTCTGCTGCAGCTCGTCACGTTTATCGCTGTGATTACAAGTGACAGGTGCTGGAGCCGGGGAGCGCCTGAGTACATATAAAAGGATTACAGTAATCTAATTAGAGCAACAAAAAAAAATGCTATTTGTTAGAGCGTATCCTACTTTTGTTTGCTATTTGTTACAGATACAGTTGAAACGACCACATAAAGCAAACAAAACGAAACCTTAAAGGCAGATACCGGAAGAGAAAATACATCTTTCCAACTTTTGGATTGGTGAAATTTCATTTGGATTATTAGATTAGAGCCCGTGTAGACGCGGGGACATCCAACAGTGGAGTGGGCACATATTCACACAAACATGTGCATGTTGCAAAGCAGCAGAGAACAAATATCTAGCGGCTGCCAGCTTGGCAGTGGTTTAGTGTTCAGAGAGAGAGAGAGCCATCTCCGCTGGTGCCAACCCGTTTGTGGAAGGAACTTAAAAACCCAGAGAAGAAGAAGGGGATGGATAACTAAAGCATGGTCTGACGCCGACGTTGAGTCTTTATCAGAAAAACAAAACAAAAACAGAGAGCTACAAATATCTATTTATTTAATGTATGGCGTTAGATTACAGTCAGTCAATGTGATTGTTTAATGATATGTTCCATATAATGCGAGGGCAAACTACTATAATTCAATGGGCCTAATGCCAGGGTGTTATTATTCCACCCCTGCCAGGTGGGTACGGATGGGAGCTGTCGGGCTTCATCATCGGAGTGTTTCTGCAGCTGCTGGGGCTTCCCTTCGTGGCCGTGTCTCAGGTGTCTCTCTTCTCCAAAGTCACCGCGGAGAAGACGCAAGGTTGGCTCTGCTTTTACGGCTGTTCGCACGACGCAACATATTCCAACAACAGATTGCCGCTCAGCACGTGTGACGCAACGAAACAATTTTACGCCGCTCCTCTTTTTTCAATGTTTGAAATGAATAACGTCTCATTATTTTGTGACGCCTCACCAAAAAGGATTCAGCCAAGGTGTCAGACGCTCCGTTGGGGGCCTGGCCACCATCTTGGGTCCTTTGTGGGCTGGAGGACTGACCAATGATTTGTACATCATGCTCGGCGTGATGCTAGCGCTCCTCATCATGATCACAGTAAGTAGAGCACGGCTCATCCAAAAGCATCAAACTGATAGAAAATTGTCAGCAGCCGGTTAGCTTAGCTTAGCATTACGACTGGAATTGGGGAAAATGGCAAGCTGGAACTCCGGTACAGCCATCTAAGCATCCTTTACCATTTTTTTTAAAGCGTCTGAAAACTTTGATTTAATCAAACAACAGTGACAAATATTCTTAATGGCTTTCTTTGTATTTGAGAAGATCAATAGGGAACAACACCCTCCGAAAGCTCAATATTTGTTTCATTTATTCAAACCATACAAAGACTGAAGTATAAAGAAATGATTGGGTAAAAATTAACAACATATATTGTGTTAACAACGCCAGACTAAACATTAGCTTCTCCTGGCGGTAGCTTCTTATTAAAAATGCATCTACCAGCACTTCTAAAGCTCAATAATAAACACGTTGCATTTGATTTAATCCATACAAATACCAACATCTAACATATTATTTGTGGTTCTGCAGTGAGGTCGACCTACTCTCACTGAGCTGTGACATAGTAAAAGCTTTAACACATGACTTCTTCTCTCTGTGCATGATGTGTCTTCTCTATTATAACCCATCCAACGCCTCACATATACCCAAATGGAAAAAAAACAAACAGCTACTTGCCAGTAAAACCCTTATCTCAGCATGTCTTTGATCGCCTCTGCTTATTACTCGGCGCTCTCCATCCTCTAAAGCCATATGGCGCCGTTCGTTTTCCCAGGTTATGACGGGGCTGTCCTACGGCCGCCTGACTGAGCCCAGGGCCGTGCAGAGCGCCCAGAGCTCTGACAGCGGAGGATAGCGCCCGCCAGAGAGAGCCGGGGAGGCTGACGACAGACAGAGGGCGTGCCCTTCGCTCCCGAGAGGATCAATACCAGTTTACTGCAGCGGGCACTGTATGAGTGTGGAATAAAACATCTCCAAAAACCCGTACTGTACCTCGTAACCTGCCAGAGAGGCGATCACACAGGTAAACACGTACACACAGTCATCAGCCGTTACGACAACCTATCAGAGTCTTCATTATCCTTTACACAAGGGGGCACCATTGCTCCCATATTGAATATTCAGCCGCAATTGAAGATGAAAGCCATTATTTTTAAACTGAACTATTTATATTCCCAGGTGTTGATGAAAGGATAAGAGAGCAGTTGTTTTTTTTTTCTCTCCGTGTGACCCACGCACCACATTTTTCGTTTCTTGTCCCGAGTCTTTCTTCTTCTTCTTCTTCTAAAAAAAAAAAAAAAGAGAAATGAATCAGTTGACACAATGGGTGCAGAAGTGAAGTTGTCAACTTCTTAGCGGCTCCATGTCAGTGCAGCTGATAGAAGAACAGGGGTCAAATAAAGGGAAGCTGTGGAGAAGTCTTGATATGTATTTGTAGTTTAAGAGTAAAACTGCATTCCTAGTATTCACACATCCTTAGATGTGACTAAAGCAGATAGATATTATCTGAACATATTCCTGTATATCCAATGTGCAAATGAGGAGCTCATGAATTCAACCCAATATGAGATACTTGTTAATTAGCCAGCTCCATCGTTTCACTTTGGGGGGGATTTAAAGTTTAATTGCCTGTATTCATAATTCAAAACATGACAAGGTGTGACTAGTGTACCGTCAGCTGTTCTTGCCCGTATTCTCCTCTAGGATGTGCTGCATGCTACACATGAGAGGAGGACGCTGTAAGCAACATCAAGGCTTTGTAGATTCCCTTTGTACCAGCCCAACGCATATGGGTTTGGCCAATCTCTGTGTTTTTGCATAATTGCAGATAAGGCTCAGTAACCTTTTCCAGTTTTCTACACTCAGCATGTGATATTTGGCTTTCCAGAGGCTTTTCGCCTGAAATGGAAATTTTAATCTTTGAGACTCAAGGATATAATAAATATAAGTACTTTCATGCTCTGATCAGCGTATTCAGGTACTTGACATTTTAAGGGAGATAACACGGTGGGGGGAAAAAAATCTGGTCAAGCCTGAATTGACTCTGTTTGAAGAGGCTCGCGTTTTTAGAGCGATTATTTGTGTCTTGTGTTCTTTACGGCAACCTAAATATCCACAACCACGTTGAAGCCCGTTCACAGGCTCTGAGGTTGAATACAGTGAAATACTGCATTCACATCCCCCAGTTCTCCTCTAAAACGCTAGATACTCACCACCAAATAAGAGTCTGTGTCTTTTTTTTTTAAAGAAAGATGTTAAAGTTATGACACAGCATGACTCTGAAATTACACATTCTTCCTTTCACAAAAGAAAAGTGGAGTTCATAATCAATAAAACATTTGAACACACTGCTGCTACAGTGTGACTTGGTCTGGTCTGACCAACAGTGAGTGGAGACTAATGTTTGTAGTGTAAATTACATTATTAAAACTGGTTGCTGGCTTTATGACTAATGTCGCACTACATTTCAGGATGTAACAGATTGGATTTATTGCAAAAATAAAACAGGAAGTAAACACACTGTATCTCTTTTCACATTTTAAATGTATTTTCTTTTTTGCTTTTATAAATAGAGAGATAGAGGGATGGATAGAAGGATATAAAATGGCATCGCAATTACATGGACAGTGTCGTAAAGCCGCTTAAAAAATGTGGCTTGAAATTTGAGAAAGAAGCCACCGTTATGTCATATTTTGAAATAATTCATGAAGAGTTTAACAGTTAAAAACGTAGTTAATCAGGTTTGTGTGGGTGTGGTTCGATCCGATTTGATTCACAATGACCAAACAACAATCATTCAAATATTGCAAAATTGTGATTGTTGTTGAGAAGTAACGTCACCTTTATTTTTTTTACAAACATCTGCTTTTATCCAGCAAAAAGAGCTCAGAGAAAAATTCAGTGATGAACTCCCCGAGGTGAAATACACAAAATCATTCCACCTTTGGCAGGAAATAGTGCATTGATGTCGGACCCCATCGCTAATCGTAAAAAAAGGTAATAAATATGTTTTAGGGCCTTTAAAGAGATTGCATTAATTCTTTGTTACATAATCCATAAAAAGGTTTTTCTGCGTGGTAGCAGGCGAACCACTTCTCCTCGACATCGTGATGCTCCTGCACAAGATTGCATCTGTGCAGTCAACTATGCTTCGCCTCAGCCTCTGTAACGGCCTATAGAGGCGGCACACAAGCCCCCAAGGACAGGAATAGAAAGTCAGAGGGCCTTGGGCTTTCATGTTAAATATACTAAAGGTAGGCACAGACACACGCGTTATGAAATGTTAAAGATACACATTGTTGTGGGCGCCAACAAATAATTCTCTCAAGCTACGGACGGAAGTTCGTCACAATGGAGACGAATGATTGGAGAGTGGAAACCTGAGTGACTGGGGCTGCTTGTGGAGCAGATGAAGCTGTAGTCGAGCTTCAGTGGAAGCACCTGCATGTTGTGCTACCTGACTTTCTGCTAGCTGCTTCCACGCCACGTCGAGGACGAGCGACTCGGCGATGTGCAGTTGTTTCAGCTGCTCGGTGGAGTGTAAATGCCTCGGTAGCTGGAACCGTTATTCAGCCTTGAGTGTTTTTGTTGGTTTGTTTGCTGGCTGCTGTACGATGAACCGAACTGAACACTGAACAACATGTTTGTCCGTTACATCCCCGGTCTGCTCCTCGTCCGCTAGGTACAGATTACACCAAGCATGAGTAGTTTATCTCTTTGTGTTGCCCTAAAGCAACACAAAGTACTTTGTCCCTTACACGTGTGCGACATGATTCTGATAAATCAAACAGGGAGATGGGTTCTTCTCCAGGAAACACAGCCGATGTGGCGCAGCGCCACAAAAAGGTAACATAGATTTGACTTTTTTCTTCCTTTAAATGAAGATAACTTGAGATCAAGATAAGCGCGAGCGTGAATCTGTCAAGAAGCTTTGTTAGCGCCGTTATTATGTATATTAAATTGTTCCATTTGTTGCTTCTCATCCTCTTCAACACTGAGCATCATTGAGACAGTAACATGCTCAATGATGCTCAATCTATTTACTAAAATACTCACTGGCGGTGATGGACACGCACGTTTTAAGCGAGCAAAAGAAACGCGACGTATTAGGACCAGTTTTAAGGTTTCACCAAGTTAAAAACCAACAAACAGAAACGACACGGTGTCGTTTCTGTATCGTTACTTGAATAGAATGATCTATATTTTCCATTTATGAAAGCACAAACACTTTTGTGAAGTGGAGGGTCGTGAAAAGGAGAGAACATGCTACCATACAAATACACTGCATTTCTTATTCAGAGGCAGCTTGACTGGAATAAACTGCTTTCTGAGCGAATGACGACAGTCGTTCATGAAATTTTTGGCAAAAATGTACATATGTACAACCATATTGTTGAACTGAAGGGATATATATATATATCTGGGATGAGAGTGATCGTTCACATAAGATAAGGATTTTCTTTCTCCCCACAAAAAACTATTTGTGCAGGAGATGACGATTAAAATGTATCCACTTTTCATCAAAGGGATCTTTACCCGGGCCTGTTTCCACTTTCTTGCATTGCTTGCCATGAAAGCAGATTGATGCTGTCGTCTAACAAAGATAAAGGTAATTGGTCATAAAGAGGAAAACAGCAGTTGACTGGAGCCAGTGTGTAACAATTATGTTAGCGGCAGGAGAGGGCAGCGAGCGGCTCTCCTCTTCCTGATGGCATCACCGCGGCCGGACCGAGGACGCTCGTTAATGGCTCCTAGATGATAGATGAGTTATCGTCTTCGTGAAGAATAGGAAGGGGGATGAAATCAGGCCAGCAATATTCATTCCATGATTCACTTTCTTCTTCTTCTTCTTCTTCTTCTTCTTCTTCTTCTTCTTCTTCTTCTTCTTCTTCTTCTTCTTCTTCTTCTTCTTCTTCTTCTTCTTCTTCTTCTTCTTCTTCTTCTTCTTCTTCTCCCTGCTGCCATCCAGTCTCTGTGCAGAAAGAATGATCCGAACAAATTATTAAGACGTGTGTTTTTTTTTTTTTTTACAGGAATATATTTATTCAGGGTGTAATTTTGTTTCTGTGGTGGAAGCAATTCATTAAAAAAAGAAGAAGAAAATCCTTCAACGTAGATGTCGGCGTGTTGGTTTCCTGCCAGCTGAGTTAAAGATTTACTGTTTCATCGTTTTTGTTGCTGACTTAAGAACCTGACTTCTGGATGTCATTGACAAGATGTGGCTCAAGTCCAATACCGTGTGTGTTTGTGTGTGTTTGTGTGTGCAGACACACAACAGGAGGGAGGGAACGTACAACAATTATGTGGCAGTTTCTTTTTTTTCTCTCCATTTAATTCAGTATGAAGTGTGTGAGCCGGCATAATGCTGGGAGTTTGAATGCAGCCCTTATAGCAATATCGAGATGGGCGACTAATGAGCTGACAGGGGAGTGTGGAAGGAGAAAGCGGGGGGGACGGCGTGCATGTGGCTCGGTATCGATGAATCGCAATTGTTCACGTCCCCTTTCTCAACGAGCAGCTTTATATTCAAAAAGCCCACTGTCTGGCTGGAAGGCAAATGATTTGATTTATTACATGTGACAGCGGTGCTGTGGGGAGGGGGGGGGGGGGGTTGCACATGTATACAGTCACTCAGGTAGCCCCCTCCGCATTGCTTATAGCTCCCATCACTGCGTGTTTGTATTCTACGCGCCTGGCATCACCTCAGATACATTGAATCAATTGTCTCCACCCACAGCGACCATCCACCTACTCATATGAGCGACTTGGTTGAAATGAATGCCTTTGGGACACACACACACACACACACACACGTGAGCACTGTGTTTAAGGCAGCCTCGCTCATTGATTGGAGCCCATTGTAATAGTGATGGAAATATATTCAGATAATTATCAGGCTCATTCAGGTATGGGGTTTGCCTGTGAACCTGGTGTTGCTTTGCGCACGGAGGGAGTTTTTTTTCTTTCTCTTCTTCTTCTTCCCGCAGCAGCGCCGAAGAGCCTTCAGAGCAGACAGTAAATTTGCTCATCAACTGGTTTCGTTCCAGTGAGAGGTAAAATTATCCAATATTTCACGGTCTGGCCCTTTGAAGGTGGCGTTACTCAGCAAAGCTCCACGCGCAATGGAGCCCAAATGCAAGAGTGTTCAAACAGACGTTTGCTTTTCCACGCGTGAATTCAGGCCTGTCCAAAACGGCGGAATAAGAAAGGAATAAGAAACTCTTCTTATTCTCCGTGGACCGGCTGCAGTAAACAAATCAAGTAACCGATCGACCCTCACGTTTTCAGGCCGCCCTTCTTCATCCTCCCGTGAAAAAGCACCGTCATGCTTGTTGTCTGACAGCGGTAAGGTCGAGGTTTACGTGCGCGTGGACATGTGGGAGTCCATTGATCCCATTAGCAGCATGTGTGAAGAATATTATAACATGATGAGAACTTCATAGGAGGTCAGCCGAGGATCAATATTAAATCCTATCTCATTTATAATCCTGCTGAGCAGAGAGGCTCCGCGGGGCTTAGCTGCTTAAAGACGACCGCATTTGACAATTTACTTTAATGCTTATATGAATAAATGTAATGACACACGAGTGCTTTGAGATGACATGTTGTTCTTGTCTGTTTGGAGGCACTTTAGTGCTGTTTTGATGTCAACAAATGCACTATAAATAAACTGATGGATGATGGAGAGGCTTGACATAATAAAAAAAAAAGCGTACACACAAACATGATCAGCGAAAGTATTGACATTTAAAATTTAAATCAACCCATCAAATGTTTGTTACATCTCCCGGCCGATTGATATTGTGTTCTCGGCTATTTTTAAGGAGATTTGGCTGCTCTTATCTGCAATCTCCACCCTGTTAGACACAGCGTCTTCAGATCAAGGATTAAGTTTCTCATTATACATATCACTTAGAGGATTAACCCGTTCGCACGCTCATCTCCCCGAGTTATGAATCTGACCGCTGATGGATGTAAAATTCGACGAGATTGATTTTTTTCTGAAACAAATTCCAGCTGCAAAGAAGCTCGACATCTTTTCCTTTCCAAAATCTGGGAACGTAACCTCTGATTTTGAACATGCTCGAACCAATTAAGCTGTGAGATCTGTTTGAAGTCGCAGATTGAAAGGAGAGTTTGCCGCTTTCGGGGCCCAAACAGTGAAGGGACACCGCAGGGGTCCAGGTTCCCAGAGCCTGCATGTGTAATCCATTCTAACATGCATGCAAATCTCATCTGCGCCCGCACACAATGGCCTGTCTGTGTGGAGGAGGGAAGCAGAGGGAGAAAGCTGTAAGTGTGTGTCCACTGTGCAAAGCATATGCCGCGATAAGTCTTATGAGACGGAGCGCAGACACACTAAGGTTCACAGACTCGTACGAGTCTTTTATCGGGGGGTTGATATTCAAACATCCATAATTAATCCAATATCTATGGAACTCTGCGAGGAGGGAAAAGAAACCCAGAGCATCGCCCATGGAAAGGAGAACATTGCAAATTCCTGGCACTGCTGAGTTCTTCTTCTCCGCGGTGTAAAAACAAAAGTTGGCAACCGAGATCTCGGGGGAAATTAAAAATCGTTGTCTTATCCAGCCAATTAAATGATATACACCTTTTTGTACACGGCTGCAGCTGGCCCCCGGAATCTATTTATGACAGGGCTGTGGTTAGCACTTGGACGACTCGCCGCAGAGAGCTTCACTTCACCCTGCAGGACCAGGCTGGAAATCTGAAGGTATAAGAGGTGAGGGTGCTTCTTTTCCCACAGGCAGAGACACAGAGAATTTACTTTCCATCTGTCTCTATCATATAGATTCATAGGATTAAGCCAAATGCTGTGTTAGTCCTGAGCAAAGGCTCAACTCCTTCATGTGAAACATTGGATTAGATGGTCAGAGAGCCTTTGTGTGTTGTCTCTCGTCTCCCAATGACTCTTTTCTCCGGCATCTTATTATTGGAGAAAGAGAGAAGGTGTTTCTGAATGCACGCCACGCCTCAAACTTTCTTATATTTTGATAACTTTATGCACGTATGTGTGTGTGCGTCTTTATTCTCCCGAGCTCGCACCTCTGCTCCATCGGGACCCCCCGCTGGGCGGACCATAGCTCAGCGGGGGGCCTTCACTCCAATTTGCCATCGTTTGTCACCATTTGTTCGTCCTGACAAACAAAATGTTGGCCCTCGGTCCCCTCCCGTTTGGCCACAGTCACAAATGGCGTCAGCTGCTCTCTTCTTCTCATGCCTCGATGTTTCCCTTTCTCTTTTCCTGAATAACTCAGCCCTGCATGCTAGCCGGGGGTGGACCTTTGTTTAAAATAGTTACCCCTTCCCCCCCCCCCGTCTACATGCTTATAATTTCATGTGACATTAATATTGTCGCATTCTGCTGTTGCATTATGGATGTTTGTCTTGGTGTGTGATACGTTGATTAAAAGATCAACTGGGGCTTTGGCTGTAAGACAGTTTCTTTATCCGGGAGTCAGAGAACTTCTGGAGACATCTTTTCTTCGTCCATGTCTTCTTGTCTGCCGATGATGATGATGTCAGATGTCTCTTTCAGCCTCCAGCTTCATTGTGTACTTTAACTATCTCTATTACAGGCCCTTAGATTTCAAGCTAACTGCATAAAGCACTTAAAACCCAGTTCATGATAAACTTCTCCGAGACAGACTTCCAGCTGCGTTGAGCGCCGACGAATGAGGTGGAGATGTTTCAGGCAGATAAAGTCGACATGGCGACCTTCTCCGTGGTCAGATAGTTGCAGCTGACTTCCTGCCTCATATCACTCTCGTGGATCTTAGCTAGTGTGCAGCAGAGAAACTAAAACATGTTAAATTGCTGCCCGGCTCCATAAAAACAGAGGAAGGTCAGGCAGTTAAAGAGCTTTCTGAGGCTTCCTGGGAGAGTAAAGCCTCTCTTTGGATTGCTTGCAAATGGACAGGCAATAAACTTTAGGTGACTTTACGGCGTTAGCAGCAAGGAGTCAATCCAGTTGGGGATCGGGTTTCTTCTTCCTTCCTCCTCCAGTCCTCTCTGATGTTTTGTGTCGTAAGGTGTTGGCCTGCAAGTTGTGAGATGAGCCGACAGATGACCGTACATTATGCTGAGTGGCTCGCTGTTTCCTTTAGTCAATGGGGCCACGGTGACAAATACGTTGGCAAAGATTTAGACAAGAGGCTCCTTGGCACAGAGGCCCGGGCCACTTCCTTTCAGCCCCAATGAGGGACGAAGAACAGATGTCTGGTTTGAAGCCACAGAGTTTTTCTTGAGCTGTAATTTTTGTCTTGTTTGAAGTGAGCCCCGAGGCATATCTCATTTTCAACCCCTTGTAGCAAATCATATGCATACCTTTATTCATATCTTGAAGACTCTCAATACGTGAAATGAAGAGTGTCAGATATGAGGGAAGCTATTAAGAAAGAGGAGCGAGCGCACTGGTCTGTCGTAATTGGAGACACGAGTGCTGAGATGAGCTTTATATTACCAACAGCACAGTAAATACTGACCTTGCTGTTTTAATGTTTGCGGCCCTGAGGGTGTTTTAGTCCCCGGTTGTGATTTATGGAGAAGTAATGGTGAAACATGAATTAAAAAAACCCAAATATATTAGCTTTTGCACACAGAGAAGAAAGAGATAATGTATGTTGAACATTAAAATGATTCATGCTTAAAGGATAAGTCTGGTAGTGTTGTCAACAAATCCCGCAAAAAGACCGAAACCAGCAGGGAATTCATCCAAACAAGTATTATGTGTGTAGCTACAGCCTGATGTATCGTGTATCTTGATGTATTTCTCTGTGCCGTAGACCTTCCTTGTTATTAAAAACTATTAAACTATACAACTCCACTGAACATGGACATTGCAGTTTTTTTCGAGTCAATACAGAATACTGTCCGTAAATACTCACCGCAGCACAAAATGTGTTAATCTGTTGAAGATAATCCTTAACTAACAGTGTATTTACTCCTGCTTAAGTAACGTTTGCTTAAAATTACAGTATCGTGCCGCTTAATGAAAATGGATGAACCTTTTGTAACAGAACAGGGTAAATAACTGCTTCTGTCTGAATGTCACTGTAACCGTGTTGCACTGGTCTGTACACAGAAAGGTGAATTAAAAAAGAGATGCGGACAGTTCAAACCATTGCTCCTTTCTCACCTCCACACTGCTGACCAAACCCGTGACTGTCAATTCTGGAGGTGTGGGGAGAGGGTGTTTCCAAAGCTGTTCAACAACCGCACAAACACTTCTGATGAAGCTTACTGGGAGATTAAAAGTCTGCTGGCATCTCTGCGAGGCTTACGCACAATGGTGCCTTGAGCTCAATGCTAACATCAGCACGCAAACACCACACAGTGACAAAGCTAACAAGCTGATGTTAAGACTCTGTCATGTTTACCGTCTTAGTTTAGCATGCTAGCATTCGTTAATTAGCTCTTAGCGCAAAGTACAGCTGAAGCTAAAAGGAATGCCATTAGTTTTGCTAATCTGGGTTCAGAGGGAGCCGACCTTTGAGTGCAACAAACACAACAACACAAGTGAATTCAGTGAACTCGTTGCCTTTCAACAGCAAAACAATCACAATATTTCCATGGATATGAACAAAAATGAACTTCAATATTGTGTTTTAAAGAAGCTTGGTGTGGTGATGGCTGAGTATTTGTCCTGATGCGGGATTTCTGCACAGTTTCAAGTAACTCCCGAGTCAATATCCTCTGTGTGTTCGAGGCGGGACGCTTATTCCGCCTCCCTGTCCTGTTTGAAGGGCGCGGAGGTGGAAGGGCGGGACAGAGCCGAGCGAACGGCAGCACAACGACGCAGTTGTGTTACACGCCACAGGCTCTTTTGAAAAATCGCTCACTGTGCCGCCATTGTTTGGTTCAGTGTGAAAAATGAAAGCCGGCATAACAGCGGATCTTCTTCACGGCAGTTGTGTAATCTCTGTGAGAAAGAGGCGACTGTCCTCGTACCAACAGGAGACTGGAAGGCGTCAGAGTGCTCTCTGGAGGTATTTTGTATGTTCAAGGCGGTATAAACCAGGTGTCCGGCACAATCCTACCACAACAAGTTCATCCGGCTGTTTCAGTGGCAGTGTAATGTTTCTGTAAATCCAGCTGGGAGGCTCGCCAGCTACTGGAACCACTGGCTCTTCTTCTCTTAATCCCCCTTAATATATTAAATAAATGACCTGCATTTACAAACAGGTCTCTGTTCTGCTTTTCTTCATATTTCATAAAGGCCTCTCTTATGTTGTACAACATCATAACAACATCAAAGTAACCGCCGACTGAATGCAAAAACTAATTTAAATGTATTTCTTACTCTCTCGTCAAAATTATCATTATATCATTATAATTTGTATTTTGTTCTGTTGAGTTTAGCCAACATTAGAGCAAGTAATAAAACCCACAGCTTCTGCATTCACCTCTTGCTGAAGCTAAATATATTATATTTCTCTGTAGCAACACAGTACCTGTTTCACCAATTGAGTAAACAGAATAATTATAACAACGCCGTTTCCCCCGCTTGACTTCAATAACTCAATAACTAGTTTTCAACTCGTGTGAAGCTCCACATTGTTACAGAGCGCTGCTGCTTCTGGCTCAACATGGCGGCTCGGTGGGACTTTCCAGATATCGCATTTTGCTAACTGAATTATTGATTTAAACGGCTGCAATACAATCTCCTCAGTATAATCATTTGAGTTGAGAGGAGCAAGCTGAGTGTCGTGACTCCTTAGTTGATTTTATTGGAATTGAAATGCTTTCCAACAGCGTCTGTCTTTTAACACCTGACTGCCGCCGCAATGTGCATCTGTTATAAAGCCGATGTAAGTCAACACAATATGACTTAAGTTCACACTTTTACATTTTTGTTTTAAGCAAAACTTGCGATATGATACCATATATGTGTTGGTGTCGGTATTAAAAGAGTTTTTAGAAGTGCAATCAGTGACTATTATATAAAAACACTTCTAAGTTGAATTTACTGAGATATTCTAGCCTTCGTAACCATCCAGCACTTTCTAATCAAATCGCTTTCATCAAGAGCTCATCTAGTTGTTGCAAACTATGTTAATATGTTAAAATGAGCAGATGATCCACCAGTGTGGTTGCAATCAGCACAGACTTTCATTACTGTATGTTCGAAAATAATGGGAAGGCACAGCAGAGGAAAAACAAGGCGATTATGATTCAGCACCGGCGGAAAAAAATCTCCCTCCTAATTAAATCAAGTGTGCCCTTCACTTTGATAAACTTCCATATTTTGTTTTGATCGTGCGGTGGCTACGGGTGACGCTCATTGGATATGTTATAAAAATGAAGTGCAGAATTTAAGCTCCCTGAATGAGATTAAATTCAGGTCCTTAAATGGAAATCACTTGAGAAAAAGGTGTGTGCTTAGAGCAGACAGGTCGACTCATCTCAGTCCGTTGACTGGCAACTGCAGCTTCAAGACAGAATTGAATAGGAGCTTAAGATGTTTCTGAAAGGCTTGACAACAAGTGCATTAATCCTGCGTTTACATTTTACGCTTCAGAGAAGGATACATTGGATCGGTGCTGTATGTTGCATCACATTGTGTAAGATTAAAGCAATGCTTTGTTCTCCACGCTGCGTGTCTGGCCATGAAGAGTGTGTCTACCATAAAGCATACAAGTGAAAAGAGACCAGAGATGATCACTAATGGAAGGAATCCCTATGGAAGGTGTTCAGCCTTTTTCACAGTAAGCTAATGTTAGCTTTTTATTTCTGGAGATTCGATTCGCTTTTCAAAAATTATAGAAGTGTTTATTGTTCGTGAAGTTTATCTTGTAAGTATCAACGTGTGTTGAGAGCTTATTTTCTGCTAACGTCTGGGCTTGACTGGTGAAAGATTGTCATCCATGCAACACTCTATAGGGGAGTGATACCCAAATGTTTTAGGAAGTCAAGTTGTTGGGCAGTTGTTATGCATAAGTGTTGTTGCTCATTAACTACGTTGGTGAAGAAGTGCCTTTGAGCAAGACATTGACTCTCAGATTACTCCCGATGTATGTTTATGTGACAAATCTTCAATCCAAAAACAAAAAGACTTTGATTTCAAACCCTTTCTCCACCTTGTTTTTGACTTCAGCATCCATAAAATACTTCCATAAAGTTGGAAAGAACGACGGTCAAAACTCTGCTACGGGTCGAGCTCCCAGACCAATGGATCCTCCATGTTTCATAATGCAACACAATGGCACATTTGGAATATTCCCAGTCTGGTGAAAATGTAAAGTCTACATGTCCAATGTGGGATATCCCCGCTGACTACCATGACATCAGCTGGGATATTTTCTCAGACTTGACAAAGCTCCTTAAGAGCCCCAGAAGACGCTGTGCACTCCCCATGACTATTACATTGACTTTGACATTTAAAATGTTGGATGTCCCTCTGAAGTTGGTTAAGAAGGACGAATACAACACTGCATTACATATACTTATTGTGACTATAAAGGTCAAATGTGGATCTTTAAGCTTATCTACTCATCTTTAAAAACAGCTTTACCTTGTATAGGCCTTCTCGTTACCTGAAAACACATCTGCACACACACATATTCTCGTTTTTCTTTCAGTCGCTGTTTCCCAGCATGATTGTTTACACCAGAAACAGCAGGAAAGTCTCTTCTTCTTCTTCAGCCCTCCTGAAATCAGATTACAGGGAGTCTGAATTCCTGCCAGCACTTTGATGACCAGGACAAGATGAAGACATGAAAACTCATGAGAGAGCGCACAGTGTTTCTCCTTAGAAGCTCTCAGAAGAGCCTTTTCTTTACAACACAAGTCTAACTTCATAGAAAAGTGTCTGTGTTCTCGCCAAGAGAAGCTTGCAGGCCATGAACGATAAACATCAAGAGAACTGACCGTCACTCACACATTTATTACAGAAAGAATGAACAACAAGCTGTCTGAAGAAAAGCATTAAAGTGTAACATAAGCAACATACTGACTGTAAATAATTCATCTTAAACAGTTACATCTGTTTGATTGTATTCATTACGGCATATTTAACAGGCTTTCTGACACATTGCTAATATGAATGTATTTTTCTAGCAGTAAAATATATTATTAATCGTGAACATGTCATGCATTATAATTTTTAAAACATTAAGCAGTCTCAGAGAGCTGATTGGATTAGCCATTTGACCTCACTTAAGATGTCAGCAGCCGTGTGACGGGTGTGTTTGTGTGTTTGTGTGTGTGCAAAATGACGATGAAACCAAACACGCAAATTATTGTATGCTTTTATAAATATACTTGAAGCCATATTCATACTTATTCTTGACCTACAGTGTATGCCGTGGTGAATTTATTGTTTGGCAACGAATTATTGGTCTAAAGTGACACATAACGCCGCATTCTGCATGATCATGCCAGGCAGACGTCTGAAAAGCAATGAGCTGTGACTCAAATGCAATGATTGTAATTATCATGATCATCCTGTGTGACATGTGAGAGCATCTGTGTGTGACAACAACATGAACACTGCGTGGAAACACAAGGAAAGGCGTGACGTGAAACGAAACAGCCCGCAGACGTAACAAAGCGGACCGACAACATTTCTACAGATTTGTGTTCAGTGTGTAACCGCGTAGCCTCCCTGTGCACATAACACGATCAATTTGTCGTATTTAACAGTTTCTACTTTGCCCTCTGGCTGTATAGTTTATATTTTTGCGGAAATTTACACATTCATTAGCATAGGGAAAAGCCCATTTACACGTCTCAGTAATGTCAGCTTTTAAGTTTGTTGAGTTCATTCATTTGTCTGCAGCTGCTGAATTAGTCTGAAACACTCAGGGAGAAAATGTGCAAATGACGCCGCAAAGTGCGCATTATGAAAGGCACAGTGCAATGTCAAGTCTCCCTTTTAACATAAACATTGATAAATAATACATAACCGATCGTGATCGTTGGAGATGTTCTTGAGTGCTGCTGCAACACGTGCACAACGTGGTGTAAAGCAAAGTCCCGAAGTCCCTCTTCTTCCAGCCGAATCTCCCATTTTCTCTCGACTTTTCATTATCCGTACAAATCTCCCAGTGTGCTAACAAGCCGCTACGCTCAGTGAGTGAACAGACGGAGCTCAGGGGGGAGAAGAGGATCAGAGAGACTTGGAGCTCTTGGGTTGGTGTGTGCTTAGAGATTCACTTTTTTTTTTCCCCTTTCGCATACAGCTGGGGCTCAATTACTGTCCATTTTTACTAATTAAGTACACTCTGCCTGAATCAGTGGTGCAAAAACTAACGTTGTTTTTGAAACCATGCGCTGTATCCGGCGTACTGCCCCCGAGGCAGGCTGGAGGCCCTTCTACTGTACGTTGCTCATCCTCTTCCTCTTTTTCCTCTCTCTTCATGTGCTCAGAGATGAAGAGAGGAAATCAAGCGCTCCCAGAGGCTTTCAGTGAGTCTTTTTCCTCGTCTTGTTTACACGAAACCGTACATGCAAGAAGAGCGTGTTTTTAACAAATTAGGGATGAGCAACAGTGTCGATGTTTAAATTGAAACCCGATGTGATCCCGATCTTCTTAAACCGGATCCCTTGATGTCGAGCCTCTATTTCTGCTTGATATCCGTGCTAATGCCCGGCTACGGCACGGTCCTGGAGTTTTGTGCATATTTTTTCCCTAACAATGTGAAGCAGAGTAAGCTCGGCACAGCAGATAAATCCTAAAGGACTTGAAGAAGAGACCAAGTCACAGACATTTACAGTGTGAAAATACCCTCACTAGTGTCTGAAGTTAACACTTTGTAGTATGATACGTGTTAAATTGCAACCACAGAGAGAATTGGGTCCGAGACTGTCAATCTCTACACACCATCTGCGTATGGTATTAATTTCCCAGACAAGACGACGCTCCTTCTGCAGAAGGGTCAGACTTCTCCGAAATGATCTGTCAACCCCTTCATCCCCTGTCGCACTCTTATCAATGCTGCACACTTCCCTCTCCGCTGTTGCCATGGCTACAGTTTGGCCGAGATGAGCTGTATCAAAAGCGCTGTGAGTTTAGCGAAGACTCCTCTCCACACTTACCTCTGTTGTGTTGCTCTAATCCCTTTCCGTTTGATCTTTTTTTGATGGAGACATTAAACCTGGAGGAATTCAGGAGGTACCATACAAAACCTTATGCTACTGTTTGACTGGATGAAATGCCGATTCTCCGCGGACCGACGCTCTGGTCCGGCTGGACCGCTCTCTTCCAGCTAACAGATACCACCTCATTATCTGCAGATAGTGAAGTCTAGCAGTAGAGAGCGCGAGGCTTTCTTCTACTCCACTCTTTGAAGCTAAAGCAAAAACAATGAACTGGAATATTTCAGCTTGACGAATCCAATAGCAGCGCTCTTTGTGCCCAATCATGACTTTGAAATACTTCTCAGGCATTAGGCATCTAGATTTAAACAAAGCCAATGCCTGCAGCTCTGAACGTAGGCACAGCTAATGTCAGAAAGATAACATGACAATGTAAATGTTCAGCAGGCTTAATGTGTATGAAAGCACGGCCGTACAGTCAGACGTGTGTCTGAGTGTATATATATATATATATATATGTTTCCTTTATAATTTGCTCCACAGTGGATCAAAAAGTAGTGTTTATGGCATGTACACTATAAATGTCACAACGCAAAGCTCTGCTGTTTATAGATACTACATCATCCCTCAAATGACACAGTAATAATGACATGAAGCTCCCGACAAAACGTCATGGCAATCCATCAAGTGGTTGAGGAGACGTCTCAGTTTGGACCGAACACATTAGCCGCGTAACGTAGCGGTTACGCGGCTAATGCTAAGGCGGCGCGAATTTGACGTGCGACTAGATTACACGCAAAGTCAATGCACAGACACAATGGGTTGCAAAAAAAGCCCTTTTTCCTTACAAAGTCGATAGCGAAAAAGATGAGCCACGCGTGATTATTCGCGCTGCGACAAACAGCTAAAAGCTGCAGACACACTACGAGCGACACGGCAAAAGGCTGCAAGTCATTTTCAACGGAAAATGAAGCAACAAAGTGACACCTGATACCTTTCGCTGCGTGACGCGCTACAGGTCAAGGTTGAATGTTTTTCAGCGCTCCGGCTAGTCATGAGTTTTTGTTTCATCGTTTCCCAGCACCCTTTTCTCTTCCAACAATTCTTGTTCTGTTAGTTCAAAGAAAAATGGACGAAAAATGTATTCTTGTCATCAGCCAGTTCCCAGTGCTATTATGAAATAACTAAATCAACGAGCACTTGAGAAACACTTCAACGGCGACTCTGCCGGCGGCCGTTTTCCTTCTTTTGTCACTCAAAATGTGAACGTAGCGAAGGAATGCAACTTAACAGGCTACATTTATACAAGTGCTGCTGTTAAATACAGTTTAGAAACACTTCACTTGATTACATCCACTCTACATATTGCAATGTATACTTTAACATGCAGTTGACATGCTGTGACCATTGTTAGTCAATGGTATTAATATACAATGTTGATACCATTGATCAGATATTTTACTTCAGCAAAGTAAAACATCTGATCACTTCTTACACCACTGACTAAAACTGATTGCAGTCCATCAATATAAAGCCTGCGGCCTCTCTATGTGCCTCAGACTCAGTCTAAAGGAGCGATGAGAGGACGTGTATGACTGCGTACTGCAAATATTTCCTCACTCTCGCTCCTTTCCTGCATCCTGCGCCCTGTGGCCCTCTGTGAGAAACATCAATATCACTGACAGATGGTTAAAATGCAGTGAGAAGAAGTTAAAAAAAAACAACAACAGCAGCTACATACAGTAGGTAGTATTTGTGCATCCTCATCGAGTCTGATTTAAAGCCAAATGATTTCCATTTCTGTTTGTGTTAATGCTAAATGAGGCTTCGCTTCCTGAATATTCATCTGCTGCACACTCGACTGGCTGATATAAACTATAGCAACACATTAGAGTCAGTGCCATCTTAACAAATTCACTTTCACCTGTCATATTAACTCTAACGACTGAAAATGAATGCATGGAGAGTGCATGATGCAACGCGACACGTCCACTTATTAGCACACGCACACACACACACACACACACACACACACACACACACACACACACACACACACATACACACTGCAGACACGCAGCTAAACCTTAATTAGGAGATTGGATTTTTGAACGTATCATCATGCGCAGACATGTTTTGTGTGCAGCGGGTCTGAGAAGTTGACTGTGTGACGTGTTGTTGTGAATATGCTGGAGTTTATATGGGCTGCATGATGAATAGCTGGTGTCAGATGTTACCATGGGGATGATTACTTGAAAGCAGCCAAGGCATTATAAGCATTTGGGATTTCTAGCCAACCCATCAAATGCTTGGCAGGCCATTTATTTCAGATACACAGGTAGTTTCAGGCGATAAGAATCTGTGTGTTTGTGTGTGTGTGTGTGTGTGTGTGTGTTGTTGTTGTTGTCTCCGTGATATAGACAAAAAGAGATCACGCTGCATTCCAGTCAAACACTCGCCTCCCATTTAATTACAAACCTGCGGTGACACATATCACTGTCAACATCGGCGGCGCTGACCCTGTTAACAGAACGAGACGGTGCGACACGCCAGCTCGCCGCTGCTCGCGCCTCGGACGGCGAGGAAGCGCTTTTGTTCCTTGTCTCTCCTCATCTTTCCAGTGAACTGTAAAGCCCTCCACATGTAGAGGAGAGTCCCTGAAGCCAGCCAGCCAGGCCTTCTCACTCACAGCCTTGTTGCTAACACGCTCCACAGGCCACAACAAAGGGGGCTCTGAAAACAACCTCTCCAAACTTTGACTGGTAGCCCGGCGGTGCGATTCGCCCCGATGCGCCACACAGATACTTTGCAGATTTAGGAAGATAGGAGTTAAGCTCAGAATCCACCGATCCCTTTGGTCTTCTTTTCTTTTCTTTGCCCAATTTGGGACATCTGCTCTGAGACCACATCCCTCCCCCCCCTCCACTCTACACACTATGTTTACTCAAAAGCCTAAAGTCTGTCTTCTTTAGCTCTTCTCTATCCGTGGCCTTTCCCCTCCCCTGGTGGGGATTTGTCATTCAAACTGGGTTGAGGGACCCAAACCCCTCTATCTCATCAGCAAACATTCAAATGCATAATCTGTTCATTCTTTCGAACCCATTCACATGCATGCTAATGATCTCTGTTGGCCCCTCTTTTCACCCAGAGCTCCCTGCTTTGGTGCTTTGAAACCCACCCTGGCAGTTAGATGTGGTCCTTTAGATGCGGCATCACGCTGTATTTAGTTACATCTTTACAGTGTGCAATGGAGAATGTCACAGTGTTTTTGTGTGTGTTTGTTTTCCCCTCACGGCAACATGAGAGCGCCGTCGTGGTCTTCCAGCCGAGCACACTCAAAACTCTGCTGTGAAATGTCACCTCCTCGCTCTCGAAGAGTCACGGTGAAGAGCGGTTTGAGATTTTATGAAACAAGCTCGTCCATTTCAGATGAAAGGGTGAATATGTAGCCTGAGCCAGCGGCCATTTAGCTTAGCTTAGCACAAAGACTGAACACAGGGGGGAACAGCTCGCCTGGCCCAATCCAGCAGTAACACAATCCATCTGCATAAACCAAATTACACGTTGTATCTTGTTAGTCTAATCTACAAAAGCCAAACAATTTTACTCAAGTAATGTACTTACAGTTATGAGGTACTTGTACTTTATTGAAGTAATTCCATTTCATGTGACTTTCTTTTTCAGAGTGAAATACTATTCTAAATACTGTTCTTTCTACTTGACTCACACCTTAAATTGTTGACAATTTGTCTCTTTTTTATTTTTGTACATTCCTCTTTGCAGATCCAGATTATTCATAAAACATATAATCAACAAATGAATTCAGATTCATCCGTATAGGTTAAGCTATCTAGCAGTACATAAAAGAAAAGTTAGAATTACCCCTCTTTTTTCCCAGCTGCAACACATAAATGCCTCAATAATCTTAATACAATAACTATGACTATGTACTCAAAGTATTGTATACTAATGAATATATATATATATATATATATATATATATATATATATATATATATATATATATATATATATATATATATATATATATATTATATCTTAGCGACCGTTGCATTAGGTGCGTTCGGTTCAGTTAGTTTGTCAGCAATATTTAAAAACTGCTCCTCAAATTTTCATGAAACTTGGTGGAAGTGCATCGCATGGACCAAAGAAGAACCAGTTTGAGAGCGGATCTGCATCGAGGGGCCGAGGTGCACATTATGGAAACAGTTTGTATTTGTGGAGTTCTGCACTTTAGACGTCAACGGGATTTTGAGTTTTGTTACTCCAGGATCAGGACCTGGAAGTCACGGTTTCACTTCAGCTCAGTATTTCTTGGCCAACTCCAAGAAGTTACAGGTCTCAACCAAGAAATAGTCAGGCACATAAAACCACCAAATGTAAGAGTTTGCTTTTGTTCTAAGTAGTTATAACCATTCGAGTCCGGCTGTTTCACCCCTTTTGCAACAGTCTTTGTGCAAAGCCGATAGCTGACAGCAACGTCTCTGATGCACAGCATCCTGTCCCTCAAACCCAACAGGGTACTGACACCCGCTAATCATTGTCCGGGGCTTCAGAGGCCTTTTATTGGATCACACACTGCAGAGAGCACACATGAGGTGGTGGGGAAGCCTCTGTGAGCACAAAGTGCACTGTCATGCTAATCACCAGTCCTGCAACACTGAGGGCTTTCATGAGCAAAGTGCCGGGAGGTAGAGCATCATTTACCACCGCAGACCTGTGTGTGTGTGTGTGTGTGTGTGTGTGTGTGTGTGTGTGTGTGTGTGTGTGTGTGTGTGTGTGTGTGTGTGTGTGTGTGTGTGCACGTGTGTGTGTGTGTGTGTGTGTGTGTGTGCACGTGTGTGTGCGTGTGTATGTGTGTGTGTGTATGTATGTGCATGTGTGTGTGTGTGCACGTGTGTGTGTGCACGTGTGTGTGTATGTATGTGTATGTGTGTGTACGTATGTATGTGTATGTATGTGTGTATATGTGTGTATGTGTGTGTGTGTGTGTGTGTGTGTGTGTGTGTGTGTGTGTGTGTGCGTGTGTGTGTGTGTGTGCACGTGTGTGTATGTATGTGTATGTGTGTGTACGTATGTATGTGTATGTATGTGTGTATATGTGTGTATGTGTGTGTGTGTGTGTGTGTGTGTGTGTGTGTGTGTGCACGTGTGTGTATGTATGTGTATGTGTGTGTACGTATGTATGTGTATGTATGTGTGTATATGTGTGTGTGTATGTGTGCATATATGTGTGTGTATGTGTGTGTGTGCGTGTGTATGTATGTGTGTGTGTGTATGCATGTGTGTATGTGTGTGTGTGTGTATGTGTGTATGTATGTGTGTGTGTATGTATGTATGTATGTATGTGTGTTTGTATATGTGTTTGTATGTATGTATATGTGTTTGTATGTATGTATGTGTGTATGTATGTGTGTGTATGTATGTGTGTGTATGCATGTGTGTGTGTGTGTGTGTGTGTGTGTGTGTGTGTGTGTGTGTGTGTGTATGTATGTGTGTGTGTGTCTGTGTTGCAGCTTTCTTAATTAAACGTGAACAGATCATTTGAGGGTAAAATGTTGTATCTCTGTAATGAGATGTTTTGCAGCTCTCCACTTCCCGTCAGACCCGATGCTGCTGCAAAGATTACAGACGCATTAAGTGTCAGCTGCTTCGCTGAAATGCTCAGATATAATACATGAAGACCAGGGTTAGGGAGTAACGGATTATCTTTAACAAGATTACAATAATCTGGTTATAAGAAATAATAAATGTAATCCGTTAATTTGGATTAAAACAGAAGAATATGTCATAACTTGCCATTTGTTTTCTGAATTATAGATTTACTGAACAATTAGGAGAAAATTGGAAATGACACACCGTTTTCTCAATTTATGGTTAATTAGTGTCTGAATAAAACAACGTAATCCACTTTTTAAGTGAGTTTAAGTGAGCAAAACATATCATGCACGGGTAAGCTTTTATTTGTTAGTAAATCACAACTGCAACAGTAAATGTTTTAAGCCAGAGGGCTGAAAGTGAGAGCAGAGGTTGAGTTTCATGGACATATTTACTCTTCTACGTCTCTTATTCAGTTATCGATGATATGAAGACGGATCAATACGATCTGCCTCTTTGGGAGCACACAAATCTTTAGAGACAACACAGTTAGCATTAAATATGGATGCACTCAAAAACACTTCTCAATGTCAAATAAAAGCTGAATTGAGTAAAAATAGATCATACAAAGTTTCCCCTCGACTGTCATACAATATAACGCACATGTCACCTGTTATATTGCAGCATTACTGCAGCTATGTTGTCTGTGTTTCACTCATTCCCTCGCAATCATCACTTTCTGCTGTGCAGTATCTTCGAATATTCAATTAAAATACAGCACATTTGACATAAAAATGAATGCTGAAGAGACTTTGATTTCCATTTGTGCTGGCAGTGCAGAGATGCAGAAATTCCTCCACAGTGCATGTGGAGAAGAGCCGGTATTGAGTCAGTAAAAAAAAAAACACAGATTTTTGTGTGTTTCCTCCTCACAGTTTCGGCTTAGTGCTGCATGCGCTTCGCCACAAAGAGGGTAGTTTTCCATTGATGAGCCGGCACAGGCAGCTTCAGCAGCAGCAGCAGCAGCAGCAGCAAATCACTACTCTGTTAAAGGGCCCTGATGCGTAGCAAACTCTCATGCCAAGCCTCCTCGCTCCGAATCTGCCTGCTTGCAGACCCCCCGTAATTGGAGGCATTAAACTTGCTTTGGACAGGATGGCAAATGAGTGCTTTGAGCTTGGAAGAGAACTGACTGGTGCATTCAGAAGGCAAGTAGATGCAGCTAAATCTGACAAATCACTGCCAATCCAGCAGATCTGTGCGTGAGTGGTGTGTGTGTGTGTGTGTCTTTTATGTGTGTGTGTGTGTCTTGTTTTGGCTGGTATTCGTGCATGATTATGTACATCCAGTATGACGGGCCGAGCCGCTGTTAATCTCTCAGTAATCGCGAGGATCACTCTGGAGATGTAGGGATTTGACGTTGAACCGCAGATTGCCTGCACGGTCACTGACGAGCAACCAGCAGCCCTGAAATAATAACTGTCTGCCCTCCTGCCATCCCTCCCTCAGTTTTCCCTCCTCCATGCACACTCATTAAAACCTCTGTGAGGGACTGACGCGGCTGATCTGCCATCACTTAATGGCCTGTGATACAATAATGAGATATTTTCCTTTAGGTCCGCTGCCATTTTGCATGTTTTTTTTGGGTTTTTTTAGATGCAGCAGTGAAAAACATAACACCCAGCTCTGCTGAGATGGAGGGCAGCGAGTGTTTTCTCTCGTGAGAAGCGAGGCGCCGCAGCCTGCGAAGCCGGAGACGCTTCAATTGTTTAATGGTAAACATGACGCAAAATCTCACTTTTGACACTGTGTCAGATCTCAGACGCCATGGGAAATAACAAGCGACATGTTTCAGGGTCTTTACAGGCTTCTCTTGGGTTTTAGAGCTTCATTAAAAAGCTGGGCCCACTACAAAACATAAAAATGGTCAAGAATTTCTACACGTCTTTTGTTTTGCGTCAATGGAAAGACATTAATCTGCTGTCTACCTTCAGAGCTTTGACACAGATGATAAAAGCCACGCTTTGCGAGTCGCCCAGCAGAATGTCCGTATACGGTATTCTGCACATTTCGATGTGTGCCTCGCAAGACCTTGGCGCTGACCTTGCGTGTGCACATTTTGTGAGAGCGGCGGAGATGATTAGAGAACATGGAGGGAACACGACATCGCCGGTCCTCGCTTTGCAGCTGCTGTCTGAGCAGCGAGCCACAGATGGGTAAGTATGAACCCCTCGCAGCCTCCCGACAAAAGAGCTCCTTTTTTTCCAGTCAATAAAAAACAGAAGGTGACAGCCTCTCTCATCTGCACTGGCATGAAAGAGACCCGGTTTGTGTCCTGATTGACGGATTAAAGGCAAACTAGAATGACATTTGTTGTGAAGCCAGATTAACTTTGCCTTCTTGAAGCCTCTCCAGCAGCAACAGAGACTCAAATCCCCTGAATAGTCCCGTGGTCTCGCTAATTGGCGAGCTGCGCGGACCGGCCTTTTGATTAATCTTAAATCTTAATGAGTCCATCCGAAAGATGCTGTGATATTCTGACTGAGGAGGTGAAGCACACTCGCTATTCCGTCTTTTCATCCCTCGGTCAGATAAGAGGAGACCCAAAAACTTAGCCTGGTGAACCCGCCAAGAAATCAAAGAGAATACCACAGATCCGTTTAATAATTTATTTGCATATGATTATCGTAAAAATACTGAAAGAGAAATGCTTATTTTTGTTCTAGTTTTCTTGAGTTTTTTTTTCTTCTTTATACAATCTAATACACCTTTAATTGCACAGGAAAACGTCCGCCCTAACAGACACACATTTTCTTATTTCGTTGTGACATATAGTTTCAGATATGTAATGACCATTTAAACTCCAATTTCTCCAATTGTTTGCTCCTTCACAATAAACAAACAAGCATATAAACAAGGGTCATAGAGAGGCCAGAATCAGGTCAGATGGTTGTAAATACTGAGCTGACTTGCCAAATAGAAATATAGTATTATATACAGGCAGTTGTTTAAGATAGGAACTGCGCTGACAGCTGGCGTGCTGAAGAAAACACATGTCAGAAGAAATAAACCAGTGAGTGATTGGTTCTACATTAGTGTTTGTAGGTCAGGTTAATATTAAGGTCACGAAGCTATCATCTGGATATTGACCTTTTTAATTCCCACTGATCCGCAACACATTCGCCAAAGTAAAATACACAACACGGCACTACCACAGGCGCTTTCCATTTATAAGTGTCTCAGCAGAACATTTCGCTTCTTAGTTTCACTCATTCATGTCTGTCTTGTTTGTTAATGTGTGTGAAAAAACAAGCATTGTAATAAAAAAAGTTAAGCCCCGGTGCTTATAGAAAAAAAGAAAAGGAAAAACACCTCTTTGCAGCAATACATAATAACTTAGCATTCAAAACAATGCGTATATGAATCAAATAAGATTAGGAAAAACATGGACGTTAAAGTCCATACAGCAAAATGCCACCAAAGCAACAGTTAACGTGGAACTTATTTGTACTTTTCTCATGAAGAAGTTTCCACTTTGGCATGCACATGACGTGTCCCGCACAGTGTCAGTTACGCCTCTCCTCGGACAGAGAGGCGGTGTGAAGACTCGGATGCTTTGTACAGATTTGTAACACGTATATCTCCCAGTACATGTGGAAGACAGTATTTAAGAGGAAGCGGATGAAAAGTGTGTTTTTTTTTCCTTGTTTCCCAATAAGAACAAAGCATAATAAAAGAACAGGTTGGGAAATTTAAAAACAAAAAAAAAAAGGTGGATCGTATTGAAGGTCTACAGATGTCGAGCTGTCTGAAGAGTTAGTTTGAAGCACGTGTTTGCTTTGTCTTGGCACTGTTGTCTCATCCAGACACTGAATCCTATCATCCGTGTGAGCTCTCCGGTCCTCAGTCTGAGGGGGAAGAGAAGTTAAAGACTGATTCCCAACCAGCAGAAAACACATGCAGACATGCAAACACAACCTGAGAGGGGTGGGGAGGGGGAGGATAGGAAGTTTGGCTTTATGTCAATAGTCACAAATCCACAAGTGTCAAGTAATGAACACACACACTGCAATGGACAGTTCTCTTTAAAACGGACATTACATCTCCAGTTGGAAAAAGAAAAAAAATCTCCAAAATGGTCCTCTTTCTGGCTTTGTAGCCGGAGCCTCCTTCTTTTCTTTTCTTCCTTGTTTTTTATTTTACATCGCGCTCTTCACGTCAGAGTTTCTAGGTAGTTTTTTAATTCCTTTCCGCGTCCTCCAGTTTGCAGCGGCTCACACTCTGATGGGGAGAGTATGGCTCATCTGTTGCCGAACGATTTCCTGACTGCTTTCCGGGCTCTTCCTGTTGTGTCCCGGCAGCGTCCCTCCAAGCCGCAGCAGGTCTCTGCCAACACAAAGACGCACAGGTCAGCAGCAGGTTCACAGCCACTTTAAACAAAAGCTACGGCTCATTATTACTCCACTAAGTGCTCTCATTGAGGGAGGATAACAGTATAATCCATCTTAGTGTCGTAGGTAAATTCCCCATCGTATATATACACACCTAAGACCTCGTGGTGATAAATAATTTTTAAAAAAAATACCGCATCTTGAGGACACGCTGAAATCTGCTGATCTAGAGCTTCATCTGCCATAAACAAAGTCCAGCTCAAATGGCCAGCCAAATCTACTCATCAGTTTTAATAAAACAAATGCAACATATTTCTTCACAGCTATCTTGGAAAAAGTGCAGCAGCCTGCGCGTGTCCTTTGTTGCCGGGCCAGTGTCCTTGTTTTTAAGGCCCTCGACGCAGAAGATACTCTTCAGATAGCGCTGCATCTCATATCCTCTCTCTGCCGGCGTTATCGCGCCCGACATCGCCGAGCAGCCAATGGCAGGTGAGCGGGAGCGAGCGCCCGAGACGCACGCTCAAACACGAGGAACGCTCCCCGAATCATGCTCCGACAACATGATCCTTTCTCTCTCCTCCTCTTCCTCCCGCTCTTCTGTCTATCTCCGTTGCTGTTGCATACAGATGAGGCCATAAATTAATCATTGGCATGTCATCTGCACACAGCGACACGTAGCATAGCGTAACACGCGCACACACACCCACACACAAACACAAACACAAACACACACACATTTCGCCCTCCCCTGATGCATTAAAAAGCTCATTAGCAACCTAATTAAACACATTCCTCTCTTTTAGCTTCTCCTCAATCTCCCTTATTACTCACACTTCATCACCTCCTGCTTTTCCACATCAGCAGCTCTGGCTGCTGTCTGTCCTATCACCTACATTCCAGCATCCAGCCAAGTGTATGGGGAATTAAACCGAGGTCAGCCATTACATTTCCACACACAATTAGCTTCCCTGAGCCCAAATCCTGGCATAGGAATCGCCCTTGGGGCTTTTGTGTTCGAGTCAAACAGTGAGCCAAGGAGCTGGCACAAAATCTGGATACTGTATGTATGAATTATGCCTTTTGTGGTCGTCGGAAAGAGGAAACTATAGGCTAGTCAGAGCCACAGCGTTGAGGACGTGCGCTTGATTCATTATACATCCCTCCAGAGCTGAGGGTCTAGCATCTAAACCAGCACTAATCATATAACTGACTGCATGCCAGGCTAACAAAATTCAGAACAAACGCGTCAGTGAAAATGGCTGGAACGTTTGAAGCCACTGCTCTAAAAAACAAAGTTGAAAAACAACTTGTCACCGTGAGGATGGCTACCTATGAATAAGTCAACATCTAAACTTCCAAGGGAATCGTCAGAGAAAAAGAGGCAGACGACTGTCTGACAGTAAAAGCCTTCAGCTCAAAGAAATATCTTCCCAAATCAACCGAAAGCATAAAACAAACCAAACCCAAGAAGCACGAGCCTTGGTGTGCCTCTCTTTCGGCCATGCCATATATTTCTTTCACTATGACATCTTATTCCAACAACCCAGAGGCACAGCAGCCGCTCGTCTCTGCACCAGGAGAAGTCTCCAGCCTGCACTTCACAGCCGTCATATACAATACAGGGGACAATTTCACACAAGGTGAAAGAGAGAGAATTGCATCACCATGTTGGCTGTTATCGGAGAAAACACTGAAAAGCATTAAATGCCTGTATGGAAAACTAGCAGAATATTGCATGTGTTTTAAACAAAGGTCTGCTACAGTAGCTGCAAAGTCAGCCGACAGCACAACCGACGACACAGCCAACATAAAGCCTTTATGATGAAAGTTCCTGTAAATATGTTCGCAAATACTTCTACTATGAGCGTCTGCATTTACTGTAAACTCTGGCTGCTGTTGTGAACTGAGATTCTTCATTCAGAAGTTGCAAGTTAATAATGCAGATGAATATCCATTTGGTGTATAAGCCCCCCGACACAAAGCCTGGAAACCCAGCGAGACGTTTTTTTCTGCGGCTATTTCGAAAGTCAATTCCGCGAGTTCATCTGCAAGGTTGCGGAATAAATCTCACAGCAAACTTGCAAATGTTGCGACAGTGAAGTGTTTTGCTCTTCCTAAAAAGAGCGAAGGAGAGATGTGACACATTTTGAAAAACACTTTCCATCCGCCTTGAAACTTCTCTCCATTCACTTCGACGAACGCACTTTGAAAACAATGCGAACCGGGAAAACTATGAAGTGACTCTTTCTCTACTGAAGAAGATCGTGTTCGATAGTCTTCCTCTGCGTGTGGCGGACTCACCCTGAGTAGGTGCTGGTCACCACCTTCAGGCTGGCGGCGTTGCGGAGGAGCTTGTCCAGGGTGCTGACGATGCGGGAGAACTTAGGCCTCAGGTTTCTCTCCTTCATCCAGCACTCCAGCATCAGCTGGTGCAGCACCATGGGGCAGTCCATGGGCGGAGGCAGCCGGTAGTCTTGCTCCACTGCCGTCATCACCTGAGGGACCAGAAGCCGTTCTTACAAGTCTCTGGGAAGCTGTACTTAGACACAGCGGTGGGTTGAGCGAAATGCTAACATTGACATGCTAACAAGCGCTTTAGTAACAATGTTAACGTCCTGATGCTTCCTGTGTTCATCGTCTTTATTCATCCTGTTAGCATGCTGACATTTACAGCTGAGGTTGCAGGGAATGTCTTACATTTTGCAAATATGTGGTTGTTAAACATGCTATTGGATGATGATTGTGTGAGAGTGAAGTTCATCATCAGAGTTATTAGATTGTATCATATTAGGACCATGAATATAAGTCAAAAGTATTCATCCTCTGGGCACTAGGGGTGGGGGGAAAAATCGATACAGCACAGTATCGCAATATTTTGCGTGGTGATATTGTATCGATACACGGAAGCAGAGTATTGATCTTTTATTTAATCAATTCCTTAACGTTTTGATGTCAATTTTGTTGACAAAGTTTTTCTTTGGGGACAATTCGCGGTTGATTTTTTTTTTGTTGATAAATCGCATTATATCGCAATACTCAATGTATCGCGATATTATCGTATCGGGAATGAAATATCGTGACGATATTGTATCGTGGGACCTCTGGTGGAAAATGCAGTAAAGTGCAAATTATCGACCTAGAATATTGTCAATTTCATTTGGTGCCTTTACAACAAAGTGTTCACATTCATAATATACATGAGTCAGAGATAGATATATGATAGATAATTACTCAATAAAGTAATTATCTATCCATCATCTAACCATCTCTGACTCATGTATATTATGCTCGCTCTGTTCGTCTCTTGTTGTGGAAGAATAAACCCTGTTCCTGTATTATGTCCTACATTCGACCGCTTCTTGTCTCATGCTGTCAAACATTCCTATCTTCTTTTCAGCATCTTTATAAAACTCTAAAAACAATATTCCCAAGTATTCTCCAAGTCGTCTCCTCAGAACCGGCATGATTGACAGCAGAGACAATAAGTGGAGGATACAAACTGTTCACTCATTGATTTGATTTCGCCGAGCAACCGCACTTCCCTCCATAAGCTCTGTATGGGTTTCAACCCCCCACAACAATAAAACAAAAAATGCCATTTGGGAACAATAAAACATTTCTGCTGCACCGCTCTCCTCCTGCTGCTTGTCCTTTGATTTTCATGTCGTGCTTCTCGCCGGCGAGTACTTCTGTTTGTATCTCGCGTTTGTTGACTCTGTTGCTTATTGAGCGATGACTGTGGCACAAAGGCTATTGGGAACAATAGAGGGCCCCCACTTTGATGCTTTCATTACTGCATGTGGGGTTTGTTATGAAAGTTATACATACATTTCTGGCATTTTTCATTCCACCTTTTCTATTTCTTTATTGCTATCAGCGTTACAACTGTCTTTTTGAAGCACAATACAGAGCAGACATTCCCCAGAGAAAAGAGTGGAGGTGTACACATGCTTCAGTACTTTGTTCAGGGAGGAGGAACCAAGAGATTTCTCTTTCTTTCCTGAGAGCTCGCTGCTGTTGTTACGATGTCTGTGCAGTGCAGATAGCCTACAGGTAACAACGCCCGTAAAAAAAAACAAAAAAAGAGTGCCTTTTCCAGAGTTCTCCTTTGTGTATGTGAGGGAGGCTTTGCAGTATGGATTTGTAGACGGGTGGGCAGGATAGGGCTGTAAATAAGGTGGTAAAAAAACTAGAACACAGACACACGGCAGCACCAGCAACTGCAATGAGGAGATAAAGGCAGCAGAACAGGCCCGGGTCCAAAATGTCACGCTGGCAATCATAGCTGCAACATCTCTGAGAAACTCTCAGCCGGCCCTAAACTTCAACATAAAACTCCCTGAATGCATGTTTGGTCTGTAGATATATATATGTGTGTGTAACAGGAGACTAAGCTGACTCACATCCTGGTTGCTCATGTCCCAGTAGGGCCTCTCTCCATAGGAAACCACCTCCCACATCACGATGCCATAACTCCACACATCACTGGCAGAGGTGAACTTCCTGAAGGCGATGGCCTCTGGTGCCGTCCACCGGATGGGAATCTTCCCTCCCTACACACACACACACACACACACACACACACACAGTGGGGGGGAGGCTATCAACACCTTGAGAGACGCTGCAGTCTTAAAACATCACACACGTGAAGAAACGAATGCACATTTCACAGACGGTCTCGCACACTTCGCGCAAATATTGGCACACATGAACAGTCGCACATATGTGAAACAAGTGAAGGGGAGCAAATGAACGAGCTCAATTAGACATGCCCAGAGTGGACAGACTCGGCGTTAGCAAACACAACACTGACCAGGGAGCTGGTGTAAGTGGGGTCGGCGGACGTGTCGTCCAGGAAGCGCGACAGGCCAAAGTCCGAGACCTTGCAGACCAAGTTGCTGTTGACCAGGATATTCCGGGCGGCCAGGTCTCGGTGAACGTAGTTCATGTCCGACAGGTACTTCATCCCCGCAGTGATGCCGCGCAGCATCCCGACCAGCTGTGTCACCGTGAAGCGCCCGTCGTTCAGCTGCAGACACGCACAGGGAAAGGCGAGAACAGGAGAGGCGTTTTAAGAAAAGCAGGAACAGCCGAGGAATGAAAAGTGAGAGCGAGGAACTAGGATGTGTGGTGAGAAGCAGACGCTGGGGACGAGCATGGGAGATAAGCTGGAGGAGAACCAGCCAATCAGTCACTGAGGCTACATAAACATGACATGTGCCATAATGCTTCACGGCTGCTCTGACAGTCAGTGACGGCTGACCTTTTCATGCATGATGTCCAATTAGCTGATTAATTAGGATCTTCACTGTCGTACTAAACACATTGAGGCTCTGTATCGACTCCGCATGAAAACAGGACGGGAGCCGAGATGCCGAAATCAAAAGCAGACAACTGTCGGTATTTTTGTTCAATTGCACAATTGGCTGCCAAACACAGGTGAGGCGGCGCACGGGTGTTAACACAAAGCTTGGTTTGCATTTCTTTCCTCGCTCGCGAACATTAAAGCAAAATCGTCTCGTCGACTGAATGCGAATGGCGCGTTGCTCAAAGCTTATTTTCCCGCATTTGAAAGTCCCCGATTTGCAGAATTGTGCCCTTTAATGTTGAAATTAAAGAAGCATGAAACAAATCTGAGATTAGGGCTTTCGGGGGGGGGTTTAATTTTCAATTCTCCACGCGTGCGAGGCGTGACATAGCGGGATCAACTCCAGATGAAAACACGTCAGCCGACCTCCAACCTGCGACGGCTCACGAAACCTGATGTGCGAGGAATTGAAACTAATCAATTCAATGTCAATACACAATTATCTGATATTAAAAGAAATGGATGAGAGAAGCTCAGAAACGCCGCCACGAGGCCTTTTCTTTTCACGATCTGAATATGTAATGCAAGTAGAGGAAGAAAAACAATTTCGACTCCTCGACGAGAGAGCGCCAGAACACAAGCCGCGACACGAGAGAACGATAAACATTCGGCTTTGTAGTCGACACACTCCGATGAAGTCTGACAGCGAAACAAGCCAGACTGGATGGATGTGTAAACAGGCGTGATTCATAGCAGGCCACGGCGGCGCGTACATATGTCTGCCTGCGTGTGGGTGTTGCGGCTGTACATCCGCAATGCCTCTACATGTGCATATGTCGTGCGTGTAAGTGTGCTCCGTGTCGGGGAGTTTGCGCGCGTGCGGGTTAACTCGGCGGGCCCCCGTCGTCCGAGCCGAACGCAGAGTTCCTCTGAGTCACGGGGCGGCGTGAAAGCGGCGGCAGCGGGCAGCGAGGACAGCACAGGCTGGAGTTTACTGCGGGACAGCTGACTGAGAGGAGTGGGTGAGAAGGAGGGAAGAGGCTCAGGCTGGACTCTCAGATACGAAGCGCTGCCACTCATGGTTGTTTTCATTATCCAGAAATCATCTTGAAATAATAGATTGATTGTCTAATCTATGAAATGTAGCAACAACGAGGAGAGTCCATTACAATGTCTAAGGGCCCCACAGGGATGTTTGCAACTGGAAAAATAATTGCCAGTTATCTGATCAATTATTTATCCATTAAATCATTTTAATGGGGAAAAAAAAAGACACATTTGCTTCAGATGCCACTTTGGGCTCTTTGGAAACGGTGATTAATTTGTTTGACACAATAATTAATAACTGATTCTCTAATAAATTTGGTTGAAGCTTTTTCAAATTGCTTGCTGTCCCCGAGCAACGTCACAAAACAGCAAATTCACACATTTTGGAAGTTCGCAGCAAAAGCCATTCTGCTTGATGCATTGCTTCAAAAGATATTTATTACAAACAATTCATTTATTTCAATTGACTAAATAAATGAGGTCGATATTTGTTCTCAAACCAAAATGTGTCTGTGGCTGAATATTAAGCAGCAAGCAGTACAACTACCAATATTCAGTCTTCTTCATTTATTATTTTTGCCAATTTTACACTGCATTGTCCTATGGCTAAGAGTAAATAATATTGTATTATAAGATGAGAAGTTAATAAAATGTTACAAGGCTTTTACTAAAAACATATTTACATTACATTAGATATATATATTAAGAAAAGTAGAGCGGAAACAAACAATTATTTTCATCATCAATTAATAACAATGATAATTTTCCCGATTTATTAATCAATTGGTAAGGGCCTAAAAGATTTTCCAACGCCTCTCAAAAAATCATATTTTTTAAAACTTGTTTTAGGAGAAAACAGTTATATAACTAGTCCTATTCAAAATGATATAAAACCAAGACGCATTTTTGTGTGTGTGCGATTAATCAATTGAATACAGAAAGTGCTGAATATTCCAATTTAAAATGGTTGTCAACGACTTTCCTATTAATTCACTTTTCTGCTTATACATAAATCATAAATTCACAGATATTATAATTTGATTTAGGTCCAATGCTAAAGACAGGAAATAAGTTAAATATTCACGCTCCTCAGCCGGCATTGAACCGCAGACGTGTGGTTATAAAGCATTAAACCCACTGACGTTGAAGACCATAAAACAAGCTGGTCAATGTCGACGCTCGTCTACATCCCAGATTCCTCTTCTATGCAACAAGCAGCTGCACATCACTTAAAGATAAACTGCTTTTAAGACCCGCAGTGTGGCATCGATTGACCAGAAGCATTAAGTAGCCTCCTCCAGCTGAACATTACAGTAAGTAGACTTCTTCGCAGTCCGGCCATGCGGAATAACACGTTTTATAGAATGTAAATGACGTGTAATGGCCCCCACGCAGCTGCAAATGTACTGTGTGACACCTCATTTCTTACCCTGCCTTTGTTAAGCGCTGTGTGTAGGTGGCGGTAGGTCTGAGCGGAAAACTCTGATCAGTAATGTATTCTGTAGTCGTACAAGGGCTCTAATGCGCCGAAGCAACCCGATCCAACGGTCTGCTTTGTGACAGTTTTCCACCAGGAGTGTGTGCATTGAAAAGCCTGTCGGCATCAGTCAGTCACATCAAGCTGAGACACTATGCCTGTCTCCAGGCGTTATATTGCACATTTAATCTCTATCACTCAGCAAGCGAGCGCCTCGGGGTGTTTCACAGAGAGTAAAACAGTCCGATAACCCAGAGGTGTCGTGAACGACTTGCCTGTGTGTGTGTGTGTGTGTGTTCCTCTCAGCTTTGATACAAACAGAAAGTAATCTCCTCCGTCAGAGGTACCGCGGCGGCAGGCGCGCGACACCTCCCGCCCAAACTCACCCTGAGGAAGGAATCGAGCGCTCCGTTCTCCATGAACTCCGTGATGATGAGGACGGGGCAGCTCCGCGTCAGGACGCCCTCCATCCGGATCACGTTCGGGTGGTCGAACTGACCCATGATGGAGGCCTCGGCGAGGAAGTCCCGCCTCTGGCGCTCGGTGTAGCCGGCTTTCAGCGTCTTGATCGCCACGACCATCTCCCTGCGACCGGACTGCTTGAGGCGCCCGCGGCACACCTCGCCGAACTCACCTGGATTGAGAGCACAAGGAGGGAGGGAGGCGGGGGTAAGGAGAGGAGGAAGGGGGGTGAGGGTGATGGGGGGCGGGGGAGAGAGGGATCGAGTGAGCAGAGGAAAGAAGAGGAGGAGTGGTTGGGAAAGAGGAAGTTGGGGGGGAAATGCAGGGAGAGGGAACGTTACTGGTCGGATACGGGAGTGAAGGAGCTGATTTGAAAAGAGTTGAGGGGTCGGCTTCAACTGTTGGGAGAGGATTAGAAAGTAGAAGAAGAAAGGACAGGGGACGGTGGGGGGGGGTCAAGGGTCGAAGATGTTGGGGAGAGAGGGAGTGACCCGTATCGTTCGACTGTGCAACCTGGGAGCGGTGAAGGGAGAGAGAGGACGGGCGAGGAACTTGGGGGTTTTGCATTTGGTGCCTGAGAACCGAGCGTTTACAAAAGGGAGAGAGAGAGAGAGAGAGAGAGAGAGAAGAGAGGAAGGTTGAACGAGCAGGAGCAGACTGTCATTTGAGGTAACGTTAGGACACAACATGCCGCTGGAGGAAGCAAGAAGAAGACAAAACAGACTAGAGGGGGGAAGAGCTACAGAGTACAAGTTTTACTTCATTCCTTCCCACCAGCAGCTCTCATGCACACGCGCTGAATCCCAACACTTTTCTCCCAAAGAGGACTCTCTCACAGAACAGACCTCCGGGCTTGATGGCACACTCCAGCTCAGAATGAATGATTAATAAACCCGAATCCTTCCTCCGTCCTGTCGTACACAAAAAAAGAAGAAAAAAAAGAGACGCCGTTGTTTACCTGCACCGATGACTTCTTCTATTTTCACGCAGGATATGTCGATCTCTTTGGCGAACTCGTGCACGGCGTCGTTCGGGTCCTCGTAGGTGAAAGGGTCGATGTAGACTTTGACCCCCGGAGAAACTGGGAGGAAAAAGTCACAGAGGAGTCAGAATCCAGTCACACCTGCCTCGGTAGTGTCACTGTTGAATATTTATAGTTAGATTAGAGGATTTATACCCCTCTCTTTATGTCTTTATGATGAATATGAAGCTGCAGGTTAGCTTAGCATGGGGAATTGCAGCGGTGGGAAACAGCTAGACCAAAGCTCATTCACAGGTTTTGTCTCACCGCGTGAAGCAAATTTAATATCGTGGTGGGATTAGTGTTGGCTACGTCAAATAATCCAAAAGCACTTCTCCCATTGACTCACATCGGGAAAGAGACGTCCGTAAATTAGGGGATAATTATTCATTAATCTTTTTGAGAAAATCAACTTCCCAGGAGGAACACATGTGTAGCCCGTTCATAAAGTCCTAAAAGTTGTTAAAAATAAACGCAATAAAAGCTGAAACCAGAGTGATTTTCCTTCTTCTGTTCATGTGGACCGAGGGCTCGGAGGGGAAAGGAAACGCTCGTGTGCTGAAGATCGCCGAAGGATCCAGGTAATTTTATACAGATTTTGGCTTCATGCGTAACTGAGCCGCTTCATCAGAATGAATGTCCACTTCCCTTTATACACCCATGGTTGTCTTCTTTTAAATTTACGACTCGTTTGAGCTGATTGAAATATATTTTGATTGTATAATCACAAAATGGACTTCAAGTTTGCCTTAACAAATGGTATAATATTATTCTCACATCTTATCATGGCCTTAATATTAATAATACAATAATAATAATGCATTTTATTTATATAGTGCTTTTATAAGTAGTCAAAGTCACTTTACATAAGAGTTGAAATATCCTAAAAGATCAAATACAAATAAATAAAAGCAGTAAGAGAGCACACGGTCATACATCAAACGCAGTTCTTAAGAGATTAATATTAATATAATACGACATAAAAATGCAATGCAACCACACATCCTGTAAAGTTCACATGTGAGAATGAGTATCGTGAGAAACATCAAGACTTCCTCCGAGTAAACAGGGAAATGCTTCCCTGACTCAATCAGGTGATTGGATAATTGATTGAATCAGCTGGTTAACTGCGCTGGCTTGACCAGAGGACCTCGGAGGAGACGGTTCTCAGGCCGAACACACAAACTCACTGTATTGCTGCAACTTCTCGGTGTACTCCAGCTCTGAGCCGCTGCGCTGCTTCCTGTAAACAAGCAGCACATGAACAAGGTCACATTCACATTGACAGTCCTGACCCTGTCTATGTATGCAGGGAATTAAACTCATATCTAACTCATGTCTAACTCAACTATCAGACTGATGCAACTCGTTTATTTTTCTCTTCTCGAGCTCCTTTTTTTTTTTGAAGCTAAAGGATTACGAACCCTTTGAAAGCATTTTAAAATTTAATGAGCGGCTTTGTTCACAGCCTAACTAACAAAATGAAGCGTGTGGCTCAGGCTGTGAGTCTAAATATAAAGCAAACACGTACTTAAGGCAGACGACAGCGATGACCACCAAGGCAACGATGACCACCAGACCCGCCGAGGCCGAGCCGATGATGAGAGGCAGCTGGTCCTGCACCGACTTTTGAGGGTTACCTGTTAAAAAAAACACACATAGACGCACATGAGTAAATAACAGCAGCAACACTATGCAAGAGATGGAAGGATGCGCTGCACTGAAAGTACAGTGGCTACCAATTATGGCGGCAATAAACCTACTAAGCCTGAACCCTTCTTAAGAAAACTGTAGCAGCAGATCATCAAGAACGGACTGTAAAGGAGGAGGGAGGACTGTCCGTACTGTGGAGGCTGGTGCTGAAGTCCATGGGGTTGCTGTAGCGTCCGTAACCGGCCACGGTGCGAGCTCTGACCTGCACCACGTAGGGCGTGGCGGCCCTCAGCCCCTCCACCTTGGCGGAGCTGTGCTGGGACGTCACAGTGTGGGACATCGCCTGGCCCTGAAGTAAAACAAAGGAGCGTCAAAGCGGCGGCGGCGGCGGCGGCGAGTTTTCCCGATTGGCTCGCGGGCAAAGAATCAATCGTTTGGTTCTGAGTTAGCAGATGAAGCAGCAACCTTTTGAAAGAAGGACACACTGTTCATCTTATACATTGAAAGTTGGACTCATGGGGAATAAAACACAGCGTTACTCATTTCAAAAGACTGAGCGGTTTTGCTTGTGGTACGACCCATAGCTTCTGGTAGCTTACGATAGCTAACGTAGCATGTCTTCTTTTATCATTTAGCCTTTTCATTGTCTGTAGCTTACAGTACTTTTATCACGTTTGTCTGGTTGTCTGTGTTTGTTGTAATGTATGTCGAGATGGATGCCTCGTTTTCTACTGGTTTCTACTGCAAACCAAGTCTACCTACGGGTACTAATAAAGTAACCAAACCAAAACCCATCATCAAATAAACTCAAAAGCTGAATTAACACACATTTCCTCATGTGTATGGACATATAAGTATATATAGTATATACTTAAGATCTTGCTTCTATTTTATCCAGGAAAGAACTGTCTAATAAAAGATAGGTTACGCACCTACTGACCTTTAAAGTCTTCCAACAATGGACTAATTACTGAAACTGGCCTCGCTGGAACCAACACGGGCCCGTGCATTCTTTACAAACAGTGCTGTTTTCAGTGCTAACACCCTGTAATGATACACAGCTTTACTAGGGAATTTAATCAAAACCAATGTTGCAGCGTTTACATCCCCAGCTCCCTCGTCTGACCAGCACAATCTCCAACAATAGACCTTCCCCCGACCAATATTCCCTTTTCCAGCATCCACAAAAATGTTTAAGGGAAAGCAGATTTTCAGAATGAAAAGGGTAGAGCATTGTGACCTACATCGAGGCCAAAAAGTCAGCGCTTACCCGCTCATAGTATTTGATCTCGTAGTCGAGGATGACCCCGTTGGGTTTCTCGGGCGGCAGCCATGACAGGCTGAGGGTGTCGGAGGTGGACCGCATCAGATGGACGGTGGGCACGGCTGAAGGAGCTGCGGTTTGACATCAGAGGGGACGCAGTTTACTTTACACTCTGCGGTACTAGACATTGTCATTGGCCGCGTTTCCCAGATTCGTTAAGAGGCTCTTAAGCGCTAAGAGCTTCTGAGGAGCGCTCTTAAGAGCGCTGTGAAAGAAGGACGTGTTTCCCAGAGTCGTCCTTAGCTTAAGACGATATTTCACTAAGAAGGAAATGTAAGATTAGCCTGACCCACTCTTAAACAGATAAGAACGCGTCGGAGAAACACCCTTATCTTAGCGCTCCTTCTTAGCCGAACCCTTCTTAAGAGCCTGCTTAAGTCCTTAGAAAAACGATCGAATCTGGGTTGCCAATCCGAAGTTGCCAAGAAGTCACAAACCATCATAATAAGATAATTATTATTCGAAATACTCCAACCGTAACGGTTTAAGAAAAACGGTACAGGTGTCACCTTCACGCTTCAGTAGTTTATTGATTTGTGAGGCCTGAAAGTGACTCAATTGATAGGCATTGTCTTGGGTCCATAAACTGCAGTAAGGTGGATTAAGTGCAGGTTAACTGGGAGAGTGATTACAGTCTGTGAAAGGTGCTGAGCAGTTTGGTTGATGATGACGATGCAAATATAAAGCGGAGATGTTAAAAAGGTGACATTGTCAGTGATGTAACGTTAGACGCCCGGTTGACAGAGGGCTGAATAGAGGCAGTGGAGATTTAAATAGCATTTTATCTGCCTTTACTGTAACTCCTTCAGCAAAGCAGAGCTCCAGCTGAGTGTTTTTTTTCCACCTGCCGCTCTTACTGAGCATGTTCAACAATGTTTATTGTTGGTGTTAATACTGATCTGGATACCAGGAGCTCATTAAACCCTCACTGACATTGACTGAACACAGGATCCACGCGGGCCGCTTCCTCGTGATGTTAAGTGGTATTGATCGGAGCGGTTCTATGAATGAACTCGTTTTGTGGACACGTCCAACGCCATTGACGGATCTCCTACTCACCGGCTTGGTTGGTGGTGATGTTGACCGTGGAGTAGCTGGGGGAGTTGGGGTTTTTCCCAGACACCCCGTTGACAGCCTGCACCTCGAAACTGTAGCGGGTGTGGGCCTGCAGGTTCCTCACCACCACCTTCCTGGGCCTCAGACCGAGCCTGCGAGGGGCGATGTCCACGTTGTCGTCGCAGCGCGTACATGGGCTCCGGTCCCGCAGGCACTTCTTGCACACCACGTTGTAGACGAGGTCGTTCCTCCCGCCCGTGTCCTCGGGCTCCTCCCACTCCAAGGACAGCGAGGTCTCGTTCACGCTGGATATAACGTTGCGAGGCGCCAAGGGGATCGCTGCAGAACCACAAACACAAACACACACACGCACGTAGGTGTTTAAGAAGGCGGGCAGGCAGAATGGGGAAAAAAAAACAAACACTATTATCCTCCCTGAAATGGGAGAGAAATGTTTTAATATTTCTATAAGAAGGCAACAAAAGGAAGTAGTGCCTGCACAGAAATAGGAAAAGAGTGTATTTGTATTCTTTTTTATAATATACTTTATGTTTTGCTCTACATGTCCCCAAACAAATCTAAAGCAAAGGGCATTGAAACAACCGGGCGACATCCTAGTGTAAATGAATAAATCAACATATTCAGAGACGAGAGGATAAATCCAACTTGCCATGCACACGCTGAACAGCACTGTTCATCACTAAGTAATGTCGCTTTGTGAAAAGCACGATCCTATACAGCTCGACGCTGTAACTCAGCGTCCACGGATAACCCCTCTCGGTGCGTGTGGAACTTGGTTAATCCACTCTTGATAAAAAATTCATGTTTTTGTATCGGCGCAAACCCGAGGCCACCGCGGTTAAATAAGAAGTGCTGCATCTCGAGCGCAGAGTCTTTAAAAACCTGGATGAAGTACGATAAACCGCAGCGGGAGGCAACAAAGATTGGTTCATGCTTTCACAGGGAAAAGAAGAGCCGGGCTCTGCCTTTTAAGCTCCCAGCAGCGAAGCGTCGAACCCGTCTCAAAGCAGAGATGGAGAGAGACAGGGGGGAGAGAGAGAGAGAGAGTGTGAAAGAGTTAGAGATGGGGAGGCTCTCAGGCCATCAGCGCTTGTCGGCCAAGTCCAGCTCCTCTGCCGGCTCGCCCTGAGCGGCGTTTCCCCTCGCCCCGTCCTTTCTAATTAGGCGCACACAGCTCAGAGCGGAGGCTCTTCTAATTGGACACTCGTCCGAAACACACGCTGAGTCCAAGCTGCCGGCCATTGACTGGCCCGAGCCTCTCTTGCGCAATACACCGCTTCCGACACAAAGCGCAGGCTGCTTGGCAGCGGCTCTGACAGCCCGCGGGGACAGAACTGTCAGGACTATGTGTTTGCGTGTTTAGTCGGAGGTGGTGCTTGAGCGCCTGCCCGCCTGTCTGCGCGCGCTGGTCAATGTCAGAGTCCTCGGTGTTCCTGTGACGAGAGTCTGGGGAAGACAGTTGCGGGCCCTGTTTGTCATTTAACACGGCGAAAGGCCCCCGGGGGGGGTGATTTTACGCGGTCAGGGCAGCACATGTCGCTCTCCATCAGTAACCACGGCTGGGACTAATCTCGGAGGCCCGTCCATGCAGAACAAGCATGGACGGCGCGGTCGGCACCAGACGGGACTAGTTAGCACCAAACGGACAATTTCAGTTTGAAACTTGTAACAAACGACTCCTGGGGGAGATGTTTGTCGCTTTAGCTCCTAAAAACTCAACTGTGTGCACCGGTTAGTGGCTATTTGTTCTGTCTTGTCTTGAGCTGAGTCGGCGGTGGGAAGTTTTTTTTTTTTTTTTAAACTGAAAACACGACCAGCAATCCCTCCTACATGTATGTCACATTGGCTTCACATCGTCGTTTAATGTTGTTATTATGAAGACATGCATAATGCCGCTTTAAAAAAGTTTTAAAAAAGGGAAGAAGTACACTACAGTATTCTATTATTTATATTTTGCTTTCTGGAACTCGGCCCAAATAGTTTTCACTACTTCTAATGTGACAAAGAAATAGATTTGTGAACAAACGCCAAGGATATGTGAGCTGATTTCTAAGAGAAAGAATGAAACTTTTCGATTTTTACACACCACGATAGATGCACCCTGACACTGATAATTCACTGGATGTTGGTTCTACTCCCCTGACGTTTTCTCAGCACCAGAACAGTTGAAGCTTCTTGCCTGTGCAGCAGAGGATGACTTACTGGTGCAGGAAGAGTCGGGGGGGTCGCTGTCAGCGCGGTAGAAACCACTCTGGCAGGGACAAATGCTGGCTCCTCGCGCACTGGTGCGACTGTTGGATGGGCAGGCAACACAGGATCCCTCCCCAAATTTAGATTTGAAGGTCCCAGGGATGCAAGCTGGAAGGGGCGGAAGAAGAGAGGGGGAAAAGAAAAGCACAATAAGAACAAAACAAAACAAAAGCACTGTGTGCTTGTCATTTATCTCAAAGAAAAGTGGCTGTCACGTCTGTCACGGAACAGAAACTGTTCCTGTGAAGCACCTGCAAAGCTCAATATTTATGCAAGGAATTCAGATTGGTACGTGAGAGATTAGGCGTCTTATCTGTTTATTTGCAACGTGCTCTTTCAATTTTCTACCAGGTGACATCACTCTACCCAAAAAGGGAGTCGGGATGACGGGCAAGTTTCATGTTGAAGAGGAGGAAAAGGACGATGGAGATGAAGATAGGCTGCTGACAGGAGATTGCTGTTGTCAGACAAACAGGGAAGGAGAATGCTTCTGAGAAAAAGGGATACACCCTCAACCCATCAATCAGTGTCTGTTGTGTTTTTCAGCCCTCCAAAACCACACGCATGAATACAAACAAGGCCTCCGCATGCAGAACAGCGCTATAATAAGCCGGTGAATCAATTCAAATGAAGGGGGCCAGAATCAAAACAGACGTAAATTAGCCGAGCGGGGTTATCAGAAAAATATACAAAGTGCGGTAATCTTAGACGATGTGTCCAAGCGATTAATTTGAATTCCAAAGTGTCACGCTGAAGGTTGGCTGATATCGAGTCTTAAGGATAAACCAGCATAAGCCCGCACTAAAGAAGGATTCAGATAAAGGGGATTAGCAGCAAAAGGTCTGGATATATCCGCCTCTGGAGCCCCACATTTTACTGTTTGCCACATTCCTAACTGGTGGAGTAAAAGTGGGGTCTCTGGCAAACATCTGTCCTGTCAGCGTGAGGCCTCATAAAACCCAGCCAGAGAGAAGGAGTGTGATTAACTAGTTATCCTAAGTGGTCTTTCAGTTTGAACTCAAGTTACACCCTAATTCCCAACAATGGCACTTTGAGGAAAATCAGCGCGGCTAATGGCTCCGCATTGTAGCTCTGAAACTCTGCAATAAAAAGCCAAAAAAGATAAGATGAAAATGTACTCTTTTTTTTTTTTTTTTTTTTTGTTTCCGCTCATAATTCACAAAGACCTTTAGGCGCTACACTCTCTGATCTGATTTATTTTTCTTCTATTACACAGTGCATCATCATTTTCTTTTATTTGTTTGTTTTCCTCGCCTCTTTGGGAGAGGGTGCTGAATCACCCCGCTGTCTTGCTTCAATCCATTAACCTCTTTTGGAGGGCGCGATGATTCTCCTGTTTTCGATACGCTAATGTTTTCCTCTCCCTCTCCATTGTCTCCGCTCTTTCTTTCCTCCTCATCGTCGCCTTCTCTCCATCCGCGTGCGACGCTCGGCGGCGAGTGCGCGGCCAGACCGAGGTTTAAGAAATGAAACGTCTGAGTGATTAATGTTAGCGTGGCGGTGTTGGCTCACGTCGGCCTGAATGGTGTTAATGAGTGTGGCCGCCTGTAGATTAACTAACGGGAGGCCGTGGAGGAAATTACACTCCTTCATCGCAACCGCTGGCTGAAGCTCCGGAGAGCTTTTTTATCAGGCATTGGCGGCAAGCTTTTAACCTTGAGCCGCCAAATTGCAAAGAATGAGCGCTCCGGCGCATGTTCGACACTATTCCTCACACCGAGGTGCGAAGGGGCTTTGCGTGTCTGTCGTTGGCTTCCTGCAGCCGGCCTCCCTTTCCATTCTTCTCCTTTTCCGGCTGCTGTTACTATCCCATCTCTGCACACCTTTTTTTAACTCAAATGTTAATGTCTCTTTTCTCCGGCCTTCCCTTCTACTATCTGCGTTTTCCTTGCAGAAATCTACAGGCTCTCTATTTTGTCCCTTCTTGCTATCTTTCTCTCCCTCCCGTCCCGCTCTTGCAATATTTGTATGCTGCTCCTCTCTGCAACACCTCATTAATTCATACTCTCCTCCACCCTCCTTCACCCCCTTTCAGGAGCCGCACAATAAATGCAGAGGAGAGGGCAGAGACTGAGGTGACTTGCTCTGAGCATATAAAAGAGGTTTGGTTAAATAAAAGTCCAAAATGCCCGTTAAGCACACATACCCAGGCACTGAGTGTCGTCCGCGGAGGGTTCGAAGCCGGCGACGCAGGTGCACGAGCCCACGGGAACCATCCACTCGCCGTCTCCGTTGCAGTACAGCTTCAGAGGGACGGACACCTCCATCGCGTTGGTCACGCAGGCCCCAGGAGCGATCACTAAGGAGGTGGCTTCGGCCCCCGTGGCGGTCTCGGGGAAGACGGCGAAATTGGCGATGGTCGTGGAGCACTTCTTGAAGAAAACCCTGACTGAGATGAGAGACATGCAGGCTCCCAAGTCCTGGAACGCCAGGTAGAAGCCGGCCTTGGAGAGCGGCCCGAAGCTGCGCACTTTGGTGTTGATCCTGCCGGCCTCCAGCAGAGAGAAGCTCTCGTCCGGGGCGATGGTGTCCACCTTCACGTAGGGGTTCTCCCTCCACAGAGGGCTGGTTTCTGTCGCGGTGTCGCCCTCCGACTCGTAGTAAAACAGATTGTAGGTCTCTTTGCAGGAGCCGGGGATGTTGGGGATGCTGGCGCAGTCGCGGACAGAGAACTTGAGCTCCACGTAGACGCGCAGCACGCCCTTGCGGGGGATGAAGTCCGTCCTGAGCCAGTTGTTCTGGTTGGGCTGTCGGACATTACACACCTGGTAGGTTCTGATCGGGCTCATGGAGTCGTCATAGCCGCTGACCTCCTCCCACTGTGGAAACAGCAGAGACGCACGGTGAGATAGCAAGTGATGACAGTAGGGACTCTGGAAAAACATACTACTGCTAGCAATGCGGACAACGGATGGAGACGGAGCAGGAAAGAGTAGGTTTTAGAATATAATTAGACTGAAATCTATTGATTATCTAATGTTTTTTATTCATCAATGTGACGGCATTCAGTAACTACTGAGCTACAAGCAGAAACTCATATCCAATATGTTGTTAATTAAAATGGAGTAATGTTAAACGCCGTGCATCCTAATGCAAACCGTTCGAGCGTAGAGGACATCCAAAACAGCAAAGTGACGTCTGCTATAAACACAGTGTAAAAATGCAAAAATGCACACTAAGTGTGGTTGTGTATTTGTGGCCTGTGAGGAATACGTTCAGCTCAAATGCATCTAATGTACGAGTATCATTTAGAAGACTTTACTATGTTGGACTAACATTCTTGATGCTCGTCACGTGTTGGAGGTTTGTTAAAAGACGGACGTTTTGCAGCTAAGATCATCACAAATGTGTTGGTTAGACCTTTATCAAAGTGCACACACACAAACACACACACACCCACTCACACACACACACACTTATATAATAGGAACCAGTGCTCATAGCTATAACTGCTGCAGTGCAATCGAAACAGTCTCAAGAGGAGATGTGGTTTCTATATCATATAAATGTATTATCTCTGCTGAGAGAGATGAGAGCATAAATCTGTAAACTTTAAATGGAAACTTTCCCCACACATCTATAATGGAAACAGTGACTTATTTATTAAAATGGTAATCTAAATGCAATGTTGTCAGTGTGATCACACAGTGGCAGCAATCCTAAGCACTTAAGATCACACACACACACACACACACACACACACACACACACACACATATATATATATATATATATATATATATATATATATATATATATATATATATATATATATATATATATATATATATATATATATATAAAGTATTTTTACATCATGTAGTCTTGATAACAATCTAAGTCACTTCAGGACTAATTTGACACCAGACTGTGTGTCAATATAGAAATTATTTAAATCATATCCCTGTATAGCTTTACATGTCCATGTATATGCTAACTAGCATTATCGGCGATAATAAATGGCGTCATTGGTCAATCAATTCCGTCTATTAGGAAATAACCTTGTGCGAAGTCAATCTTTTCACATTTGTTTCCCTCCTGATTCCCTCTCGGACAGAATGCTTCGTTTCCATAACAAATGAGCTCCCCAGAAATTGATTATTTCAACCGGAAGAAAAATAATGCATAACTCATCTCACGTCCCGGCGCTCCTGTGCAATTTATTCCCAAACGATGAGCCCAACAGTCAGCATTAGATGTCGTAAATCACCGGCAACACGTTGATGCACTACCTGACAAATATGATAATTGCCGGGCCCTGAACGTATGGGCTCGTCAGGCGTGGAGGAGGAGAGGGAGAGGATGGAGGATGGAGGATGGAGGGGGGGGGGGGGCTGCCTCGCCTGTCGTGACATATGACTTCATGGCTTGCCGGGACGTTCAGAGCCGGCCCTCGTAGAGGGGAAAAGAGGAAGGAGGAGGGCTCGCCGAAGATCGTTTCCATGGAAACCCACCATTTCCATTGACTGACTTTGCGCTCACGTAGCGAAGACAAATTACACTGGCTGGGAGAGGGGGAGGTCTGGCAGGCTGTTAGCCCCGGGGTCAAATGCATGTTGTTTTATTTTCTCACCATTCCTACAGGAGACGTCAGCTGAAAAACCTTAATTTCTGCCGGTAATGCGCTCTTGGGTCCGTATTATAAAAGACACAGACACATGCTTTCAATTAAGCTCGCCATCCTGGGGAGACGTTCAAGGTACACAGCCTTCCCAGTAGCACTTACACACTGCGGGGATTTGCTCTGTGTATCTGCATGTCGGCCATTTTTTGTTGTTGTTGTTGTTTAGGGGTGTAATATTCCTTCTTTTTTTTTTACATTTTCTAAATACAGAAAAGCGTTTCTTTCCTTCGACACCATGTGTTTCTCATTTGCTTTTTAGTATCCAGGAAAGCAAACATACACTGCAAAAACAAATATATAAAACAGTAGGAGGTGTGCTCTTCAAGGCAGACTGGGCTCTATTACCAAGTAAATGGAACAAATGTTGTTAAATGAAGGGAGGGGGAAAAAAGGAGAACACAAAACCAACCCATGCATGCACACACACACACACACACACACACACAAACTTACCCCGCTCTCTGGGAACGTGGTCCATGCCAGCTCTGTGGTTGCCCACCGACTGTCCATAAGGGTTTCTGCAAATTAAGAGGAGGAGGAAGGTTGATAAAACCAGAATAATATCGTGTAAGTGGGGGGGGGGAAACAAAATTAAATTGTTGCACAGCATTAAGGAACACACACACACACACACTCACTTGTTCCCTCTGCTTGACAAAGGATTCAGGTAAAGCTGCCTCGCTCTCTCTCTTTCATAACTTCCACCCACATGCACTCAGTTGTTGAAAGCACTGTGACAATCAAGGCATATCTGTGATGCTGCCTAATTAAGGCTTTCTCTTTGTGTGTGTCTGTGTGTGTGTGTGTGTGTGTGTGTGTGTGTGTGTGTGTGTGTTTGGCACCCGCAAATGTGCTCCTTTCAATATTCATTTGTGGAATTAAGAACAAAGACTCCTCCAAGATGCCTTGGGAGGGAAAATATTCCATTAACTAGCACCGGTTCAGAAAGAGAGGAGGCGTTGGGGGGTGAAGAGATGACATTTGGGGGCGAGAGGGGCTTTTCACCTGAAAATACCTTGTGAGGCCTTTTTTTGGGGGCCTCTGAGGCCCTCGACTGACCGCTATCAAGCGATGTGGGCGGTTGTTTGCTAGCTTTTTTTTTTTTTTTACGACTCTGCGAGGAGGTGAGAGCGGGATACGCAATCGCAGGGCAGAGAATAAACAGCGGGGATCAATGAGCATTGTATTCAGGCTGTCAATCAGTCGTCACCTGATTGGTGGTCCGGCGAGTTCATTACACCTCGGGGAACGCGACCCCTCTCTCGGGCTCTTAACACACAGCTGCGGTCGTGTCGGCTCCCATTGTTCTGTTGCTGTTAGCACATAATTACTGAAACAATTACGCTTTCTTCATGGAGACTCAATGACACGACGCCTGCTGTGCACCATTTGCTCACAAGTCGTTGAGAGCGCTAGCTGAAGGAGGGCGTGAGAGGGTAAACAAATAGTATGACCTGTGCGGGACAACGGCAGCGCTCCTCCCCAAGACACGTGGCTTTGTTTTCTGGCGCCACAGCATCGGGAGATGTTTTGCTTTTAAAGGCAGTTACAGTGCAGTGTTGTCATTGTCTCGGTGTGTCAATAACAGAAGTCTGATCGAGGGGATAGATCACTGGTCCATCTGTAGCTGCTGAGATATGTGCAGTGTTTACAGTCTGCGCCGCGTGTTCATTAGAGAGAGCACAATGGCTTTTCTTCTTCCTCAAGGACGAGAGATAACGAATAGTGATCCGTGCATCAAACAGGATGGGACGACATCTGTGTTCAAGTCGTGCATCAGGTGGTCACATTTGCACCGCGGTGGCAGGCGAGATCGAAAACAAGCGGGAGGACTTCCTGGTTCCTTTCAATGCAAATTATTAACTCTAATAACTGTGTGGAAACGGCGACGAGATTTGACCAATGTTTTCTGTAGTGCAGTAATAAACTACATATGGGATGTTTGGGATCTGTTCCCCTTTCAAGTAATGTAAAGTTTGACATATCACAGTCCACGTGAAAGAAATAAGTAATTGTATATAATAAGGGGGCAAAACATACTTGATAGAATACTTCAACATTTTGGGAAATCCCTTTCTGGCACAGTTAAAAGAGAGGATTGATACCACTCCTTTGTCTGCTAAATATGAAGCTAGCACAAGGAGCCGGAGCTGGAAATGGGGAAACTAGGCTAACAGCACCTCTAACTCACTGATTAACATCATATTTTGTTTGTAAAATCTGTTTATGTCAGACTACAGACCAATTTTGTTAAATCCGGACAGAGGTTAACTTTTAACGCCCTGCTTCCAGCCTCTGTGCTCAGCTCAGTTAACCAGCTGCTGGCTCTAGCGTCATGTTTAGCAAACAGACATGAGAGTTGGATCAATCTTCTCATGTAACCTTCAACATGAAAGGGAATAAGCGAATTCCTTTTCAATGTATACACGATTCATGATGACTTGAAGCATGAATGAATGCAGAGTGGATCACAATTTCCTGTCAAGTCTATGTAAGGAGTTAATTCTTAATGCATTGCAATATATTCATGTTTGCGTATGACGACCAGTTTTGAATTAAACATCTTTATATTTCTCTGTATTCAAGCCCATCAAATGTGTGACTACGAGAAGTGCTTTTTCTATGTAACTGGTTTCAGCTAATTTGGTGGCATATAAATTAGAGAATGAAGTACATTTGAATTAACGACCATTAAGTGATGATGCATTAAGAATGATCTAATCACGTGAACTCGTAGGGACTTCATAATGTCTTTATGGTGGTTAAGCACGTGATTTAGAACCAGAATACTTTTATGTGCAGAAAGCAGCGTGTCAAGAAGTGAAACGTTTAAATAAACATTTGAGTAGTGCTTTAATGTAAAAAATAATGACATTCATAAGTGGCTGCCTTGATTTTTGGACATCTACCTCTGCATAAAATGTACTAAGTGACACACAACAATATATATTTACTGACAAAACACACAAAACGAAGCCCTGTTAAAAGCATTCTTCTATTCTTGTACGCGTGAGGACATGAGCGACAGCCCAAATATTTTGCTGATTAGCAAGACTTGAGGAACAAATCAGTGAAATCAGCGGCTGTTGCCGTTGGCTCGGCCCTCTGAGGCTCACGGCTGACTGAGCGCTCCTGGACTGTACATGCTGCCGATCCAGCCGTCCCCTGGGTGTCTGATCCGGTGCGTCGCCCCCCACTTCCCTCTTCTCTCTCGGTTTGCCCAGAGGCAGCAGGGACAGAACCACTCAGCCGCATCCGACCGCGGGCCGGAGCCGATGCTCCTTTCAACAGGCTTCACCTCGCACACAATGCACTCGAAGGGGCAGCGAGTTGACCATCCTACAACGCAAAATACAAATACAGAGCCCGGTTCAAGCCCCTGCGAGAGCAGGGTTTCCCTACGCTGAAGCATTCTTGAGCATAGTCGTGAATCCCCTGGCAGCGTGAGGGTATCATCTTGTATCCGAGTATGACCTTTGACCTCTCAGCGGAGCAAGAGAGGAGCTAAGTTCTCTTGCTGGATTTTAGCATACATCATAGTACTTTCACAAAAACTGTTATGAGCCAAGTTGAAAGAGATGACGCCGTATATATCTTCAAGCTTTTGAGTCCAGGCGTGTGTGTTGCTCACTATTAATCAGCTTTTTCGTTCGCCAACAACTCAATTCACCAAAGTGTGATATCGTCAACCCACTAAATCCTAGAAACTGGTGAGATTGAATAAGATCCCATTTGTTCCACAGTTCTCCTCCTCCCTGTTAAATTTACAATGCCTTTGAGATCGCCTCGCTGCTATTACTCAAATCTAGAAATCTCCCCTGTCTCCCATAAAACTGCAGCAGCGCTGGAGTCAGTCTGCCCCTGGGGTAAGAAAACAATGCTGCAGTGGGAACTTTAGAGCATCACCGCCCGTGGCATTTACCGTTTATTTTTATTTATTTTTTTTCGATCGCCTGCCGGAGCCAACATGCCACACAGCTGTATTCTCAGGGCGCTTCGGGAGCTCACACATGCTAATGATTTATTCAATTCCAGCGAGCGGGTGCATCATGAAAGGGAGGCCTCGCCTTGTACTACACTGACACTCTCTGCAAACAAGCAAACATATGAAATATTAACGTCGTCATCGGTGATCGGAGGACGATCAAACGTATACGGGCTACAAATAGGCGTCGACTAAGTCGCGAGTTTCAGCTCTTAATAGGTGGACTCCCGGGCTCGTTCTACGCAGCGGCTCATTTGTATTTGAGTGCGTGTTTCTCTATAGAATCACAATGATAACAGTTGAGTGCGTTGCTCAGTTTGACGCTTGATGAGCACTTTCTGAACCAGTCAAGCTGACCTAATTCAATCTCTCTTCAGGGCTGCTTGCACCTGCTTTTACAGGTCAACACATGATTATTCTTGTTGATATTCTGATGTATAGTAAGCAGGGACATGTGAATGAAGCTCTCTATCAGTGTGAAATCAGCTTTTCCTACAATCACACACATACACACTGTGGGTTAGGCCTCCTGTAAATGAAATGCCTCATGATGGGCCATCTATAGTTTAGGGGCTTTCAAATAAGAGTACAGTAAACATCCCAGTTGCTGAGGCTTTTACTGCAGTCTGTTGGTGAAAAAATGGAGATAAGTCATCACTGTAGCTTTTGTAAATAAGCACGTACTTTAAGTTGCAGTCCAGCTTACATTATCCATGCGCAAACACTTGCCAATGGGAAGACGAAAAAAAACAACAAATTTCAGATTCAATCCATGTGTAGAAATCCACTGAGTAAGCAGCTAAATAAACAACATGCAACTCACTGAAAAAAACATCTCCCTCCCCACACACACACACACCCTCATTTAAACCCATCCGGTGATCTGCCCTTCATGTTTATCCTCAGAGGACAAACATTAGTTAACCCCTGAGCTTTGAGTAACAGTTAGTGGTCCGGTTGGGGAAGCGGGGCTGATCATCACGGTTTGAGAGCCCGCTGGGACTTGGAGGGCTGCTGCCGCTGCATTGATTTACTTGCTGACACCAGAATTGATGAGGGATCGGGCTTGGCCGTGGTCCAGGAGAGGCAGATTGGACAGAGAGGGAGAAAAAGAAGGAGGAAAAAAAAAAAAAAGGAGGCGAGGCAGAGAAATGTAGCTACAGCTCAGAGAGGAGTCGCTGGGTGGGGAGCAGCAGCAGCAGCAGCAGCAGCAGCGGCGGCGGCGGTGGAGGAGAGGGTGGGCTTCTCCCTGGAGCAGCATACTCCCTCAGTGATGGAGAGCGCTTCAGGGGCTGCAGCATACTTGTTAAGCCATTGACCTTTAATTCACACTTGTCATCTAATGCGTTTCACATGCGAGTCCCTAAGGTGCTCCAGGGGCCGACATTGATCCGCTCTGGTCGGCGCGTTTAAGCGTCCAAGAGCAACTGATTGGTGGCCGAACCCCTCCAACAGCAGGTTTCAACCTTTAACATGCATCTTGTGAGGAGTGCGCTTCTATTTTACAGTGACAGCAGAGGGACGCCCCTCTGTACTGTATCTGCCTCTCTCTCTCTCTCTCTCTCTCTCTCTCTCTCTCTCTCTCTCTCTCTCTCTGGTGCTGCAGGGCAGGTGGGCATCCTCTCTCAGCTTGTGGGTGTGACAACAGCAGGGACAATAGCAACAGGGCAGCAGTTCTTCAGCCGCAATGGGAAACACTGGGATGTCACCTCACACACCGAGGGGCGTGCGGATACATGTGTAGATTGGATAACAATCAAAGAGCAAATTGATACTCAGCGGAATTGGCTATTTAACAGAGCGGGTTGGTATTATATTAACAGGTTTAATTATCCAAAACATGACCGGAGTCTTGCTTGCAGATCTAATTTCACCTCTACCCTGTAAACAGCACGAATGACTCGTATTTAAACTCAGATTATCAGATGAAATACACACTGTGGACTATATTGCCTAATCATTTAGCTGTACATGTAGTTGTGTCCTGTGTGTGTTTTAATGTCAATGCTCATGTTATTGACAATAATGTGTTGTTGTTTTTTTATCGCCTAATTCGAGTGCATCCAAACAGTCCATTGTTCATTCACACGACAAAAGTATATCAAAAATATGAAAGCACGTACCTTCGACAGCCAGCACCACGGGTACAACGAGGCTGCACAGCCACAGCAAGTAATCCATTGTCATAAAACAGGCTTCTGCAACATGAATAAAGGTGTATAGACTGGACCCTTCAGGGGTGGATGGAGACTCAAAGCTCTGCAGCCGAGCTTTTTGTTCCTCTCCCAATTCTCATGTCTTCACTTGTGATGAGGGCTCGCACCGCCCCATTCTACCCACAAATAAATAAATAAATGTGAAGGGGGAAGAAGAAGAAAGAAAGAAAGAAAAAAAAGCAGGCGCTTCTTTATTTTGCATTCAATCAGGTCTCGATATTCCTCCGGACTTGTGGATGCGGGCAGCGCTACACTGCGCCCTTTCCCTGCCTCTGTCTCTTCATCTGACTTTACCGACAACCAACCTCCGCCCAGGGGCGCATCTCTCTGCTCGCTTGCCCGGCCGAGCAGAGGGGGGGAGCCCGCGTACCGGGTCGTCTCAGTCCGAGGAGGGCTCCGTGTAGTCCACTTTTTTTTGAGGGGGGTGGGGGGGCAACTCCGTGTAGCTGTTGCTCCTCCGTGAGGGATGTGCGTCGGAATGGCAACACCGGGACGGAGGCTCGGAGGAGGCTGGGGGCTCCGGCTGCGTCAAGGCAGACACGATGCATGGCGAGCTTCCGGTCAAGGTTTTCCAAAATAAGAGCAGCCGACGTAATGTGGATCAATAACTCCATTTGTTCATTCATCATGACACAACACGATGTGTCAGGACAGATGTGTCATTTCATTAGTTTCGGTTGTTGTTGTTCTTCTTCTTATCATTAGCGTAATTAGTATTCATGTGGTTTTTAATTTCATTATTAATTCAGTATATGCAATGGGGAGATTTGTTATTCCTTATCATTTAGTATTTATATGTTTGGTGTGAAGGCTACTTAATATGTATTCATGCATTTATTCATGATACATTAGGCATCCTCTGCACTTTCTAGCTTCTAAACTTAGGATGTTTTTCATAGTTTTTCTAGAATTTCTTATTAGTTATAGACTACTATGTATCGGTTCTTGTACAGCTGCTGTGACACCTTCATTTTTCTGCATTTTGACGCTTACATATTCAAAGAATAAGCTGTTAGTTAAAGCGTATTTGACAGCCATAGACCGCCTCCTCGCAATAAAATGGCATTTCGTGTGTGCAACATTGTTCCTTCTCATCCCTCAAATCAATATGAATTAAAGCGTAATTTGAAGGTGAGTCACGCATCTGTTGTGCCTTCACCGGCCACAATGACCTCATCCTAACCAGTGATGTCACAGCAGCTGTTTAAAATCACCTGTCACTGCTCTGACATCACTGATAGTGAGCTGCGTTGCTCATGTATTCTTGTAAATGATTTTCACCAAAACATATGTATATATATATATATATATATATATATATATATATATATATATATATATATATATATATATATATATATATATATATATATATATTAAAGCTTTTATTGTGAAGTTGAAAGTTGCTACACTTCCGGACGTTTTCTGAACGTGTCTGTGCTGCTTGACGGTGCTGGCGGGGGGCGCGGAGGAGGAAGAGGAGGAGGTAGAAGAAGAGGAGGGGCAGGAGGAGGAGGAGGAGGAGGAGGAGGAGGAGGAGGAGGAGGAGGAGGAGGAGGAGGAGGAGGAAGCTGGTTGGTTGGTTGGCCACCAGCCCGCAGTGTGTGTGTGTGTGTGTGTGTGTGTGTGTGTGTGTGTGTGTGTGTGTGTGTGTGTGTGTGTGTGTGTGTGTGTGTGTGAGTGTGTGTGTGTCCGTGCTGGTGATACCGGACCGGACCGCAGCGCACCGCCGCTGAATAGCGTTCAATTCTGGCTCCAGGGGGTCGGTGGTCTCACTGGCGGGAACAAGCGAGAGACAGCGCCCCCCGCTGAGAGGCCCCTGCACCAGACACATCTGGATCCCAGCCCCACTGGATTTGTTTAATTTCCATTATTTGATGAATTTCACAATAAAAGTCAAGAGAAAACAGCACAGACATCTACTACTTGAGCATAGTTATACAGTACAGCCTTCTGTTACTGCGGTTATGAACTGCATACAGTTGCAGTGCTCCTCATTAAAGACTGCCCGCCCTCATTAGTTCACGTCATACTTTGACCTTTTACAGTCTATGTCCTGGAGTCTCTCCTTTTAGGTCCCTTTCCACCACACCCACCCGGTCTTTTGTCCCTTTGCGGGTTCCAGCAGAGAGAGAGAGAGAGAAAGAAAGTGTGTGTGTGTGTGTGTGTGTGTGTGTGTGTGTGTGTGTGTGTGTGTGTGTGTGTGTGTGCTGGTTGGTGGAAGCCTTTGCTCCCAGCTCAGGGACAAGGCTCCCCTTCACACTGCTAATTCATCCCTCTGTGTGCCCCCAACTCCCACTGCTTCAACCGCCCCCCCCCACCCTCCCACCCACACCCTCCTCCCTTGCTACACCCTGACACAAGAACACACGCACACACACACACACACACACACACACACAAAGTTTCGCCCCAAAAGTCCCTCTGTGCAACAAGCTCAAAATCCCCAATTTAATCCCCCTCTCTCTCTTTCTCAAAACTTTACCCCCCACATGCAAGCAACTCCCCAATCACCTCAAACCCCAAAGTCTCTTTTGTCCCGCAGGCTTTGTGCACTAATTAACTACAGTTCAGTTCCCAGCAGGCTGGGGTCAGCCTCCACCACTGAAACCAGTGACGGACAGCTCTCTTTAACCAGCTACATTCACACTAAGACTCACAAAAAAGGCCAGATAGTGTCCTTCATGTCAGCACTGGTACAGTCACCGTGAGCAGGTCATGCACATGACATGTGCCAGAGCTGCTGCTGCTGCTGCTGTGGGGCTCATGTTTGTTAAACATCCCTCGTAGCGTCGTTTGTAAGTGTCTTTAAGACGCTCACAAGAGACCAAGAGAGTGTTTTGGACACAATTTAAAAATCAGCTTTGTAACAGTCCTTGAATTCCCCCAGTGTGTTAAAACACACACAAACAGAATAATTATTAATGGATTAAAAAAAAAAAAAAATCCAATATAACTGTCTGTTATCTCTCCACTTCCACTAATAGCAAGTATTAGTTTGCTGTCTTTGTGTGGAGACTTTTTTTTGTCTTCAGATTGTATCACTTTGACTGAAAGAGGACCCATGCTGTCTGGCCTCCAGTTGCATCCACGCTGGTGTTGTTCCAGCGTGACCTTTCACCTCCTCACACACAATAAAGTGACAGTTAAATCTCAAACTCTCCATGCTGACTGGACGGGGATTGTGTGTCCATGCTTCAGTTGTTGCCACGACAGGTGGAATAAAGAATTGCTGCTCTGGAGACTCTTCCCATCCTGCTGCAGATGAGAAATCTGTTCTCGGGCTCAGGGGAGAAAAATTCATATTTTACCGAGCATGCAGAGGAGACATGAGGAGCCAAGGATGAGGTGGAGGGAATGAAAACGAGCTCAGTGGGACAGCAGTGTTAAGCTGACAAGAGGGGATGACAGGACATCTCCACAAGTAGACTGTCTCCTGCAAACTACTCGTGAATTATGGAGTCTGTCCAGTTCACCGCACTGCGTGTGTGTAACTTTGTGTGTGTGTGTTTGACTCATGCATGTTGCCATCTTCCTGTGACTTTTATATGAATCTAAGCAGTGTCTTTCTGTTGTTTCTGAACAAAAACCCTTTAAAGAAACTTAATGGATGGAGTTTATATTCTTCCCAGATGCATAAATGACATTAATATTCCAGAGCGGAGACCAAATGGCTTTTGGCAGGAATATTTTCAATACATTTTTAATTACGACAAACCAACAATCTTATTAAATTCGGGTTATTTGTCGCGTGGAATTGAAAATGAACTTGAACAATCTCATCACCACTTAGTGGCTGTGGAGCTTTTCTCTCACGCAAAGTAGTCTGTCAAATAAAAAAAGAAAGAAATCTGAGTGGTTTAAGGACTTCTTGTCTTTTACAACATTTGGACTAGGAAACCTCCATTTCCCGATGAAGGAGGCTCCCGAAGAGCTCAGTGACCTTTTGGTGGGAATGTTTTAATAGTTGGCAAAAAAAAAGAGTCTGAACATCAGTTAAACATTGACATTGAGTTATGCTTGAAGCACGGCAAATAAATATGACCTACAGTTTCAATAAAAATGTGAGATTTTGGACTAGACAATTTACTTATTTACTTTTTTTTTTGCCAAGAGTTAGATGAGAAGATATGTTTGGTGAACATGAAGCTGCAGCCGGCAGCTAGTTAGTAAGTTAGCAGGAAGTCAAAGCGCCGGGCCAAGAAATAGTTTGTCATAATCCCAAAAACAATCTATTTCTACATTTCTTCTGGTGCAAGCAAAACATACAAGATGTGATATGTTTTCCCGTTTCCAGTCTTTGCGCTAAGCTAAGCTAAGCTAAGCTAACCGGCTGCTAGTTTTAGCTTCATCTTCATTCTTGTGCTATCAATATTCTCACTAATGATCTCAATATCGTCGAACTCTCAGCAAGAAAACCAACAAGCATATTTGCCGTAAAGCTTCTCCATGTCACACAATATCAGCAGAAACATGGAAAAGCTGAAGAAAGAAAAAATCTCGCCATCAAATCTGACACAATTAACTCTATTTACAACAACAAAGGTAGTTAATCTTTTCTTAGGGGCTGCTATTGTGAGAAAACCAACAAAAAAAAAGGCTCTGTCAACAAACGCTGGGAGACAAAGTTAATGGGGGGACAACACTGTCAGATAATGAGGAAAAAACAACCAGGAGGAGACTTTGCCCAAAGAATTTCACCATAATTCTGCATATATTTGAATATCTGTCACTGAGCTCATTGTTTGCTAACGAGGCCAAAATGAAGAGCTCAGCGTGCTCGTGAGCGCTGCCGAAACGCGACATGGAATTTGTGCGGGAGTGGCGCTTTGCTTCATTGATTGGCGACGTAATGATACACGATTATGTTCAGACGGGGAGCTGGCTCTTAGCTGCTGCTGAGAGGCGCGAGCACTGCCGGGCTCTTTTCTTTTCTTTTTTTTCCTCCCCACAAACTGCTGTCAACGTGCGGTTCTGTGCAGCACTGATTGATTGAATATGAGTTGTTGTTGGTTTGGCGAAGCTGGCCGTGTTCGTCTCCCTGAAAAGTGCCCGTGAGTCGACTCTTCTTATGATGCTGTCAGTGTCAGCCGCAGCTCCGGGTTGGTGGGGGGATGGAGAGCTCCACCAAACAGCGGCTGCACTTCCTCTGACTCCCAAAACTTCACAGCTAATCAGCAGGAAAGCTGTCACTTATCTTCTCGGGGGCCTGCATAATGTGGGATTTCATCTCAGGTAATCTTTCGGTGAGATGAGTGGAAGCTTGCTTGTGAAATAATGAACGCTCGTCCGCACAGTGAGGCAATACACAGTAAAAACTAATTAAGAACAATTCCATTTTCGTGGGCACAGACAGTTTCAGCAGAAGTCTTTTTCTTTCAGAATTATTCACAGGAGGCGTTATTGATGATTCGCCACATTCTGCAATTTTCCCACCATTCTCCTCCTCCATTATTCATCCACCTCTACTTTTTAATCTCCTGTGAGCTGACTCAGAACTCCACTTCCATTTGCAGACTGTTCCTCCTCTATGCTCATGTCTGTAGCATTGATTAAATGGACCCCGGTGGGCTGGGGATTACATCGGGCTCTATTTGAAATGGCATTGCTACAGTGTTTTTCCATTACTGAGCATACTATTGGAATTTAGATAAACTGGGTCTGGGTCGGCTTTGTTGATTTCTGAATTTATTCGTCTGGGTCACATGGGGTCCATTTGTTGCAATTTAACAATTACCGGCTTTGGCGTGTTTGCTTATTTTCTGTGTTCACATCCCTCACCAGCCTACAGCGCAGCCAACCGGTCTCCCACAGGAAGACCGAGGAGAGGGAGAGGGAATAGTGGAGGCGGAACAAAAATGAATACAGACATTTGTTTTTTCATCAGCTGAAATGGAGCGAGGACACGATCAAACAGGACGGAGACAAATGAGATAACGGAGGACAGAGAATGAGAGACTCGTGTTGTTTCCGTCGCTGGGTCTGTCTTGTGAACATATAACTCTGAGCTCAACGCTGGTTGTTAATAAATAGCCGGCCCCCTCGTGTAGCTTTAAGTGGAGAAACTGTTTTGCTCTTTGCAGCCACAGCCGGTCAGAGTGAAGAGCCCTGTGAACATTAAATGTGTGTTTGATCACTCTGTTTACTCACTGAATGCAAATGGGTTCATGTTTTCCAATTTTCTAGTCTCGCTGCAACTCCGAGTCCAATGGATAGAGATGTTGAGAAACGGCTATTTCTACATCCATCATGAACACACGCTAACGTTCAGTAGCTACGAAGGCTTTTTTTTTGACCTCGACATCATGCTGTGATATTTCTCGACAAGTGGCCACTTCTGCACTGTCCTACAGCTTCTCCACTTCTCCCCGTAGGTGAAGTAATTGCTGTCAGGCTGTTTTGCTTCTAACACTTCTCATTTGGTGTTAAAAAAAAAAAAAAAAAAGAAGCTGTCTGGCACTCCGAAGTGTCCCAGCTTGATTTCCAGCAAAAGGTCTCCACTTTAACAAAGGATTTCCTAACCGCTGTACAAGCTGCACAAATGATTTGACGGCAGCATTCTACACTTTAGCTTCCACTCGAGCACAGAAACGATCACGCAGAGCTCATGTTCTCGCCCGAGGCAAAATACAACCGGTATAACAACCAATTACCACAAAATATAACGTAGATCTATTTTTAGAAGCCGTGATTGTGCCCGTGCTTTGGTATTGGTCAATACAGGGTACGTATCCTCAGTGATAGAAGTATTCATAATGTGTACTTAAAGGGGAGAGTGTGCAGGAGCAACGAGGGTCAAAAGGTGGCTAGCGTTAGCACATTTTGTACGCTGCGGCTCACATGCTGCGCCTCGTCGCCAGTGTTCGGTCTGTCCCTCCAAAGAAACACAGCAGCGCAACAGGGCTGGACTCTGTGAAGGAAAACACAAGGATTCTTATTTTTAGGTGATTATACAACACATGTGAAAAGTTAAACATAACTAGGAATATCATAAAATGGCGGACCTTTGAGCGAAAGAAGCAATATGACGCCGTTCAGATATTCGATTACAAGCAGAAGTCACTCATTAAAAAATGTGGAAAATGGAGCTCAAGCAGTTGCTTATTCGCACCTTCAGCAGTTAAGTGTACTTCACACTTGCTGGAGTGTGATATAGCTCGGTCGTGCACCTCTGATTTTTTTTAACTTGGCACTCGCGGTGCGGTCACGTGGCTTTGATAAATAGATCACTGATACAAACACTAATTACATGTCTAAGGATTATACAAAGTAGGGCAATTCACCTTTAAATGCTTTTAAAACAAGTGCTCTTAAAAATCGCCATTTGAATATGTATTTGCAGCCAAATCTAAATTGCTTACAGGATATTGAACCTTTGTTTATTCATAATGCATGTAATACTTTCTTTAAGTACAAGAGCAATGAAGTAGATCGTGAATATGAGATATGACTTTCTGGAGGTCGCTTTATGGCTTTGTTTCTGGGCATTTCTCTGGCTTGCACTGTTTTTATTTTTGTTGGTTTGCCCTCTGGCGTTTCAGAGAATAACGCAACGCATAAAGTATTCACGCCTCTGTTCACGCTCGGCGCTCGCACGCCGTCTGCGGATGCTAACGCTACAGCGCCAAGCACGAGTTTAAACAAAGCTGTACAGGTCATTATTCATTTGGAGTCGTGTTGCTATCAGACTAATTTAAGTCCAATTCTGACTCTAGCTATGTTTTTGATCCCTACGACTCCTGAGAGAAATATCTTTCCCTCGTAGCGGCTCAATGCTTCACGATGTGCAGCAGCTGGTCGCTAACTATCTGTCTGCTGCTTTGCTGCAGCGGGTTTATCAGAACATGGAAAACCAAAACTGGGAGTTATTTCTGGAAACCCAGACAGAGCTTAAAGTAGAGTGCATTGGACGTAAACCAAATTGACATGAAGCAATTCAGTTCAGTATGAGAATAGTAATAGAATAGTTTTCATAGTTTTTACGTTGCTATTAGCATAATTAGTACCTCATACTTCCTTATTACCACATTCACATATATTAGTACTGTTTAAAATATTAGTTAGGTTAGTTGAAGGCTTTCCAATTCATAATTGTCATCTTTTGCCACTAAATTCTCTTTATGTACAGTGTTTGAGTTATTACACTGTTACACCTTACAGTCCAAAATAGACCCAATATGTTGTTTGTTTGTTTTTACAATACATCATTTGGTCCTGTTATTGCCTTTCACAATACAAACCAGATGGAAGATCCAGTTCTGCCATCCACAAACTTGAATTAGCTGTGTTTGTCGCTGTTTACGAAGACTTCGTCCTCCTCCAACACAGTGCATCACACACTACTTTCACCTGGAGACTCACTGAGCTGGACCTCGGCTTGGAGAAAGGAGGAGAGTCAATTTGTGGTTCGAAGGCTAAAACCTTTTCATAATGAGGTCAGGGTGATGCCATGTGCCCTGTGTGTGTCTCTATCTATGTGTGTGTGTGTGTGTGTATGTGTGTGTGTGTGTGTGTGTGTGTGTGTGTGTGTGTGTGTGTGTATATGTGTGTGTATATATGAGTCAACCGCCTTGAGAACGATTTATTTCCTATTTGAGCGGATTAGCAGGACCAAACCCCGTGGAGTATTGCAGGCTGCTACAACTTGTGTGTATCAGAAATGACTCCCCAGCCGAATCTACCGGTATAGCTGTGATGATGAAGAGCGAGCTGGTGACTGTGCCCTCCTGTCCTCCTCTCCTCCTCATCCACGCGACAGGTGGTGACGCGGAGCGAGGAGAGCGAGAAGCCTAAACCAACTGAAATTTGGGGTTGTGGATTTCGTCTGGCACGAGGACACTGGATGTATAACATGATGATGCAACCGGCTGTGTGTTTCAGATACATTCCCAGTGTTTTCAGGGGAGCGCCGTTCACTCATGGAACACAAGCGCCTCCTAGTGGCAGAAAGGCGAAGTGCAAAACCTAAACTCCACACGCAATACTTCTCCTAAGCAGGTTTTGAGAATGAAGGACATTCAACAACAAGAAAGTGCAATTGAGTGACAAATAAGTGTACTCAAAAATGCGAGTTTGCATTGTTAATGCACTTGAATGTGCTCTCCATGTAAACGGTTGTCCCACAATGCAGTGCACATACAGTACCGCAATAACACAAATGCATTTTGCTTTATACATGAAGCTACAGCAAGTTAGCTGTTAGCTTAGCTTAGCTGAATAAAAAAGACCAGATGGGTGAGTGAAAATGAGTGAATTTGTTTATATTTTGTCCAAAGTCAACCACAAGGTCACAATGAAGCGTCCGATGCATGGTCCTATCAGAAGTGTCCCGTCATTCAGATTCAGATTCAACTTTATTGTCATTGCACACAGCACAAGTACGGTGACAACGAAATGTAGTTTGTGTCTGTCCAGAGTGCAAAAGAAGAAGTTAAGGTGCAGTGCAGTGTGATGCTAATATAGTATAATATGCAGTAATATGATAGGCAGTATAAACAGTTATGTACATGCTATGTATTCTTGTGACGTCTGTAGCACGGAAAGAATGATAAGTGCACTGAACCCAGGCCTTTAATGTCGGGAGAAGAAACTAAAAAGTGATCATTTCTTATAAGGCAGATCAAGCAAGGTTCATAAAACAGGAACATGATCGAAACTAGAAAGACGTCTGGGTAATAATTTTACAGAATCAAACCGTTAAATCATGAATTCACGCTGAGAGGTCACTCAGAGTCACGTGATCCGCACCAGTCACGTCTTCGTCTTCTTCATCCTCACGTTCTCAACAAGAGAGCGATGGACTTGCTCCACTCTTCCACCAGATTGGTCCTCAATGTTTGCTTTATTTCTATTTATACACCTTCTAGTGCATATAGCCTCCCAAGTGAGCAATAGAACTGGTGCTGCTTGCTCTTCTGTAAACTTTGGCTGAATCTAAAAAAAGCCTCGACCCAAGTTTGGAGAGGCGGTAGTGTGACAGAGTGTCACCGCTGCCCTTTTCCTTAAAGTCAGTAGCGGTGACAGAAAGTCTAACAAACTCGGCAAAAGAGGGGATAAACATAATTATGGATTAGACCTTTTTGAGCTGTGGAGGAGGACAGATATTGAACTGAAGTGCACCACCAGTTTGCGGCGCTGCAAAGCGCTACAGCATACACACCCTGCATGGCTCGGAGGTAACGTCAGGTCATCCTGAAACCGTCCTGTTCATTGTCATGCAGTGCGCTCTGCTTCTGTTGCCTTGTTGACATCTTTCTGCTGAATGAATCAACCAGGAAAGTCTTTCATGAGTTCACAGTGTGGCACAGTGGCAGCGGTCCATCAGCCGGATGTAAAACATGTACGACAGGTTGACATCTTGTATTTGTGCCGTTAATAAGCAGCTGTGTTTGTGATGGGTCCAAGTTATGTCAAGTCAATTCAATTTTAGTCTTACAGCCCAAAACCATGACTCACAAAATGACCTCAGGTGGCTTTACAATCTACAACGACGCTCTGTGTGTATATGTTTAGACTCTTGCTTCAGATTAAAAAGAGAAATCCTGAACAAGCACATGTAACAGGGAAGAACAGAAGGAACCTCAAGAAGAGCAGCTGAGGAGGGATTCCTCTCCCGAGACAGACAGATATGCAACCGATGTTGAAAGAGAGAGAGAGAGAGAGTTTCTCAGACTGCCGTTTGTCCAGCACAGAGAATTAACCAAATTATATTCGGAGAGGTTTTAAACACATACAAGGGTCTTTGAATGCTGTCGCGTCCACAGAGGTCGTCCTTCAACCATATCGATCACATCCTAAGTCATAAATAAATCATGTTCATTCAAACCAGTCCGATCGCGTGTGGGGTTTTCTACTCACTCCAACACAAACCCACCGGGCTACACACTCCACGGGAGCAGCTGACGTGGTATAAACAGCACGAGGTGGACGGGTCGAACAAACTCAGGACTGATGCAGACTCTTTTCCTGAACCTAAGCGTTTATTTACTGTGAAGATAGAAGTTTTTTTGTTTTTTTTAAAAAACACTCTGCAAGTAACAAACTGTATTGACAAGCCGTCCGAAACGAACATTGGAGGGGAAACTAGAGCGTCCAAATGAGAAGTTTAGGCCCACTGGCCAAGCGTGGCTATTAGAGGAGTTGTTGGTTTGTGGTCGACACATTTTCTGATGTCCTTCTCTGCAGAAGAAAAAAACCCCTTCAGAAGGAGAGAAAGGAAAGAGGACGTGCTTGACAGTAAATGTACAGAACGTACCTCGCGTACGTCCTCTGGGCCTGAACCACGGCGTGTTCTTCAAGTCCCTTCTGATGGCGTTCAGATGAGCTGACACAGCGCGTGAACGTTGCTGACAGTCCTGACACGCAGACACGGCGTCTCACTGCACTGTGCCGTGCAAAGCAGCGCTTCAACTCTGATTGTTTTCATCTTTTTCCCCAATAATCTATTCATTTGACGTTTTTAAATTGCTGGTTTATTCTCTCAAGACTGTCAAGACAACTTCGCCGCCGCCGCCAGAGTTCTAATGAGAGCCGAGAGAGCTGAACACATCTCTGCTCTTTTCAATCCGTCCGCCGGCTTCCAGGAACAGAGCCGGGCGTCTAATGAACCTGCCAATATGTATCGCCCTTTATTGTTTCTGAAGAGAAAGAACCCTGTGAGTTCATAATGTTTCCAAGGCCAGAGTTCCTCGTGTATGACACGGATGCAATTATCATATTGGGAAATGGCAAACAATTACTTAATCCTATTATGGAATTCAGTGGCTCCATTAAAGCATGGAAATATTATAGATTAATGGATTCGCCGGGGGTTTTGGTTCGAAGCGAGCTTTTACTGCAATTGAATAAGCAGGAGAAGAACAGTGGAGACAGCCCGCCGGAGCTGTTGGCTGCACATGATCGACGTCGCTTCCCTTTGTTCGTTTGAGACAGCGTTCCCATTTTTAAGACTCTGCATTAAGTTAATTAAACCTGCAAGGAAGTGTGTTTCCATTTGATTATAACACAAACATAGTGAGAGCAGACTGGTCCTTTATGCTTGAGGATAAGCTGTAAACAAATGAAACAAATCCTCCTGATACGTGGCTGCAAACAAAAACGGCCGTCAATGTCTCCTCTGTACATGTGATGCTTTGACCCAATGCTTTCCAGGAGGATAATATGTTTTTAACACGTTGTTATTTTGGGACACGTTCTTAGCGTCGCGCTGCCGTCACGCACCACGAACAACCCTCCAGTTACGAACCGGTTTTGTTTCACTTTGTTTGCCATTCTGCGTTCACATTTTTAAGAGGTTTCTGGTCAGTGTAGAGAGGTTAATATGAACAGGAAACCATCTCCAGGCTGCACATGTTTTTGAAGAGGTGTTTCCTGACTTAACGCGAGGCCGGCGCATTGCAATGTTTCCATATTCCTAAAGTTAATAAGCTCAATTCCCTTCTGCTTCTTCTCCAGGCCTCTTCATCCACCTCAACCACGAGGACAGTTGCACATCTTCTACAACACATACTCATGCCTGACACTTCATGACACCCTGAAAGTCTGTGTTAAAACAATACTTACTTGCCCATGAAAGTTTTTTGCGTTCTCTAATAATTTCTCCTTTCTCCTGAAACACCAAAAGTAGAGTTTCCTTATTCGGTGGTTCCCATGTCTGGTGCCTCGCATACGTCAATGAGCACTTCAAGCAAGAAGGATGTTCACAGAAACAAATGAACAGGATTTTGTGTGGCGTAGAAATTGTTCTTCTTTTTCCTTCTGTCTTGTTAATAATCTCGCGACCCCTCGTATTGATCTTGGAACCTCTTTTGGACCCCGAGAGAGAGGGATACACTGCTCTGGTGATGTCCATCCATGCAGATCGCATTTAGCCGAGCTTTTAATTATCCCAGTGGGATTTTGGCCCCGACCCCAGTACAATGGAGGCGAATGGAATTTGATTTTGAAAAATGATTCAGACAACATTGGAAAGTAGTTCAAGCGTAACAGGAACACAACTGCTGGAAGAGAAATACCCGACCGATCTCAACCAAACTATCTGCGTGCTTAGATGCCACCGAAGGGGATTGAAAACCTTTTATTTTGGTATTATAGACAAATTTACCTTTACCATGTTTATGTCTACTTTTGCTGTTTTATAGTTTATTATTACATTTTGGAAATAGACCACAATTTAATAAACTCTGGCGTAGATTTTGGGAAAGAACTGCAACACTCGACCGGCAGGTTGCAAACTGCAGGCGAGCTCGTGTCTCTGCATCGGACACGAGCTCCCCTGAAAACATGATTTGTGAAAGTTTAAGGGGCTTTCTAAAATATTGACAATGTGCTATTTTTGTCATTTCCATCCTCATCTTCATGGATCATGAGTGAAATGAGGCTACTATTGATGCGTGATTCATGCATGAGGGTGAGTCATCACCCACTCACTGGTGTGGGGATGCAATATTAAAAACTTCTCTCGCTTCAATTCCATGATCGGAACAAAACAAACTTTCTCAGTCACACTCGGT